>NW_027125226.1:648400-972600 GCF_033026475.1 Channa argus
AAATATCATTGCAACAGCTTTTATTTAGCCAGAAATCAAGAGTGTAAGTTTTTATGCGCTTAAAAGCATTTTCAGGCCAAATGAGCTGATTTCTGCTATTTGCAGCAAAATACTGAAGGGAAACTGTGTTTGCCTTCATATTTGACCCAGAACAACTCAGTTCAGCATGGAAATATCATTGCAACAGCTTTTATTTAGCCAGAAATCAAGAGTGTAAGTTTTTATGCGCTTAAAAGCATTTTCAGGCCGAATGAGCAAATATGCTTGTTTCTGCCAATTGCAGCAAAATATTGAAAGGAAAGTGGGTTTGCCTTCATATTTGACCCAGAACAACTCAGTTCAGCATGGAAATATCATTGCAACAGCTTTTATTTAGCCAGAAATCAAGAGTGTAAGTTTTTATGCGCTTAAAAGCATTTTCAGGCCAAATGAGCAAATATGCTTGTTTCTGCCAATTGCAGCAAAATACTGAAAGGAAAGTGGGTTTGCCTTCATATTTGACCCAGAACAACTCAGTTCAGCATGGAAATATCATTGCAACAGCTTTTATTTAGCCAGAAATCAAGAGTGTAAGTTTTTATGCGCTTAAAAGCATTTTCAGGCCAAATGAGCAAATATGCTTGTTTCTGCCAATTGCAGCAAAATACTGAAAGGAAAGTGGGTTTGCCTTCATATTTGACCCAGAACAACTTAGTTCAGCATGGAAATATCATTGCAACAGCTTTTATTTAGCCAGAAATCAAGAGTGTAAGTTTTTATGCGCTTAAAAGCATTTTCAGGCCGAATGAGCAAATATGCTTGTTTCTGCCAATTGCAGCAAAATACTGAAAGGAAAGTGGGTTTGCCTTCATATTTGACCCAGAACAACTCAGTTCAGCATGGAAATATCATTGCAACAGCTTTTATTTAGCCAGAAATCAAGAGTGTAAGTTTTTATGCGCTTAAAAGCATTTTCAGGCCAAATGAGCTGATTTCTGCTATTTGCAGCAAAATACTGAAGGGAAAGTGGGTTTGCCTTCATATTTGACCCAGAACAACTCAGTTCAGCATGGAAATATCATTGCAACAGCTTTTATTTAGCCAGAAATCAAGAGTGTAAGTTTTTATGCGCTTAAAAGCATTTTCAGGCCGAATGAGCAAATATGCCTGTTTCTGCCAATTGCAGCAAAATACTGAAAGGAAAGTGGGTTTGCCTTCAGATTTGACCCAGAACAACTCAGTTCAGCATGGAAATATCATTGCAACAGCTTTTATTTAGCCAGAAATCAAGAGTGTAAGTTTTTATGCGCTTAAAAGCATTTTCAGGCCAAATGAGCAAATATGCTTGTTTCTGCCAATTGCAGCAAAATACTGAAAGGAAAGTGGGTTTGCCTTCATATTTGACCCAGAACAACTCAGTTCAGCATGGAAATATCATTGCAACAGCTTTTATTTAGCCAGAAATCAAGAGTGTAAGTTTTTATGCGCTTAAAAGCATTTTCAGGCCGAATGAGCAAATATGCCTGATTCTGCCAATTGCAGCAAAATATTGAAAGGAAAGTGGGTTTGCCTTCATATTTGACCCAGAACAACTCAGTTCAGCATGGAAATATCATTGCAACAGCTTTTATTTAGCCAGAAATCAAGAGTGTAAGTTTTTATGCGCTTAAAAGCATTTTCAGGCCAAATGACCAAATATGCTTGTTTCTGCCAATTGCAGCAAAATACTGAAAGGAAAGTGGGTTTGCCTTCATATTTGACCCAGAACAACTCAGTTCAGCATGGAAATATCATTGCAACAGCTTTTATTTAGCCAGAAATCAAGAGTGTAAGTTTTTATGCGCTTAAAAGCATTTTCAGGCCGAATGAGCAAATATGCCTGATTCTGCCAATTGCAGCAAAATACTGAAAGGAAAGTGGGTTTGCCTTCATATTTGACCCAGAACAACTCAGTTCAGCATGGAAATATCATTGCAACAGCTTTTATTTAGCCAGAAATCAAGAGTGTAAGTTTTTATGCGCTTAAAAGCATTTTCAGGCCAAATGAGCAAATATGCTTGTTTCTGCCAATTGCAGCAAAATACTGAAAGGAAAGTGGGTTTGCCTTCATATTTGACCCAGAACAACTCAGTTCAGCATGGAAATATCATTGCAACAGCTTTTATTTAGCCAGAAATCAAGAGTGTAAGTTTTTATGCGCTTAAAAGCATTTTCAGGCCAAATGAGCAAATATGCTTGTTTCTGCCAATTGCAGCAAAATACTGAAAGGAAAGTGGGTTTGCCTTCATATTTGACCCAGAACAACTCAGTTCAGCATGGAAATATCATTGCAACAGCTTTTATTTAGCCAGAAATCAAGAGTGTAAGTTTTTATGCGCTTAAAAGCATTTTCAGGCCGAATGAGCAAATATGCCTGATTCTGCCAATTGCAGCAAAATATTGAAAGGAAAGTGGGTTTGCCTTCATATTTGACCCAGAACAACTCAGTTCAGCATGGAAATATCATTGCAACAGCTTTTATTTAGCCAGAAATCAAGAGTTTAAGTTTTTATGCGCTTAAAAGCATTTTCAGGCCGAATGAGCAAATATGCTTGTTTCTGCCAATTGCAGCAAAATACTGAAGGGAAAGTGGGTTTGCCTTCATATTTGACCCAGAACAACTCAGTTCAGCATGGAAATATCATTGCAACAGCTTTTATTTAGCCAGAAATCAAGAGTGTAAGTTTTTATGCGCTTAAAAGCATTTTCAGGCCGAATGAGCAAATATGCTTGTTTCTGCCAATTGCAGCAAAATACTGAAAGGAAAGTGGGTTTGCCTTCATATTTGACCCAGAACAACTCAGTTCAGCATGGAAATATCATTGCAACAGCTTTTATTTAGCCAGAAATCAAGAGTTTAAGTTTTTATGCGCTTAAAAGCATTTTCAGGCCGAATGAGCAAATATGCTTGTTTCTGCCAATTGCAGCAAAATACTGAAGGGAAAGTGGGTTTGCCTTCATATTTGACCCAGAACAACTCAGTTCAGCATGGAAATATCATTGCAACAGCTTTTATTTAGCCAGAAATCAAGAGTTTAAGTTTTTATGCGCTTAAAAGCATTTTCAGGCCGAATGAGCAAATATGCTTGTTTCTGCCAATTGCAGCAAAATACTGAAGGGAAAGTGGGTTTGCCTTCATATTTGACCCAGAACAACTCAGTTCAGCATGGAAATATCATTGCAACAGCTTTTATTTAGCCAGAAATCAAGAGTGTAAGTTTTTATGCGCTTAAAAGCATTTTCAGGCCAAATGAGCAAATATGCTTGTTTCTGCCAATTGCAGCAAAATACTGAAAGGAAAGTGGGTTTGCCTTCATATTTGACCCAGAACAACTCAGTTCAGCATGGAAATATCATTGCAACAGCTTTTATTTAGCCAGAAATCAAGAGTGTAAGTTTTTATGCGCTTAAAAGCATTTTCAGGCCAAATGAGCTGATTTCTGCTATTTGCAGCAAAATACTGAAGGGAAAGTGGGTTTGCCTTCATATTTGACCCAGAACAACTCAGTTCAGCATGGAAATATCATTGCAACAGCTTTTATTTAGCCAGAAATCAAGAGTGTAAGTTTTTATGCGCTTAAAAGCATTTTCAGGCCGAATGAGCAAATATGCTTGTTTCTGCCAATTGCAGCAAAATACTGAAGGGAAAGTGGGTTTGCCTTCATATTTGACCCAGAACAACTCAGTTCAGCATGGAAATATCATTGCAACAGCTTTTATTTAGCCAGAAATCAAGAGTGTAAGTTTTTATGCGCTTAAAAGCATTTTCAGGCCAAATGAGCAAATATGCTTGTTTCTGCCAATTGCAGCAAAATACTGAAAGGAAAGTGGGTTTGCCTTCATATTTGACCCAGAACAACTCAGTTCAGCATGGAAATATCATTGCAACAGCTTTTATTTAGCCAGAAATCAAGAGTGTAAGTTTTTATGCGCTTAAAAGCATTTTCAGGCCAAATGAGCTGATTTCTGCTATTTGCAGCAAAATACTGAAGGGAAAGTGGGTTTGCCTTCATATTTGACCCAGAACAACTCAGTTCAGCATGGAAATATCATTGCAACAGCTTTTATTTAGCCAGAAATCAAGAGTGTTAGTTTTTATGCGCTTAAAAGCATTTTCAGGCCGAATGAGCAAATATGCTTGTTTCTGCCAATTGCAGCAAAATACTGAAAGGAAAGTGGGTTTGCCTTCATATTTGACCCAGAACAACTCAGTTCAGCATGGAAATATCATTGCAACAGCTTTTATTTAGCCAGAAATCAAGAGTTTAAGTTTTTATGCGCTTAAAAGCATTTTCAGGCCAAATGAGCTGATTTCTGCTATTTGCAGCAAAATACTGAAGGGAAAGTGGGTTTGCCTTCATATTTGACCCAGAACAACTCAGTTCAGCATGGAAATATCATTGCAACAGCTTTTATTTAGCCAGAAATCAAGAGTGTAAGTTTTTATGCGCTTAAAAGCATTTTCAGGCCGAATGAGCAAATATGCCTGTTTCTGCCAATTGCAGCAAAATACTGAAAGGAAAGTGGGTTTGCCTTCATATTTGACCCAGAACAACTCAGTTCAGCATGGAAATATCATTGCAACAGCTTTTATTTAGCCAGAAATCAAGAGTGTAAGTTTTTATGCGCTTAAAAGCATTTTCAGGCCAAATGAGCTGATTTCTGCTATTTGCAGCAAAATACTGAAGGGAAAGTGGGTTTGCCTTCATATTTGACCCAGAACAACTCAGTTCAGCATGGAAATATCATTGCAACAGCTTTTATTTAGCCAGAAATCAAGAGTGTAAGTTTTTATGCGCTTAAAAGCATTTTCAGGCCGAATGAGCAAATATGCTTGTTTCTGCCAATTGCAGCAAAATACTGAAAGGAAAGTGGGTTTGCCTTCATATTTGACCCAGAACAACTCAGTTCAGCATGGAAATATCATTGCAACAGCTTTTATTTAGCCAGAAATCAAGAGTGTTAGTTTTTATGCGCTTAAAAGCATTTTCAGGCCAAATGAGCTGATTTCTGCTATTTGCAGCAAAATACTGAAGGGAAAGTGGGTTTGCCTTCATATTTGACCCAGAACAACTCAGTTCAGCATGGAAATATCATTGCAACAGCTTTTATTTAGCCAGAAATCAAGAGTGTAAGTTTTTATGCGCTTAAAAGCATTTTCAGGCCGAATGAGCAAATATGCCAGATTCTGCCAATTGCAGCAAAATACTGAAAGGAAAGTGGGTTTGCCTTCATATTTGACCCAGAACAACTCAGTTCAGCATGGAAATATCATTGCAACAGCTTTTATTTAGCCAGAAATCAAGAGTGTAAGTTTTTATGCGCTTAAAAGCATTTTCAGGCCAAATGAGCTGATTTCTGCTATTTGCAGCAAAATACTGAAGGGAAAGTGGGTTTGCCTTCATATTTGACCCAGAACAACTCAGTTCAGCATGGAAATATCATTGCAACAGCTTTTATTTAGCCAGAAATCAAGAGTGTAAGTTTTTATGCGCTTAAAAGCATTTTCAGGCCGAATGAGCAAATATGCCTGTTTCTGCCAATTGCAGCAAAATACTGAAAGGAAAGTGGGTTTGCCTTCATATTTGATCCAGAACAACTCAGTTTAGCATGGAAATATCATTGCAACAGCTTTTATTTAGCCAGAAATCAAGAGTGTAAGTTTTTATGCGCTTAAAAGCATTTTCAGGCCGAATGAGCAAATATGCTTGTTTCTGCCAATTGCAGCAAAATACTGAAAGGAAAGTGGGTTTGCCTTCATATTTGACCCAGAACAACTCAGTTCAGCATGGAAATATCATTGCAACAGCTTTTATTTAGCCAGAAATCAAGAGTGTTAGTTTTTATGCGCTTAAAAGCATTTTCAGGCCGAATGAGCAAATATGCTTGTTTCTGCCAATTGCAGCAAAATACTGAAAGGAAAGTGGGTTTGCCTTCATATTTGACCCAGAACAACTCAGTTCAGCATGGAAATATCATTGCAACAGCTTTTATTTAGCCAGAAATCAAGAGTGTAAGTTTTTATGCGCTTAAAAGCATTTTCAGGCCGAATGAGCAAATATGCTTGTTTCTGCCAATTGCAGCAAAATACTGAAAGGAAAGTGGGTTTGCCTTCATATTTGACCCAGAACAACTCAGTTCAGCATGGAAATATCATTGCAACAGCTTTTATTTAGCCAGAAATCAAGAGTGTAAGTTTTTATGCGCTTAAAAGCATTTTCAGGCCAAATGAGCTGATTTCTGCTATTTGCATCAAAATACTGAAGGGAAAGTGGGTTTGCCTTCATATTTGACCCAGAACAACTCAGTTCAGCATGGAAATATCATTGCAACAGCTTTTATTTAGCCAGAAATCAAGAGTGTAAGTTTTTATGCGCTTAAAAGCATTTTCAGGCCGAATGAGCAAATATGCCTGTTTCTGCCAATTGCAGCAAAATACTGAAAGGAAAGTGGGTTTGCCTTCATATTTGACCCAGAACAACTCAGTTCAGCATGGAAATATCATTGCAACAGCTTTTATTTAGCCAGAAATCAAGAGTGTAAGTTTTTATGCGCTTAAAAGCATTTTCAGGCCAAATGAGCTGATTTCTGCTATTTGCAGCAAAATACTGAAGGGAAAGTGGGTTTGCCTTCATATTTGACCCAGAACAACTCAGTTCAGCATGGAAATATCATTGCAACAGCTTTTATTTAGCCAGAAATCAAGAGTGTAAGTTTTTATGCGCTTAAAAGCATTTTCAGGCCGAATGAGCAAATATGCCTGTTTCTGCCAATTGCAGCAAAATACTGAAAGGAAAGTGGGTTTGCCTTCATATTTGACCCAGAACAACTCAGTTCAGCATGGAAATATCATTGCAACAGCTTTTATTTAGCCAGAAATCAAGAGTGTAAGTTTTTATGCGCTTAAAAGCATTTTCAGGCCAAATGAGCAAATATGCTTGTTTCTGCCAATTGCAGCAAAATACTGAAGGGAAAGTGGGTTTGCCTTCATATTTGACCCAGAACAACTCAGTTCAGCATGGAAATATCATTGCAACAGCTTTTATTTAGCCAGAAATCAAGAGTGTAAGTTTTTATGCGCTTAAAAGCATTTTCAGGCCAAATGAGCTGATTTCTGCTATTTGCAGCAAAATACTGAAGGGAAAGTGGGTTTGCCTTCATATTTGACCCAGAACAACTCAGTTCAGCATGGAAATATCATTGCAACAGCTTTTATTTAGCCAGAAATCAAGAGTGTAAGTTTTTATGCGCTTAAAAGCATTTTCAAGCCGAATGAGCAAATATGCCTGTTTCTGCCAATTGCAGCAAAATACTGAAAGGAAAGTGGGTTTGCCTTCATATTTGACCCAGAACAACTCAGTTCAGCATGGAAATATCATTGCAACAGCTTTTATTTAGCCAGAAATCAAGAGTGTAAGTTTTTATGCGCTTAAAAGCATTTTCAGGCCAAATGAGCAAATATGCTTGTTTCTGCCAATTGCAGCAAAATACTGAAGGGAAAGTGGGTTTGCCTTCATATTTGACCCAGAACAACTCAGTTCAGCATGGAAATATCATTGCAACAGCTTTTATTTAGCCAGAAATCAAGAGTGTAAGTTTTTATGCGCTTAAAAGCATTTTCAGGCCGAATGAGCAAATATACTTGTTTCTGCCAATTGCAGCAAAATACTGAAAGGAAAGTGGGTTTGCCTTCATATTTGACCCAGAACAACTCAGTTCAGCATGGAAATATCATTGCAACAGCTTTTATTTAGCCAGAAATCAAGAGTGTAAGTTTTTATGCGCTTAAAAGCATTTTCAGGCCAAATGAGCTGATTTCTGCTATTTGCAGCAAAATACTGAAGGGAAAGTGGGTTTGCCTTCATATTTGACCCAGAACAACTCAGTTCAGCATGGAAATATCATTGCAACAGCTTTTATTTAGCCAGAAATCAAGAGTGTAAGTTTTTATGCGCTTAAAAGCATTTTCAGGCCGAATGAGCAAATATGCCTGTTTCTGCCAATTGCAGCAAAATAATGAAAGGAAAGTGGGTTTGCCTTCATATTTGACCCAGAACAACTCAGTTCAGCATGGAAATATCATTGCAACAGCTTTTATTTAGCCAGAAATCAAGAGTTTAAGTTTTTATGCGCTTAAAAGCATTTTCAGGCCAAATGAGCTGATTTCTGCTATTTGCAGCAAAATACTGAAGGGAAAGTGGGTTTGCCTTCATATTTGACCCAGAACAACTCAGTTCAGCATGGAAATATCATTGCAACAGCTTTTATTTAGCCAGAAATCAAGAGTGTAAGTTTTTATGCGCTTAAAAGCATTTTCAGGCCAAATGAGCAAATATGCTTGTTTCTGCCAATTGCAGCAAAATACTGAAAGGAAAGTGGGTTTGCCTTCATATTTGACCCAGAACAACTCAGTTCAGCATGGAAATATCATTGCAACAGCTTTTATTTAGCCAGAAATCAAGAGTGTAAGTTTTTATGCGCTTAAAAGCATTTTCAGGCCAAATGAGCAAATATGCTTGTTTCTGCCAATTGCAGCAAAATACTGAAAGGAAAGTGGGTTTGCCTTCATATTTGACCCAGAACAACTCAGTTCAGCATGGAAATATCATTGCAACAGCTTTTATTTAGCCAGAAATCAAGAGTGTAAGTTTTTATGCGCTTAAAAGCATTTTCAGGCCGAATGAGCAAATATGCTTGTTTCTGCCAATTGCAGCAAAATACTGAAAGGAAAGTGGGTTTGCCTTCATATTTGACCCAGAACAACTCAGTTCAGCATGGAAATATCATTGCAACAGCTTTTATTTAGCCAGAAATCAAGAGTGTAAGTTTTTATGCGCTTAAAAGCATTTTCAGGCCGAATGAGCAAATATGCCTGTTTCTGCCAATTGCAGCAAAATACTGAAGGGAAAGTGGGTTTGCCTTCATATTTGACCCAGAACAACTCAGTTCAGCATGGAAATATCATTGCAACAGCTTTTATTTAGCCAGAAATCAAGAGTGTAAGTTTTTATGCGCTTAAAAGCATTTTCAGGCCGAATGAGCAAATATGCCTGTTTCTGCCAATTGCAGCAAAATACTGAAAGGAAAGTGGGTTTGCCTTCATATTTGACCCAGAACAACTCAGTTCAGCATGGAAATATCATTGCAACAGCTTTTATTTAGCCAGAAATCAAGAGTGTTAGTTTTTATGCGCTTAAAAGCATTTTCAGGCCGAATGAGCAAATATGCTTGTTTCTGCCAATTGCAGCAAAATACTGAAAGGAAAGTGGGTTTGCCTTCATATTTGACCCAGAACAACTCAGTTCAGCATGGAAATATCATTGCAACATCTTTTATTTAGCCAGAAATCAAGAGTGTAAGTTTTTATGCGCTTAAAAGCATTTTCAGGCCAAATGAGCTGATTTCTGCTATTTGCAGCAAAATACTAAAGGGAAAGTGGGTTTGCCTTCATATTTGACCCAGAACAACTCAGTTCAGCATGGAAATATCATTGCAACAGCTTTTATTTAGCCAGAAATCAAGAGTGTAAGTTTTTATGCGCTTAAAAGCATTTTCAGGCCAAATGAGCAAATATGCTTGTTTCTGCCAATTGCAGCAAAATACTGAAGGGAAAGTGGGTTTGCCTTCATATTTGACCCAGAACAACTCAGTTCAGCATGGAAATATCATTGCAACAGCTTTTATTTAGCCAGAAATCAAGAGTGTAAGTTTTTATGCGCTTAAAAGCATTTTCAGGCCAAATGAGCTGATTTCTGCTATTTGCAGCAAAATACTGAAGGGAAAGTGGGTTTGCCTTCATATTTGACCCAGAACAACTCAGTTCAGCATGGAAATATCATTGCAACAGCTTTTATTTAGCCAGAAATCAAGAGTGTAAGTTTTTATGCGCTTAAAAGCATTTTCAAGCCGAATGAGCAAATATGCCTGTTTCTGCCAATTGCAGCAAAATACTGAAAGGAAAGTGGGTTTGCCTTCATATTTGACCCAGAACAACTCAGTTCAGCATGGAAATATCATTGCAACAGCTTTTATTTAGCCAGAAATCAAGAGTGTAAGTTTTTATGCGCTTAAAAGCATTTTCAGGCCAAATGAGCTGATTTCTGCTATTTGCAGCAAAATACTGAAGGGAAAGTGGGTTTGCCTTCATATTTGACCCAGAACAACTCAGTTCAGCATGGAAATATCATTGCAACAGCTTTTATTTAGCCAGAAATCAAGAGTGTAAGTTTTTATGCGCTTAAAAGCATTTTCAGGCCAAATGAGCTGATTTCTGCTATTTGCAGCAAAATACTGAAGGGAAAGTGGGTTTGCCTTCATATTTGACCCAGAACAACTCAGTTCAGCATGGAAATATCATTGCAACAGCTTTTATTTAGCCAGAAATCAAGAGTGTAAGTTTTTATGCGCTTAAAAGCATTTTCAGGCCGAATGAGCAAATATGCCTGTTTCTGCCAATTGCAGCAAAATACTGAAAGGAAAGTGGGTTTGCCTTCATATTTGACCCAGAACAACTCAGTTCAGCATGGAAATATCATTGCAACAGCTTTTATTTAGCCAGAAATCAAGAGTGTAAGTTTTTATGTGCTTAAAAGCATTTTCAGGCCAAATGAGCAAATATGCTTGTTTCTGCCAATTGCAGCAAAATACTGAAGGGAAAGTGGGTTTGCCTTCATATTTGACCCAGAACAACTCAGTTCAGCATGGAAATATCATTGCAACAGCTTTTATTTAGCCAGAAATCAAGAGTGTAAGTTTTTATGCGCTTAAAAGCATTTTCAGGCCAAATGAGCTGATTTCTGCTATTTGCAGCAAAATACTGAAGGGAAAGTGGGTTTGCCTTCATATTTGACCCAGAACAACTCAGTTCAGCATGGAAATATCATTGCAACAGCTTTTATTTAGCCAGAAATCAAGAGTGTAAGTTTTTATGCGCTTAAAAGCATTTTCAAGCCGAATGAGCAAATATGCCTGTTTCTGCCAATTGCAGCAAAATACTGAAAGGAAAGTGGGTTTGCCTTCATATTTGACCCAGAACAACTCAGTTCAGCATGGAAATATCATTGCAACAGCTTTTATTTAGCCAGAAATCAAGAGTGTAGGTTTTTATGCGCTTAAAAGCATTTTCAGGCCAAATGAGCTGATTTCTGCTATTTGCAGCAAAATACTGAAGGGAAAGTGGGTTTGCCTTCATATTTGACCCAGAACAACTCAGTTCAGCATGGAAATATCATTGCAACAGCTTTTATTTAGCCAGAAATCAAGAGTGTAGGTTTTTATGCGCTTAAAAGCATTTTCAGGCCAAATGAGCTGATTTCTGCTATTTGCAGCAAAATACTGAAGGGAAAGTGGGTTTGCCTTCATATTTGACCCAGAACAACTCAGTTCAGCATGGAAATATCATTGCAACAGCTTTTATTTAGCCAGAAATCAAGAGTGTAAGTTTTTATGCGCTTAAAAGCATTTTCAGGCCGAATGAGCAAATATGCCTGTTTCTGCCAATTGCAGCAAAATACTGAAAGGAAAGTGGGTTTGCCTTCATATTTGACCCAGAACAACTCAGTTCAGCATGGAAATATCATTGCAACAGCTTTTATTTAGCCAGAAATCAAGAGTGTAAGTTTTTATGCGCTTAAAAGCATTTTCAGGCCAAATGAGCAAATATGCCTGTTTCTGCCAATTGCAGCAAAATACTGAAAGGAAAGTGGGTTTGCCTTCATATTTGACCCAGAACAACTCAGTTCAGCATGGAAATATCATTGCAACAGCTTTTATTTAGCCAGAAATCAAGAGTGTTAGTTTTTATGCGCTTAAAAGCATTTTCAGGCCGAATGAGCAAATATGCTTGTTTCTGCCAATTGCAGCAAAATACTGAAAGGAAAGTGGGTTTGCCTTCATATTTGACCCAGAAAAACTCAGTTCAGCATGGAAATATCATTGCAACAGCTTTTATTTAGCCAGAAATCAAGAGTGTAAGTTTTTATGCGCTTAAAAGCATTTTCAGGCCAAATGAGCTGATTTCTGCTATTTGCAGCAAAATACTGAAGGGAAAGTGGGTTTGCCTTCATATTTGACCCAGAACAACTCAGTTCAGCATGGAAATATCATTGCAACAGCTTTTATTTAGCCAGAAATCAAGAGTGTAAGTTTTTATGCGCTTAAAAGCATTTTCAGGCCGAATGAGCAAATATGCCTGTTTCTGCCAATTGCAGCAAAATACTGAAAGGAAAGTGGGTTTGCCTTCATATTTGACCCAGAACAACTCAGTTCAGCATGGAAATATCATTGCAACAGCTTTTATTTAGCCAGAAATCAAGAGTGTAAGTTTTTATGCGCTTAAAAGCATTTTCAGGCCAAATGAGCTGATTTCTGCTATTTGCAGCAAAATACTGAAGGGAAAGTGGGTTTGCCTTCATATTTGACCCAGAACAACTCAGTTCAGCATGGAAATATCATTGCAACAGCTTTTATTTAGCCAGAAATCAAGAGTGTAAGTTTTTATGCGCTTAAAAGCATTTTCAGGCCGAATGAGCAAATATGCCTGTTTCTGCCAATTGCAGCAAAATACTGAAAGGAAAGTGGGTTTGCCTTCATATTTGACCCAGAACAACTCAGTTCAGCATGGAAATATCATTGCAACAGCTTTTATTTAGCCAGAAATCAAGAGTGTAAGTTTTTATGCGCTTAAAAGCATTTTCAGGCCAAATGAGCTGATTTCTGCTATTTGCAGCAAAATACTGAAGGGAAAGTGGGTTTGCCTTCATATTTGACCCAGAACAACTCAGTTCAGCATGGAAATATCATTGCAACAGCTTTTATTTAGCCAGAAATCAAGAGTGTAAGTTTTTATGCGCTTAAAAGCATTTTCAGGCCGAATGAGCAAATATGCCTGTTTCTGCCAATTGCAGCAAAATACTGAAAGGAAAGTGGGTTTGCCTTCAGATTTGACCCAGAACAACTCAGTTCAGCATGGAAATATCATTGCAACAGCTTTTATTTAGCCAGAAATCAAGAGTGTAAGTTTTTATGCGCTTAAAAGCATTTTCAGGCCAAATGAGCAAATATGCTTGTTTCTGCCAATTGCAGCAAAATACTGAAAGGAAAGTGGGTTTGCCTTCATATTTGACCCAGAACAACTCAGTTCAGCATGGAAATATCATTGCAACAGCTTTTATTTAGCCAGAAATCAAGAGTGTAAGTTTTTATGCGCTTAAAAGCATTTTCAGGCCAAATGAGCAAATATGCTTGTTTCTGCCAATTGCAGCAAAATACTGAAGGGAAAGTGGGTTTGCCTTCATATTTGACCCAGAACAACTCAGTTCAGCATGGAAATATCATTGCAACAGCTTTTATTTAGCCAGAAATCAAGAGTGTAAGTTTTTATGCGCTTAAAAGCATTTTCAGGCCAAATGAGCTGATTTCTGCTATTTGCAGCAAAATACTGAAGGGAAAGTGGGTTTGCCTTCATATTTGACCCAGAACAACTCAGTTCAGCATGGAAATATCATTGCAACAGCTTTTATTTAGCCAGAAATCAAGAGTGTAAGTTTTTATGCGCTTAAAAGCATTTTCAGGCCGAATGAGCAAATATACTTGTTTCTGCCAATTGCAGCAAAATACTGAAAGGAAAGTGGGTTTGCCTTCATATTTGACCCAGAACAACTCAGTTCAGCATGGAAATATCATTGCAACAGCTTTTATTTAGCCAGAAATCAAGAGTGTAAGTTTTTATGCGCTTAAAAGCATTTTCAGGCCGAATGAGCAAATATGCTTGTTTCTGCCAATTGCAGCAAAATACTGAAAGGAAAGTGGGTTTGCCTTCATATTTGACCCAGAACAACTCAGTTCAGCATGGAAATATCATTGCAACAGCTTTTATTTAGCCAGAAATCAAGAGTGTTAGTTTTTATGCGCTTAAAAGCATTTTCAGGCCGAATGAGCAAATATGCCTGTTTCTGCCAATTGCAGCAAAATACTGAAGGGAAAGTGGGTTTGCCTTCATATTTGACCCAGAACAACTCAGTTCAGCATGGAAATATCATTGCAACAGCTTTTATTTAGCCAGAAATCAAGAGTGTAAGTTTTTATGCGCTTAAAAGCATTTTCAGGCCGAATGAGCAAATATGCCTGTTTCTGCCAATTGCAGCAAAATACTGAAAGGAAAGTGGGTTTGCCTTCATATTTGACCCAGAACAACTCAGTTCAGCATGGAAATATCATTGCAACAGCTTTTATTTAGCCAGAAATCAAGAGTGTTAGTTTTTATGCGCTTAAAAGCATTTTCAGGCCGAATGAGCAAATATGCTTGTTTCTGCCAATTGCAGCAAAATACTGAAAGGAAAGTGGGTTTGCCTTCATATTTGACCCAGAACAACTCAGTTCAGCATGGAAATATCATTGCAACATCTTTTATTTAGCCAGAAATCAAGAGTGTAAGTTTTTATGCGCTTAAAAGCATTTTCAGGCCAAATGAGCTGATTTCTGCTATTTGCAGCAAAATACTAAAGGGAAAGTGGGTTTGCCTTCATATTTGACCCAGAACAACTCAGTTCAGCATGGAAATATCATTGCAACAGCTTTTATTTAGCCAGAAATCAAGAGTGTAAGTTTTTATGCGCTTAAAAGCATTTTCAGGCCAAATGAGCAAATATGCTTGTTTCTGCCAATTGCAGCAAAATACTGAAGGGAAAGTGGGTTTGCCTTCATATTTGACCCAGAACAACTCAGTTCAGCATGGAAATATCATTGCAACAGCTTTTATTTAGCCAGAAATCAAGAGTGTAAGTTTTTATGCGCTTAAAAGCATTTTCAGGCCAAATGAGCTGATTTCTGGTATTTGCAGCAAAATACTGAAGGGAAAGTGGGTTTGCCTTCATATTTGACCCAGAACAACTCAGTTCAGCATGGAAATATCATTGCAACAGCTTTTATTTAGCCAGAAATCAAGAGTGTAAGTTTTTATGCGCTTAAAAGCATTTTCAAGCCGAATGAGCAAATATGCCTGTTTCTGCCAATTGCAGCAAAATACTGAAAGGAAAGTGGGTTTGCCTTCATATTTGACCCAGAACAACTCAGTTCAGCATGGAAATATCATTGCAACAGCTTTTATTTAGCCAGAAATCAAGAGTGTAAGTTTTTATGCGCTTAAAAGCATTTTCAGGCCAAATGAGCTGATTTCTGCTATTTGCAGCAAAATACTGAAAGGAAAGTGGGTTTGCCTTCATATTTGACCCAGAACAACTCAGTTCAGCATGGAAATATCATTGCAACAGCTTTTATTTAGCCAGAAATCAAGAGTGTAAGTTTTTATGCGCTTAAAAGCATTTTCAGGCCAAATGAGCTGATTTCTGCTATTTGCAGCAAAATACTGAAGGGAAAGTGGGTTTGCCTTCATATTTGACCCAGAACAACTCAGTTCAGCATGGAAATATCATTGCAACAGCTTTTATTTAGCCAGAAATCAAGAGTGTAAGTTTTTATGCGCTTAAAAGCATTTTCA
Source organism: Channa argus (assembly GCF_033026475.1). Classification (NCBI taxonomy): domain Eukaryota; kingdom Metazoa; phylum Chordata; class Actinopteri; order Anabantiformes; family Channidae; genus Channa; species Channa argus. The sequence continues at coordinate 663,915 of NW_027125226.1, forward strand.
GGCCGAATGAGCAAATATGCCTGTTTCTGCCAATTGCAGCAAAATACTGAAAGGAAAGTGGGTTTGCCTTCATATTTGACCCAGAACAACTCAGTTCAGCATGGAAATATCATTGCAACAGCTTTTATTTAGCCAGAAATCAAGAGTGTAAGTTTTTATGTGCTTAAAAGCATTTTCAGGCCAAATGAGCAAATATGCTTGTTTCTGCCAATTGCAGCAAAATACTGAAGGGAAAGTGGGTTTGCCTTCATATTTGACCCAGAACAACTCAGTTCAGCATGGAAATATCATTGCAACAGCTTTTATTTAGCCAGAAATCAAGAGTGTAAGTTTTTATGCGCTTAAAAGCATTTTCAGGCCAAATGAGCTGATTTCTGCTATTTGCAGCAAAATACTGAAGGGAAAGTGGGTTTGCCTTCATATTTGACCCAGAACAACTCAGTTCAGCATGGAAATATCATTGCAACAGCTTTTATTTAGCCAGAAATCAAGAGTGTAAGTTTTTATGCGCTTAAAAGCATTTTCAAGCCGAATGAGCAATAATGCCTGTTTCTGCCAATTGCAGCAAAATACTGAAAGGAAAGTGGGTTTGCCTTCATATTTGACCCAGAACAACTCAGTTCAGCATGGAAATATCATTGCAACAGCTTTTATTTAGCCAGAAATCAAGAGTGTAGGTTTTTATGCGCTTAAAAGCATTTTCAGGCCAAATGAGCTGATTTCTGCTATTTGCAGCAAAATACTGAAGGGAAAGTGGGTTTGCCTTCATATTTGACCCAGAACAACTCAGTTCAGCATGGAAATATCATTGCAACAGCTTTTATTTAGCCAGAAATCAAGAGTGTAAGTTTTTATGCGCTTAAAAGCATTTTCAGGCCGAATGAGCAAATATGCCTGTTTCTGCCAATTGCAGCAAAATACTGAAAGGAAAGTGGGTTTGCCTTCATATTTGACCCAGAACAACTCAGTTCAGCATGGAAATATCATTGCAACAGCTTTTATTTAGCCAGAAATCAAGAGTGTAAGTTTTTATGCGCTTAAAAGCATTTTCAGGCCAAATGAGCAAATATGCCTGTTTCTGCCAATTGCAGCAAAATACTGAAAGGAAAGTGGGTTTGCCTTCATATTTGACCCAGAAAAACTCAGTTCAGCATGGAAATATCATTGCAACAGCTTTTATTTAGCCAGAAATCAAGAGTGTAAGTTTTTATGCGCTTAAAAGCATTTTCAGGCCAAATGAGCTGATTTCTGCTATTTGCAGCAAAATACTGAAGGGAAAGTGGGTTTGCCTTCATATTTGACCCAGAACAACTCAGTTCAGCATGGAAATATCATTGCAACAGCTTTTATTTAGCCAGAAATCAAGAGTGTAAGTTTTTATGCGCTTAAAAGCATTTTCAGGCCGAATGAGCAAATATGCTTGTTTCTGCCAATTGCAGCAAAATACTGAAAGGAAAGTGGGTTTGCCTTCATATTTGACCCAGAACAACTCAGTTCAGCATGGAAATATCATTGCAACAGCTTTTATTTAGCCAGAAATCAAGAGTGTAAGTTTTTATGCGCTTAAAAGCATTTTCAGGCCGAATGAGCAAATATGCTTGTTTCTGCCAATTGCAGCAAAATACTGAAAGGAAAGTGGGTTTGCCTTCATATTTGACCCAGAACAACTCAGTTCAGCATGGAAATATCATTGCAACAGCTTTTATTTAGCCAGAAATCAAGAGTGTTAGTTTTTATGCTCTTAAAAGCATTTTCAGGCCAAATGAGCTGATTTCTGCTATTTGCAGCAAAATACTGAAGGGAAAGTGGGTTTGCCTTCATATTTGACCCAGAACAACTCAGTTCAGCATGGAAATATCATTGCAACAGCTTTTATTTAGCCAGAAATCAAGAGTGTAAGTTTTTATGCGCTTAAAAGCATTTTCAGGCCGAATGAGCAAATATGCCTGTTTCTGCCAATTGCAGCAAAATACTGAAGGGAAAGTGGGTTTGCCTTCATATTTGACCCAGAACAACTCAGTTCAGCATGGAAATATCATTGCAACAGCTTTTATTTAGCCAGAAATCAAGAGTGTAAGTTTTTATGCGCTTAAAAGCATTTTCAGGCCAAATGAGCAAATATGCTTGTTTCTGCCAATTGCAGCAAAATACTGAAAGGAAAGTGGGTTTGCCTTCATATTTGACCCAGAACAACTCAGTTCAGCATGGAAATATCATTGCAACAGCTTTTATTTAGCCAGAAATCAAGAGTGTAAGTTTTTATGCGCTTAAAAGCATTTTCAGGCCGAATGAGCAAATATGCTTGTTTCTGCCAATTGCAGCAAAATATTGAAAGGAAAGTGGGTTTGCCTTCATATTTGACCCAGAACAACTCAGTTCAGCATGGAAATATCATTGCAACAGCTTTTATTTAGCCAGAAATCAAGAGTGTAAGTTTTTATGCGCTTAAAAGCATTTTCAGGCCAAATGAGCAAATATGCTTGTTTCTGCCAATTGCAGCAAAATACTGAAAGGAAAGTGGGTTTGCCTTCATATTTGACCCAGAACAACTCAGTTCAGCATGGAAATATCATTGCAACAGCTTTTATTTAGCCAGAAATCAAGAGTGTAAGTTTTTATGCGCTTAAAAGCATTTTCAGGCCGAATGAGCAAATATGCTTGTTTCTGCCAATTGCAGCAAAATACTGAAAGGAAAGTGGGTTTGCCTTCATATTTGACCCAGAACAACTCAGTTCAGCATGGAAATATCATTGCAACAGCTTTTATTTAGCCAGAAATCAAGAGTTTAAGTTTTTATGCGCTTAAAAGCATTTTCAGGCCGAATGAGCAAATATGCTTGTTTCTGCCAATTGCAGCAAAATACTGAAAGGAAAGTGGGTTTGCCTTCATATTTGACCCAGAACAACTCAGTTCAGCATGGAAATATCATTGCAACAGCTTTTATTTAGCCAGAAATCAAGAGTTTAAGTTTTTATGCGCTTAAAAGCATTTTCAGGCCAAATGAGCTGATTTCTGCTATTTGCAGCAAAATACTGAAGGGAAAGTGGGTTTGCCTTCATATTTGACCCAGAACAACTCAGTTCAGCATGGAAATATCATTGCAACAGCTTTTATTTAGCCAGAAATCAAGAGTGTAAGTTTTTATGCGCTTAAAAGCATTTTCAGGCCGAATGAGCAAATATGCCAGATTCTGCCAATTGCAGCAAAATACTGAAAGGAAAGTAGGTTTGCCTTCATATTTGACCCAGAACAACTCAGTTCAGCATGGAAATATCATTGCAACAGCTTTTATTTAGCCAGAAATCAAGAGTGTAAGTTTTTATGCGCTTAAAAGCATTTTCAGGCCGAATGAGCAAATATGCCTGATTCTGCCAATTGCAGCAAAATACTGAAAGGAAAGTGGGTTTGCCTTCATATTTGACCCAGAACAACTCAGTTCAGCATGGAAATATCATTGCAACAGCTTTTATTTAGCCAGAAATCAAGAGTGTAAGTTTTTATGCGCTTAAAAGCATTTTCAGGCCGAATGAGCAAATATGCTTGTTTCTGCCAATTGCAGCAAAATACTGAAAGGAAAGTGGGTTTGCCTTCATATTTGACCCAGAACAACTCAGTTCAGCATGGAAATATCATTGCAACAGCTTTTATTTAGCCAGAAATCAAGAGTGTAAGTTTTTATGCGCTTAAAAGCATTTTCAGGCCGAATGAGCAAATATGCCTGTTTCTGCCAATTGCAGCAAAATACTGAAAGGAAAGTGGGTTTGCCTTCATATTTGACCCAGAACAACTCAGTTCAGCATGGAAATATCATTGCAACAGCTTTTATTTAGCCAGAAATCAAGAGTGTAAGTTTTTATGCGCTTAAAAGCATTTTCAGGCCGAATGAGCAAATATGCCTGTTTCTGCCAATTGCAGCAAAATACTGAAAGGAAAGTGGGTTTGCCTTCATATTTGACCCAGAACAACTCAGTTCAGCCTGGAAATATCATTGCAACAGCTTTTATTTAGCCAGAAATCAAGAGTGTAAGTTTTTATGCGCTTAAAAGCATTTTCAGGCCAAATGAGTTGATTTCTGCTATTTGCAGCAAAATACTGAAGGGAAAGTGGGTTTGCCTTCATATTTGACCCAGAACAACTCAGTTCAGCATGGAAATATCATTGCAACAGCTTTTATTTAGCCAGAAATCAAGAGTGTTAGTTTTTATGCGCTTAAAAGCATTTTCAGGCCGAATGAGCAAATATGCTTGTTTCTGCCAATTGCAGCAAAATACTGAAAGGAAAGTGGGTTTGCCTTCATATTTGACCCAGAACAACTCAGTTCAGCATGGAAATATCATTGCAACAGCTTTTATTTAGCCAGAAATCAAGAGTGTAAGTTTTTATGCGCTTAAAAGCATTTTCAGGCCGAATGAGCAAATATGCCTGATTCTGCCAATTGCAGCAAAATATTGAAGGGAAAGTGTGTTTGCCTTCATATTTGACCCAGAACAACTCAGTTCAGCATGGAAATATCATTGCAACAGCTTTTATTTAGCCAGAAATCAAGAGTGTAAGTTTTTATGCGCTTAAAAGCATTTTCAGGCCGAATGAGCAAATATGCTTGTTTCTGCCAATTGCAGCAAAATATTGAAAGGAAAGTGGGTTTGCCTTCATATTTGACCCAGAACAACTCAGTTCAGCATGGAAATATCATTGCAACAGCTTTTATTTAGCCAGAAATCAAGAGTGTAAGTTTTTATGCGCTTAAAAGCATTTTCAGGCCAAATGAGCAAATATGCTTGTTTCTGCCAATTGCAGCAAAATACTGAAAGGAAAGTGGGTTTGCCTTCATATTTGACCCAGAACAACTCAGTTCAGCATGGAAATATCATTGCAACAGCTTTTATTTAGCCAGAAATCAAGAGTGTAAGTTTTTATGCGCTTAAAAGCATTTTCAGGCCAAATGAGCAAATATGCTTGTTTCTGCCAATTGCAGCAAAATACTGAAAGGAAAGTGGGTTTGCCTTCATATTTGACCCAGAACAACTCAGTTCAGCATGGAAATATCATTGCAACAGCTTTTATTTAGCCAGAAATCAAGAGTGTAAGTTTTTATGCGCTTAAAAGCATTTTCAGGCCGAATGAGCAAATATGCTTGTTTCTGCCAATTGCAGCAAAATACTGAAAGGAAAGTGGGTTTGCCTTCATATTTGACCCAGAACAACTCAGTTCAGCATGGAAATATCATTGCAACAGCTTTTATTTAGCCAGAAATCAAGAGTGTAAGTTTTTATGCGCTTAAAAGCATTTTCAGGCCAAATGAGCTGATTTCTGCTATTTGCAGCAAAATACTGAAGGGAAAGTGGGTTTGCCTTCATATTTGACCCAGAACAACTCAGTTCAGCATGGAAATATCATTGCAACAGCTTTTATTTAGCCAGAAATCAAGAGTGTAAGTTTTTATGCGCTTAAAAGCATTTTCAGGCCGAATGAGCAAATATGCCTGTTTCTGCCAATTGCAGCAAAATACTGAAAGGAAAGTGGGTTTGCCTTCAGATTTGACCCAGAACAACTCAGTTCAGCATGGAAATATCATTGCAACAGCTTTTATTTAGCCAGAAATCAAGAGTGTAAGTTTTTATGCGCTTAAAAGCATTTTCAGGCCAAATGAGCAAATATGCTTGTTTCTGCCAATTGCAGCAAAATACTGAAAGGAAAGTGGGTTTGCCTTCATATTTGACCCAGAACAACTCAGTTCAGCATGGAAATATCATTGCAACAGCTTTTATTTAGCCAGAAATCAAGAGTGTAAGTTTTTATGCGCTTAAAAGCATTTTCAGGCCGAATGAGCAAATATGCCTGATTCTGCCAATTGCAGCAAAATATTGAAAGGAAAGTGGGTTTGCCTTCATATTTGACCCAGAACAACTCAGTTCAGCATGGAAATATCATTGCAACAGCTTTTATTTAGCCAGAAATCAAGAGTGTAAGTTTTTATGCGCTTAAAAGCATTTTCAGGCCGAATGAGCAAATATGCCTGATTCTGCCAATTGCAGCAAAATACTGAAAGGAAAGTGGGTTTGCCTTCATATTTGACCCAGAACAACTCAGTTCAGCATGGAAATATCATTGCAACAGCTTTTATTTAGCCAGAAATCAAGAGTGTAAGTTTTTATGCGCTTAAAAGCATTTTCAGGCCAAATGAGCAAATATGCTTGTTTCTGCCAATTGCAGCAAAATACTGAAAGGAAAGTGGGTTTGCCTTCATATTTGACCCAGAACAACTCAGTTCAGCATGGAAATATCATTGCAACAGCTTTTATTTAGCCAGAAATCAAGAGTGTAAGTTTTTATGCGCTTAAAAGCATTTTCAGGCCAAATGAGCAAATATGCTTGTTTCTGCCAATTGCAGCAAAATACTGAAAGGAAAGTGGGTTTGCCTTCATATTTGACCCAGAACAACTCAGTTCAGCATGGAAATATCATTGCAACAGCTTTTATTTAGCCAGAAATCAAGAGTGTAAGTTTTTATGCGCTTAAAAGCATTTTCAGGCCGAATGAGCAAATATGCCTGATTCTGCCAATTGCAGCAAAATATTGAAAGGAAAGTGGGTTTGCCTTCATATTTGACCCAGAACAACTCAGTTCAGCATGGAAATATCATTGCAACAGCTTTTATTTAGCCAGAAATCAAGAGTTTAAGTTTTTATGCGCTTAAAAGCATTTTCAGGCCGAATGAGCAAATATGCTTGTTTCTGCCAATTGCAGCAAAATACTGAAGGGAAAGTGGGTTTGCCTTCATATTTGACCCAGAACAACTCAGTTCAGCATGGAAATATCATTGCAACAGCTTTTATTTAGCCAGAAATCAAGAGTGTAAGTTTTTATGCGCTTAAAAGCATTTTCAGGCCGAATGAGCAAATATGCTTGTTTCTGCCAATTGCAGCAAAATACTGAAAGGAAAGTGGGTTTGCCTTCATATTTGACCCAGAACAACTCAGTTCAGCATGGAAATATCATTGCAACAGCTTTTATTTAGCCAGAAATCAAGAGTTTAAGTTTTTATGCGCTTAAAAGCATTTTCAGGCCGAATGAGCAAATATGCTTGTTTCTGCCAATTGCAGCAAAATACTGAAGGGAAAGTGGGTTTGCCTTCATATTTGACCCAGAACAACTCAGTTCAGCATGGAAATATCATTGCAACAGCTTTTATTTAGCCAGAAATCAAGAGTTTAAGTTTTTATGCGCTTAAAAGCATTTTCAGGCCGAATGAGCAAATATGCTTGTTTCTGCCAATTGCAGCAAAATACTGAAGGGAAAGTGGGTTTGCCTTCATATTTGACCCAGAACAACTCAGTTCAGCATGGAAATATCATTGCAACAGCTTTTATTTAGCCAGAAATCAAGAGTGTAAGTTTTTATGCGCTTAAAAGCATTTTCAGGCCAAATGAGCAAATATGCTTGTTTCTGCCAATTGCAGCAAAATACTGAAAGGAAAGTGGGTTTGCCTTCATATTTGACCCAGAACAACTCAGTTCAGCATGGAAATATCATTGCAACAGCTTTTATTTAGCCAGAAATCAAGAGTGTAAGTTTTTATGCGCTTAAAAGCATTTTCAGGCCAAATGAGCTGATTTCTGCTATTTGCAGCAAAATACTGAAGGGAAAGTGGGTTTGCCTTCATATTTGACCCAGAACAACTCAGTTCAGCATGGAAATATCATTGCAACAGCTTTTATTTAGCCAGAAATCAAGAGTGTAAGTTTTTATGCGCTTAAAAGCATTTTCAGGCCGAATGAGCAAATATGCTTGTTTCTGCCAATTGCAGCAAAATACTGAAGGGAAAGTGGGTTTGCCTTCATATTTGACCCAGAACAACTCAGTTCAGCATGGAAATATCATTGCAACAGCTTTTATTTAGCCAGAAATCAAGAGTGTAAGTTTTTATGCGCTTAAAAGCATTTTCAGGCCAAATGAGCAAATATGCTTGTTTCTGCCAATTGCAGCAAAATACTGAAAGGAAAGTGGGTTTGCCTTCATATTTGACCCAGAACAACTCAGTTCAGCATGGAAATATCATTGCAACAGCTTTTATTTAGCCAGAAATCAAGAGTGTAAGTTTTTATGCGCTTAAAAGCATTTTCAGGCCAAATGAGCTGATTTCTGCTATTTGCAGCAAAATACTGAAGGGAAAGTGGGTTTGCCTTCATATTTGACCCAGAACAACTCAGTTCAGCATGGAAATATCATTGCAACAGCTTTTATTTAGCCAGAAATCAAGAGTGTTAGTTTTTATGCGCTTAAAAGCATTTTCCGGCCGAATGAGCAAATATGCTTGTTTCTGCCAATTGCAGCAAAATACTGAAAGGAAAGTGGGTTTGCCTTCATATTTGACCCAGAACAACTCAGTTCAGCATGGAAATATCATTGCAACAGCTTTTATTTAGCCAGAAATCAAGAGTTTAAGTTTTTATGCGCTTAAAAGCATTTTCAGGCCAAATGAGCTGATTTCTGCTATTTGCAGCAAAATACTGAAGGGAAAGTGGGTTTGCCTTCATATTTGACCCAGAACAACTCAGTTCAGCATGGAAATATCATTGCAACAGCTTTTATTTAGCCAGAAATCAAGAGTGTAAGTTTTTATGCGCTTAAAAGCATTTTCAGGCCGAATGAGCAAATATGCCTGTTTCTGCCAATTGCAGCAAAATACTGAAAGGAAAGTGGGTTTGCCTTCATATTTGACCCAGAACAACTCAGTTCAGCATGGAAATATCATTGCAACAGCTTTTATTTAGCCAGAAATCAAGAGTGTAAGTTTTTATTCGCTTAAAAGCATTTTCAGGCCAAATGAGCTGATTTCTGCTATTTGCAGCAAAATACTGAAGGGAAAGTGGGTTTGCCTTCATATTTGACCCAGAACAACTCAGTTCAGCATGGAAATATCATTGCAACAGCTTTTATTTAGCCAGAAATCAAGAGTGTAAGTTATATGCGCTTAAAAGCATTTTCAGGCCGAATGAGCAAATATGCTTGTTTCTGCCAATTGCAGCAAAATACTGAAAGGAAAGTGGGTTTGCCTTCATATTTGACCCAGAACAACTCAGTTCAGCATGGAAATATCATTGCAACAGCTTTTATTTAGCCAGAAATCAAGAGTGTTAGTTTTTATGCGCTTAAAAGCATTTTCAGGCCAAATGAGCTGATTTCTGCTATTTGCAGCAAAATACTGAAGGGAAAGTGGGTTTGCCTTCATATTTGACCCAGAACAACTCAGTTCAGCATGGAAATATCATTGCAACAGCTTTTATTTAGCCAGAAATCAAGAGTGTAAGTTTTTATGCGCTTAAAAGCATTTTCAGGCCGAATGAGCAAATATGCCTGTTTCTGCCAATTGCAGCAAAATACTGAAAGGAAAGTGGGTTTGCCTTCATATTTGACCCAGAACAACTCAGTTCAGCATGGAAATATCATTGCAACAGCTTTTATTTAGCCAGAAATCAAGAGTGTAAGTTTTTATGCGCTTAAAAGCATTTTCAGGCCAAATGAGCTGATTTCTGCTATTTGCAGCAAAATACTGAAGGGAAAGTGGGTTTGCCTTCATATTTGACCCAGAACAACTCAGTTCAGCATGGAAATATCATTGCAACAGCTTTTATTTAGCCAGAAATCAAGAGTGTAAGTTTTTATGCGCTTAAAAGCATTTTCAGGCCGAATGAGCAAATATGCCTGTTTCTGCCAATTGCAGCAAAATACTGAAAGGAAAGTGGGTTTGCCTTCATATTTGATCCAGAACAACTCAGTTTAGCATGGAAATATCATTGCAACAGCTTTTATTTAGCCAGAAATCAAGAGTGTAAGTTTTTATGCGCTTAAAAGCATTTTCAGGCCGAATGAGCAAATATGCTTGTTTCTGCCAATTGCAGCAAAATACTGAAAGGAAAGTGGGTTTGCCTTCATATTTGACCCAGAACAACTCAGTTCAGCATGGAAATATCATTGCAACAGCTTTTATTTAGCCAGAAATCAAGAGTGTTAGTTTTTATGCGCTTAAAAGCATTTTCAGGCCGAATGAGCAAATATGCTTGTTTCTGCCAATTGCAGCAAAATACTGAAAGGAAAGTGGGTTTGCCTTCATATTTGACCCAGAACAACTCAGTTCAGCATGGAAATATCATTGCAACAGCTTTTATTTAGCCAGAAATCAAGAGTGTAAGTTTTTATGCGCTTAAAAGCATTTTCAGGCCGAATGAGCAAATATGCTTGTTTCTGCCAATTGCAGCAAAATACTGAAAGGAAAGTGGGTTTGCCTTCATATTTGACCCAGAACAACTCAGTTCAGCATGGAAATATCATTGCAACAGCTTTTATTTAGCCAGAAATCAAGAGTGTAAGTTTTTATGCGCTTAAAAGCATTTTCAGGCCAAATGAGCTGATTTCTGCTATTTGCAGCAAAATACTGAAGGGAAAGTGGGTTTGCCTTCATATTTGACCCAGAACAACTCAGTTCAGCATGGAAATATCATTGCAACAGCTTTTATTTAGCCAGAAATCAAGAGTGTAAGTTTTTATGCGCTTAAAAGCATTTTCAGGCCGAATGAGCAATTATGCCTGTTTCTGCCAATTGCAGCAAAATACTGAAAGGAAAGTGGGTTTGCCTTCATATTTGACCCAGAACAACTCAGTTCAGCATGGAAATATCATTGCAACAGCTTTTATTTAGCCAGAAATCAAGAGTGTAAGTTTTTATGCGCTTAAAAGCATTTTCAGGCCAAATGAGCTGATTTCTGCTATTTGCAGCAAAATACTGAAGGGAAAGTGGGTTTGCCTTCATATTTGACCCAGAACAACTCAGTTCAGCATGGAAATATCATTGCAACAGCTTTTATTTAGCCAGAAATCAAGAGTGTAAGTTTTTATGCGCTTAAAAGCATTTTCAGGCCGAATGAGCAAATATGCCTGTTTCTGCCAATTGCAGCAAAATACTGAAAGGAAAGTGGGTTTGCCTTCATATTTGACCCAGAACAACTCAGTTCAGCATGGAAATATCATTGCAACAGCTTTTATTTAGCCAGAAATCAAGAGTGTAAGTTTTTATGCGCTTAAAAGCATTTTCAGGCCAAATGAGCAAATATGCTTGTTTCTGCCAATTGCAGCAAAATACTGAAGGGAAAGTGGGTTTGCCTTCATATTTGACCCAGAACAACTCAGTTCAGCATGGAAATATCATTGCAACAGCTTTTATTTAGCCAGAAATCAAGAGTGTAAGTTTTTATGCGCTTAAAAGCATTTTCAGGCCAAATGAGCTGATTTCTGCTATTTGCAGCAAAATACTGAAGGGAAAGTGGGTTTGCCTTCATATTTGACCCAGAACAACTCAGTTCAGCATGGAAATATCATTGCAACAGCTTTTATTTAGCCAGAAATCAAGAGTGTAAGTTTTTATGCGCTTAAAAGCATTTTCAAGCCGAATGAGCAAATATGCCTGTTTCTGCCAATTGCAGCAAAATACTGAAAGGAAAGTGGGTTTGCCTTCATATTTGACCCAGAACAACTCAGTTCAGCATGGAAATATCATTGCAACAGCTTTTATTTAGCCAGAAATCAAGAGTGTAAGTTTTTATGCGCTTAAAAGCATTTTCAGGCCAAATGAGCAAATATGCTTGTTTCTGCCAATTGCAGCAAAATACTGAAGGGAAAGTGGGTTTGCCTTCATATTTGACCCAGAACAACTCAGTTCAGCATGGAAATATCATTGCAACAGCTTTTATTTAGCCAGAAATCAAGAGTGTAAGTTTTTATGCGCTTAAAAGCATTTTCAGGCCGAATGAGCAAATATACTTGTTTCTGCCAATTGCAGCAAAATACTGAAAGGAAAGTGGGTTTGCCTTCATATTTGACCCAGAACAACTCAGTTCAGCATGGAAATATCATTGCAACAGCTTTTATTTAGCCAGAAATCAAGAGTGTAAGTTTTTATGCGCTTAAAAGCATTTTCAGGCCAAATGAGCTGATTTCTGCTATTTGCAGCAAAATACTGAAGGGAAAGTGGGTTTGCCTTCATATTTGACCCAGAACAACTCAGTTCAGCATGGAAATATCATTGCAACAGCTTTTATTTAGCCAGAAATCAAGAGTGTAAGTTTTTATGCGCTTAAAAGCATTTTCAGGCCAAATGAGCAAATATGCTTGTTTCTGCCAATTGCAGCAAAATACTGAAAGGAAAGTGGGTTTGCCTTCATATTTGACCCAGAACAACTCAGTTCAGCATGGAAATATCATTGCAACAGCTTTTATTTAGCCAGAAATCAAGAGTGTAAGTTTTTATGCGCTTAAAAGCATTTTCAGGCCAAATGAGCAAATATGCTTGTTTCTGCCAATTGCAGCAAAATACTGAAAGGAAAGTGGGTTTGCCTTCATATTTGACCCAGAACAACTCAGTTCAGCATGGAAATATCATTGCAACAGCTTTTATTTAGCCAGAAATCAAGAGTGTAAGTTTTTATGCGCTTAAAAGCATTTTCAGGCCGAATGAGCAAATATGCTTGTTTCTGCCAATTGCAGCAAAATACTGAAAGGAAAGTGGGTTTGCCTTCATATTTGACCCAGAACAACTCAGTTCAGCATGGAAATATCATTGCAACAGCTTTTATTTAGCCAGATATCAAGAGTGTAAGTTTTTATGCGCTTAAAAGCATTTTCAGGCCGAATGAGCAAATATGCCTGTTTCTGCCAATTGCAGCAAAATACTGAAGGGAAAGTGGGTTTGCCTTCATATTTGACCCAGAACAACTCAGTTCAGCATGGAAATATCATTGCAACAGCTTTTATTTAGCCAGAAATCAAGAGTGTAAGTTTTTATGCGCTTAAAAGCATTTTCAGGCCGAATGAGCAAATATGCCTGTTTCTGCCAATTGCAGCAAAATACTGAAAGGAAAGTGGGTTTGCCTTCATATTTGACCCAGAACAACTCAGTTCAGCATGGAAATATCATTGCAACAGCTTTTATTTAGCCAGAAATCAAGAGTGTTAGTTTTTATGCGCTTAAAAGCATTTTCAGGCCGAATGAGCAAATATGCTTGTTTCTGCCAATTGCAGCAAAATACTGAAAGGAAAGTGGGTTTGCCTTCATATTTGACCCAGAACAACTCAGTTCAGCATGGAAATATCATTGCAACATCTTTTATTTAGCCAGAAATCAAGAGTGTAAGTTTTTATGCGCTTAAAAGCATTTTCAGGCCAAATGAGCTGATTTCTGCTATTTGCAGCAAAATACTAAAGGGAAAGTGGGTTTGCCTTCATATTTGACCCAGAACAACTCAGTTCAGCATGGAAATATCATTGCAACAGCTTTTATTTAGCCAGAAATCAAGAGTGTAAGTTTTTATGCGCTTAAAAGCATTTTCAGGCCAAATGAGCAAATATGCTTGTTTCTGCCAATTGCAGCAAAATACTGAAGGGAAAGTGGGTTTGCCTTCATATTTGACCCAGAACAACTCAGTTCAGCATGGAAATATCATTGCAACAGCTTTTATTTAGCCAGAAATCAAGAGTGTAAGTTTTTATGCGCTTAAAAGCATTTTCAGGCCAAATGAGCTGATTTCTGCTATTTGCAGCAAAATACTGAAGGGAAAGTGGGTTTGCCTTCATATTTGACCCAGAACAACTCAGTTCAGCATGGAAATATCATTGCAACAGCTTTTATTTAGCCAGAAATCAAGAGTGTAAGTTTTTATGCGCTTAAAAGCATTTTCAAGCCGAATGAGCAAATATGCCTGTTTCTGCCAATTGCAGCAAAATACTGAAAGGAAAGTGGGTTTGCCTTCATATTTGACCCAGAACAACTCAGTTCAGCATGGAAATATCATTGCAACAGCTTTTATTTAGCCAGAAATCAAGAGTGTAAGTTTTTATGCGCTTAAAAGCATTTTCAGGCCAAATGAGCTGATTTCTGCTATTTGCAGCAAAATACTGAAGGGAAAGTGGGTTTGCCTTCATATTTGACCCAGAACAACTCAGTTCAGCATGGAAATATCATTGCAACAGCTTTTATTTAGCCAGAAATCAAGAGTGTAAGTTTTTATGCGCTTAAAAGCATTTTCAGGCCAAATGAGCTGATTTCTGCTATTTGCAGCAAAATACTGAAGGGAAAGTGGGTTTGCCTTCATATTTGACCCAGAACAACTCAGTTCAGCATGGAAATATCATTGCAACAGCTTTTATTTAGCCAGAAATCAAGAGTGTAAGTTTTTATGCGCTTAAAAGCATTTTCAGGCCGAATGAGCAAATATGCCTGTTTCTGCCAATTGCAGCAAAATACTGAAAGGAAAGTGGGTTTGCCTTCATATTTGACCCAGAACAACTCAGTTCAGCATGGAAATATCATTGCAACAGCTTTTATTTAGCCAGAAATCAAGAGTGTAAGTTTTTATGTGCTTAAAAGCATTTTCAGGCCAAATGAGCAAATATGCTTGTTTCTGCCAATTGCAGCAAAATACTGAAGGGAAAGTGGGTTTGCCTTCATATTTGACCCAGAACAACTCAGTTCAGCATGGAAATATCATTGCAACAGCTTTTATTTAGCCAGAAATCAAGAGTGTAAGTTTTTATGCGCTTAAAAGCATTTTCAGGCCAAATGAGCTGATTTCTGCTATTTGCAGCAAAATACTGAAGGGAAAGTGGGTTTGCCTTCATATTTGACCCAGAACAACTCAGTTCAGCATGGAAATATCATTGCAACAGCTTTTATTTAGCCAGAAATCAAGAGTGTAAGTTTTTATGCGCTTAAAAGCATTTTCAAGCCGAATGAGCAAATATGCCTGTTTCTGCCAATTGCAGCAAAATACTGAAAGGAAAGTGGGTTTGCCTTCATATTTGACCCAGAACAACTCAGTTCAGCATGGAAATATCATTGCAACAGCTTTTATTTAGCCAGAAATCAAGAGTGTAGGTTTTTATGCGCTTAAAAGCATTTTCAGGCCAAATGAGCTGATTTCTGCTATTTGCAGCAAAATACTGAAGGGAAAGTGGGTTTGCCTTCATATTTGACCCAGAACAACTCAGTTCAGCATGGAAATATCATTGCAACAGCTTTTATTTAGCCAGAAATCAAGAGTGTAGGTTTTTATGCGCTTAAAAGCATTTTCAGGCCAAATGAGCTGATTTCTGCTATTTGCAGCAAAATACTGAAGGGAAAGTGGGTTTGCCTTCATATTTGACCCAGAACAACTCAGTTCAGCATGGAAATATCATTGCAACAGCTTTTATTTAGCCAGAAATCAAGAGTGTAAGTTTTTATGCGCTTAAAAGCATTTTCAGGCCGAATGAGCAAATATGCCTGTTTCTGCCAATTGCAGCAAAATACTGAAAGGAAAGTGGGTTTGCCTTCATATTTGACCCAGAACAACTCAGTTCAGCATGGAAATATCATTGCAACAGCTTTTATTTAGCCAGAAATCAAGAGTGTAAGTTTTTATGCGCTTAAAAGCATTTTCAGGCCAAATGAGCAAATATGCCTGTTTCTGCCAATTGCAGCAAAATACTGAAAGGAAAGTGGGTTTGCCTTCATATTTGACCCAGAACAACTCAGTTCAGCATGGAAATATCATTGCAACAGCTTTTATTTAGCCAGAAATCAAGAGTGTTAGTTTTTATGCGCTTATAAGCATTTTCAGGCCGAATGAGCAAATATGCTTGTTTCTGCCAATTGCAGCAAAATACTGAAAGGAAAGTGGGTTTGCCTTCATATTTGACCCAGAAAAACTCAGTTCAGCATGGAAATATCATTGCAACAGCTTTTATTTAGCCAGAAATCAAGAGTGTAAGTTTTTATGCGCTTAAAAGCATTTTCAGGCCAAATGAGCTGATTTCTGCTATTTGCAGCAAAATACTGAAGGGAAAGTGGGTTTGCCTTCATATTTGACCCAGAACAACTCAGTTCAGCATGGAAATATCATTGCAACAGCTTTTATTTAGCCAGAAATCAAGAGTGTAAGTTTTTATGCGCTTAAAAGCATTTTCAGGCCGAATGAGCAAATATGCCTGTTTCTGCCAATTGCAGCAAAATACTGAAAGGAAAGTGAGTTTGCCTTCATATTTGACCCAGAACAACTCAGTTCAGCATGGAAATATCATTGCAACAGCTTTTATTTAGCCAGAAATCAAGAGTGTAAGTTTTTATGCGCTTAAAAGCATTTTCAGGCCAAATGAGCTGATTTCTGCTATTTGCAGCAAAATACTGAAGGGAAAGTGGGTTTGCCTTCATATTTGACCCAGAACAACTCAGTTCAGCATGGAAATATCATTGCAACAGCTTTTATTTAGCCAGAAATCAAGAGTGTAAGTTTTTATGCGCTTAAAAGCATTTTCAGGCCGAATGAGCAAATATGCCTGTTTCTGCCAATTGCAGCAAAATACTGAAAGGAAAGTGGGTTTGCCTTCATATTTGACCCAGAACAACTCAGTTCAGCATGGAAATATCATTGCAACAGCTTTTATTTAGCCAGAAATCAAGAGTGTAAGTTTTTATGCGCTTAAAAGCATTTTCAGGCCGAATGAGCAAATATGCCTGTTTCTGCCAATTGCAGCAAAATACTGAAAGGAAAGTGGGTTTGCCTTCAGATTTGACCCAGAACAACTCAGTTCAGCATGGAAATATCATTGCAACAGCTTTTATTTAGCCAGAAATCAAGAGTGTAAGTTTTTATGCGCTTAAAAGCATTTTCAGGCCAAATGAGCAAATATGCTTGTTTCTGCCAATTGCAGCAAAATACTGAAAGGAAAGTGGGTTTGCCTTCATATTTGACCCAGAACAACTCAGTTCAGCATGGAAATATCATTGCAACAGCTTTTATTTAGCCAGAAATCAAGAGTGTAAGTTTTTATGCGCTTAAAAGCATTTTCAGGCCAAATGAGCAAATATGCTTGTTTCTGCCAATTGCAGCAAAATACTGAAGGGAAAGTGGGTTTGCCTTCATATTTGACCCAGAACAACTCAGTTCAGCATGGAAATATCATTGCAACAGCTTTTATTTAGCCAGAAATCAAGAGTGTAAGTTTTTATGCGCTTAAAAGCATTTTCAGGCCAAATGAGCTGATTTCTGCTATTTGCAGCAAAATACTGAAGGGAAAGTGGGTTTGCCTTCATATTTGACCCAGAACAACTCAGTTCAGCATGGAAATATCATTGCAACAGCTTTTATTTAGCCAGAAATCAAGAGTGTAAGTTTTTATGCGCTTAAAAGCATTTTCAGGCCGAATGAGCAAATATACTTGTTTCTGCCAATTGCAGCAAAATACTGAAAGGAAAGTGGGTTTGCCTTCATATTTGACCCAGAACAACTCAGTTCAGCATGGAAATATCATTGCAACAGCTTTTATTTAGCCAGAAATCAAGAGTGTAAGTTTTTATGCGCTTAAAAGCATTTTCAGGCCGAATGAGCAAATATGCTTGTTTCTGCCAATTGCAGCAAAATACTGAAAGGAAAGTGGGTTTGCCTTCATATTTGACCCAGAACAACTCAGTTCAGCATGGAAATATCATTGCAACAGCTTTTATTTAGCCAGAAATCAAGAGTGTTAGTTTTTATGCGCTTAAAAGCATTTTCAGGCCGAATGAGCAAATATGCTTGTTTCTGCCAATTGCAGCAAAATACTGAAGGGAAAGTGGGTTTGCCTTCATATTTGACCCAGAACAACTCAGTTCAGCATGGAAATATCATTGCAACAGCTTTTATTTAGCCAGAAATCAAGAGTGTAAGTTTTTATGCGCTTAAAAGCATTTTCAGGCCGAATGAGCAAATATGCCTGTTTCTGCCAATTGCAGCAAAATACTGAAAGGAAAGTGGGTTTGCCTTCATATTTGACCCAGAACAACTCAGTTCAGCATGGAAATATCATTGCAACAGCTTTTATTTAGCCAGAAATCAAGAGTGTTAGTTTTTATGCGCTTAAAAGCATTTTCAGGCCGAATGAGCAAATATGCTTGTTTCTGCCAATTGCAGCAAAATACTGAAAGGAAAGTGGGTTTGCCTTCATATTTGACCCAGAACAACTCAGTTCAGCATGGAAATATCATTGCAACATCTTTTATTTAGCCAGAAATCAAGAGTGTAAGTTTTTATGCGCTTAAAAGCATTTTCAGGCCAAATGAGCTGATTTCTGCTATTTGCAGCAAAATACTAAAGGGAAAGTGGGTTTGCCTTCATATTTGACCCAGAACAACTCAGTTCAGCATGGAAATATCATTGCAACAGCTTTTATTTAGCCAGAAATCAAGAGTGTAAGTTTTTATGCGCTTAAAAGCATTTTCAGGCCAAATGAGCAAATATGCTTGTTTCTGCCAATTGCAGCAAAATACTGAAGGGAAAGTGGGTTTGCCTTCATATTTGACCCAGAACAACTCAGTTCAGCATGGAAATATCATTGCAACAGCTTTTATTTAGCCAGAAATCAAGAGTGTAAGTTTTTATGCGCTTAAAAGCATTTTCAGGCCAAATGAGCTGATTTCTGGTATTTGCAGCAAAATACTGAAGGGAAAGTGGGTTTGCCTTCATATTTGACCCAGAACAACTCAGTTCAGCATGGAAATATCATTGCAACAGCTTTTATTTAGCCAGAAATCAAGAGTGTAAGTTTTTATGCGCTTAAAAGCATTTTCAAGCCGAATGAGCAAATATGCCTGTTTCTGCCAATTGCAGCAAAATACTGAAAGGAAAGTGGGTTTGCCTTCATATTTGACCCAGAACAACTCAGTTCAGCATGGAAATATCATTGCAACAGCTTTTATTTAGCCAGAAATCAAGAGTGTAAGTTTTTATGCGCTTAAAAGCATTTTCAGGCCAAATGAGCTGATTTCTGCTATTTGCAGCAAAATACTGAAAGGAAAGTGGGTTTGCCTTCATATTTGACCCAGAACAACTCAGTTCAGCATGGAAATATCATTGCAACAGCTTTTATTTAGCCAGAAATCAAGAGTGTAAGTTTTTATGCGCTTAAAAGCATTTTCAGGCCAAATGAGCTGATTTCTGCTATTTGCAGCAAAATACTGAAGGGAAAGTGGGTTTGCCTTCATATTTGACCCAGAACAACTCAGTTCAGCATGGAAATATCATTGCAACAGCTTTTATTTAGCCAGAAATCAAGAGTGTAAGTTTTTATGCGCTTAAAAGCATTTTCAGGCCGAATGAGCAAATATGCCTGTTTCTGCCAATTGCAGCAAAATACTGAAAGGAAAGTGGGTTTGCCTTCATATTTGACCCAGAACAACTCAGTTCAGCATGGAAATATCATTGCAACAGCTTTTATTTAGCCAGAAATCAAGAGTGTAAGTTTTTATGTGCTTAAAAGCATTTTCAGGCCAAATGAGCAAATATGCTTGTTTCTGCCAATTGCAGCAAAATACTGAAGGGAAAGTGGGTTTGCCTTCATATTTGACCCAGAACAACTCAGTTCAGCATGGAAATATCATTGCAACAGCTTTTATTTAGCCAGAAATCAAGAGTGTAAGTTTTTATGCGCTTAAAAGCATTTTCAGGCCAAATGAGCTGATTTCTGCTATTTGCAGCAAAATACTGAAGGGAAAGTGGGTTTGCCTTCATATTTGACCCAGAACAACTCAGTTCAGCATGGAAATATCATTGCAACAGCTTTTATTTAGCCAGAAATCAAGAGTGTAAGTTTTTATGCGCTTAAAAGCATTTTCAAGCCGAATGAGCAAATATGCCTGTTTCTGCCAATTGCAGCAAAATACTGAAAGGAAAGTGGGTTTGCCTTCATATTTGACCCAGAACAACTCAGTTCAGCATGGAAATATCATTGCAACAGCTTTTATTTAGCCAGAAATCAAGAGTGTAGGTTTTTATGCGCTTAAAAGCATTTTCAGGCCAAATGAGCTGATTTCTGCTATTTGCAGCAAAATACTGAAGGGAAAGTGGGTTTGCCTTCATATTTGACCCAGAACAACTCAGTTCAGCATGGAAATATCATTGCAACAGCTTTTATTTAGCCAGAAATCAAGAGTGTAGGTTTTTATGCGCTTAAAAGCATTTTCAGGCCAAATGAGCTGATTTCTGCTATTTGCAGCAAAATACTGAAGGGAAAGTGGGTTTGCCTTCATATTTGACCCAGAACAACTCAGTTCAGCATGGAAATATCATTGCAACAGCTTTTATTTAGCCAGAAATCAAGAGTGTAAGTTTTTATGCGCTTAAAAGCATTTTCAGTCCGAATGAGCAAATATGCCTGTTTCTGCCAATTGCAGCAAAATACTGAAAGGAAAGTGGGTTTGCCTTCATATTTGACCCAGAACAACTCAGTTCAGCATGGAAATATCATTGCAACAGCTTTTATTTAGCCAGAAATCAAGAGTGTAAGTTTTTATGCGCTTAAAAGCATTTTCAGGCCAAATGAGCAAATATGCCTGTTTCTGCCAATTGCAGCAAAATACTGAAAGGAAAGTGGGTTTGCCTTCATATTTGACCCAGAACAACTCAGTTCAGCATGGAAATATCATTGCAACAGCTTTTATTTAGCCAGAAATCAAGAGTGTTAGTTTTTATGCGCTTAAAAGCATTTTCAGGCCGAATGAGCAAATATGCTTGTTTCTGCCAATTGCAGCAAAATACTGAAAGGAAAGTGGGTTTGCCTTCATATTTGACCCAGAAAAACTCAGTTCAGCATGGAAATATCATTGCAACAGCTTTTATTTAGCCAGAAATCAAGAGTGTAAGTTTTTATGCGCTTAAAAGCATTTTCAGGCCAAATGAGCTGATTTCTGCTATTTGCA
The DNA here is from genome assembly GCF_033026475.1 of Channa argus. Taxonomy (NCBI): domain Eukaryota; kingdom Metazoa; phylum Chordata; class Actinopteri; order Anabantiformes; family Channidae; genus Channa; species Channa argus. The sequence continues at coordinate 684,676 of NW_027125226.1, forward strand.
GCAAAATACTGAAGGGAAAGTGGGTTTGCCTTCATATTTGACCCAGAACAACTCAGTTCAGCATGGAAATATCATTGCAACAGCTTTTATTTAGCCAGAAATCAAGAGTGTAAGTTTTTATGCGCTTAAAAGCATTTTCAGGCCGAATGAGCAAATATGCTTGTTTCTGCCAATTGCAGCAAAATACTGAAAGGAAAGTGGGTTTGCCTTCATATTTGACCCAGAACAACTCAGTTCAGCATGGAAATATCATTGCAACAGCTTTTATTTAGCCAGAAATCAAGAGTGTTAGTTTTTATGCGCTTAAAAGCATTTTCAGGCCGAATGAGCAAATATGCTTGTTTCTGCCAATTGCAGCAAAATACTGAAAGGAAAGTGGGTTTGCCTTCATATTTGACCCAGAACAACTCAGTTCAGCATGGAAATATCATTGCAACAGCTTTTATTTAGCCAGAAATCAAGAGTGTAAGTTTTTATGCGCTTAAAAGCATTTTCAGGCCGAATGAGCAAATATGCTTGTTTCTGCCAATTGCAGCAAAATACTGAAAGGAAAGTGGGTTTGCCTTCATATTTGACCCAGAACAACTCAGTTCAGCATGGAAATATCATTGCAACAGCTTTTATTTAGCCAGAAATCAAGAGTGTTAGTTTTTATGCTCTTAAAAGCATTTTCAGGCCAAATGAGCTGATTTCTGCTATTTGCAGCAAAATACTGAAGGGAAAGTGGGTTTGCCTTCATATTTGACCCAGAACAACTCAGTTCAGCATGGAAATATCATTGCAACAGCTTTTATTTAGCCAGAAATCAAGAGTGTAAGTTTTTATGCGCTTAAAAGCATTTTCAGGCCGAATGAGCAAATATGCCTGTTTCTGCCAATTGCAGCAAAATACTGAAGGGAAAGTGGGTTTGCCTTCATATTTGACCCAGAACAACTCAGTTCAGCATGGAAATATCATTGCAACAGCTTTTATTTAGCCAGAAATCAAGAGTGTAAGTTTTTATGCGCTTAAAAGCATTTTCAGGCCGAATGAGCAAATATGCCTGTTTCTGCCAATTGCAGCAAAATACTGAAAGGAAAGTGGGTTTGCCTTCATATTTGACCCAGAACAACTCAGTTCAGCATGGAAATATCATTGCAACAGCTTTTATTTAGCCAGAAATCAAGAGTGTAAGTTTTTATGCGCTTAAAAGCATTTTCAGGCCAAATGAGCTGATTTCTGCTATTTGCAGCAAAATACTGAAGGGAAAGTGGGTTTGCCTTCATATTTGACCCAGAACAACTCAGTTCAGCATGGAAATATCATTGCAACAGCTTTTATTTAGCCAGAAATCAAGAGTGTAAGTTTTTATGCGCTTAAAAGCATTTTCAGGCCGAATGAGCAAATATGCCTGTTTCTGCCAATTGCAGCAAAATACTGAAAGGAAAGTGGGTTTGCCTTCAGATTTGACCCAGAACAACTCAGTTCAGCATGGAAATATCATTGCAACAGCTTTTATTTAGCCAGAAATCAAGAGTGTAAGTTTTTATGCGCTTAAAAGCATTTTCAGGCCAAATGAGCAAATATGCTTGTTTCTGCCAATTGCAGCAAAATACTGAAAGGAAAGTGGGTTTGCCTTCATATTTGACCCAGAACAACTCAGTTCAGCATGGAAATATCATTGCAACAGCTTTTATTTAGCCAGAAATCAAGAGTGTAAGTTTTTATGCGCTTAAAAGCATTTTCAGGCCAAATGAGCAAATATGCTTGTTTCTGCCAATTGCAGCAAAATACTGAAGGGAAAGTGGGTTTGCCTTCATATTTGACCCAGAACAACTCAGTTCAGCATGGAAATATCATTGCAACAGCTTTTATTTAGCCAGAAATCAAGAGTGTAAGTTTTTATGCGCTTAAAAGCATTTTCAGGCCAAATGAGCTGATTTCTGCTATTTGCAGCAAAATACTGAAGGGAAAGTGGGTTTGCCTTCATATTTGACCCAGAACAACTCAGTTCAGCATGGAAATATCATTGCAACAGCTTTTATTTAGCCAGAAATCAAGAGTGTAAGTTTTTATGCGCTTAAAAGCATTTTCAGGCCGAATGAGCAAATATGCTTGTTTCTGCCAATTGCAGCAAAATACTGAAAGGAAAGTGGGTTTGCCTTCATATTTGACCCAGAACAACTCAGTTCAGCATGGAAATATCATTGCAACAGCTTTTATTTAGCCAGAAATCAAGAGTGTAAGTTTTTATGCGCTTAAAAGCATTTTCAGGCCGAATGAGCAAATATGCTTGTTTCTGCCAATTGCAGCAAAATACTGAAAGGAAAGTGGGTTTGCCTTCATATTTGACCCAGAACAACTCAGTTCAGCATGGAAATATCATTGCAACAGCTTTTATTTAGCCAGAAATCAAGAGTGTAAGTTTTTATGCGCTTAAAAGCATTTTCAGGCCGAATGAGCAAATATGCTTGTTTCTGCCAATTGCAGCAAAATACTGAAAGGAAAGTGGGTTTGCCTTCATATTTGACCCAGAACAACTCAGTTCAGCATGGAAATATCATTGCAACAGCTTTTATTTAGCCAGAAATCAAGAGTGTTAGTTTTTATGCTCTTAAAAGCATTTTCAGGCCAAATGAGCTGATTTCTGCTATTTGCAGCAAAATACTGAAGGGAAAGTGGGTTTGCCTTCATATTTGACCCAGAACAACTCAGTTCAGCATGGAAATATCATTGCAACAGCTTTTATTTAGCCAGAAATCAAGAGTGTAAGTTTTTATGCGCTTAAAAGCATTTTCAGGCCAAATGAGCTGATTTCTGCTATTTGCAGCAAAATACTGAAGGGAAAGTGGGTTTGCCTTCATATTTGACCCAGAACAACTCAGTTCAGCATGGAAATATCATTGCAACAGCTTTTATTTAGCCAGAAATCAAGAGTGTAAGTTTTTATGCGCTTAAAAGCATTTTCAGGCCGAATGAGCAAATATGCCTGTTTCTGCCAATTGCAGCAAAATACTGAAAGGAAAGTGGGTTTGCCTTCATATTTGACCCAGAACAACTCAGTTCAGCATGGAAATATCATTGCAACAGCTTTTATTTAGCCAGAAATCAAGAGTGTAAGTTTTTATGCGCTTAAAAGCATTTTCAGGCCAAATGAGCTGATTTCTGCTATTTGCAGCAAAATACTGAAGGGAAAGTGGGTTTGCCTTCATATTTGACCCAGAACAACTCAGTTCAGCATGGAAATATCATTGCAACAGCTTTTATTTAGCCAGAAATCAAGAGTGTAAGTTTTTATGCGCTTAAAAGCATTTTCAGGCCGAATGAGCAAATATGCCTGTTTCTGCCAATTGCAGCAAAATACTGAAAGGAAAGTGGGTTTGCCTTCAGATTTGACCCAGAACAACTCAGTTCAGCATGGAAATATCATTGCAACAGCTTTTATTTAGCCAGAAATCAAGAGTGTAAGTTTTTATGCGCTTAAAAGCATTTTCAGGCCAAATGAGCTGATTTCTGCTACTTGCAGCAAAATACTGAAGGGAAAGTGGGTTTGCCTTCATATTTGACCCAGAACAACTCAGTTCAGCATGGAAATATCATTGCAACAGCTTTTATTTAGCCAGAAATCAAGAGTGTAAGTTTTTATGCGCTTAAAAGCATTTTCAGGCCAAATGAGCTGATTTCTGCTATTTGCAGCAAAATACTGAAGGGAAAGTGGGTTTGCCTTCATATTTGACCCAGAACAACTCAGTTCAGCATGGAAATATCATTGCAACAGCTTTTATTTAGCCAGAAATCAAGAGTGTAAGTTTTTATGCGCTTAAAAGCATTTTCAGGCCGAATGAGCAAATATGCCTGTTTCTGCCAATTGCAGCAAAATACTGAAAGGAAAGTGGGTTTGCCTTCATATTTGACCCAGAACAACTCAGTTCAGCATGGAAATATCATTGCAACAGCTTTTATTTTGCCAGAAATCAAGAGTGTAAGTTTTTATGCGCTTAAAAGCATTTTCAGGCCGAATGAGCAAATATGCTTGTTTCTGCCAATTGCAGCAAAATACTGAAAGGAAAGTGGGTTTGCCTTCATATTTGACCCAGAACAACTCAGTTCAGCATGGAAATATCATTGCAACAGCTTTTATTTAGCCAGAAATCAAGAGTGTTAGTTTTTATGCGCTTAAAAGCATTTTCAGGCCGAATGAGCAAATATGCTTGTTTCTGCCAATTGCAGCAAAATACTGAAAGGAAAGTGGGTTTGCCTTCATATTTGACCCAGAACAACTCAGTTCAGCATGGAAATATCATTGCAACAGCTTTTATTTAGCCAGAAATCAAGAGTGTAAGTTTTTATGCGCTTAAAAGCATTTTCAGGCCGAATGAGCAAATATGCTTGTTTCTGCCAATTGCAGCAAAATACTGAAAGGAAAGTGGGTTTGCCTTCATATTTGACCCAGAACAACTCAGTTCAGCATGAAAATATCATTGCAACAGCTTTTATTTAGCCAGAAATCAAGAGTGTAAGTTTTTATGCGCTTAAAAGCATTTTCAGGCCAAATGAGCTGATTTCAGCTATTTGCAGCAAAATACTGAAGGGAAAGTGGGTTTGCCTTCATATTTGACCCAGAACAACTCAGTTCAGCATGGAAATATCATTGCAACAGCTTTTATTTAGCCAGAAATCAAGAGTGTAAGTTTTTATGCGCTTAAAAGCATTTTCAGGCCGAATGAGCAAATATGCTTGTTTCTGCCAATTGCAGCAAAATACTGAAAGGAAAGTGGGTTTGCCTTCATATTTGACCCAGAACAACTCAGTTCAGCCTGGAAATATCATTGCAACAGCTTTTATTTAGTCACAAATCAAGAGTGTAAGTTTGTATGCGCTTAAAAGCATTTTCAGGCCGAATGAGCTGATTTCTGCTATTTGCAGCAAATTACTGAAGGGAAAGTGGGTTTGCCTTCATATTTGACCCAGAACAACTCAGTTCAGCATGGAAATATCATTGCAACAGCTTTTATTTAGCCAGAAATCAAGAGTGTAAGTTTTTATGCGCTTAAAAGCATTTTCAGGCCAAATGAGCAAATATGCTTGTTTCTGCCAATTGCAGCAAAATACTGAAAGGAAAGTGGGTTTGCCTTCATATTTGACCCAGAACAACTCAGTTCAGCATGGAAATATCATTGCAACAGCTTTTATTTAGCCAGAAATCAAGAGTGTAAGTTTTTATGCGCTTAAAAGCATTTTCAGGCCAAATGAGCTGATTTCTGCTATTTGCAGCAAAATACTGAAGGGAAAGTGGGTTTGCCTTCATATTTGACCCAGAACAACTCAGTTCAGCATGGAAATATCATTGCAACAGCTTTTATTTAGCCAGAAATCAAGAGTGTAAGTTTTTATGCGCTTAAAAGCATTTTCAGGCCAAATGAGCTGATTTCTGCTATTTGCAGCAAAATACTGAAGGGAAAGTGGGTTTGCCTTCATATTTGACCCAGAACAACTCAGTTCAGCATGGAAATATCATTGCAACAGCTTTTATTTAGCCAGAAATCAAGAGTGTAAGTTTTTATGCGCTTAAAAGCATTTTCAGGCCAAATGAGCTGATTTCTGCTATTTGCAGCAAAATACTGAAGGGAAAGTGGGTTTGCCTTCATATTTGACCCAGAACAACTCAGTTCAGCATGGAAATATCATTGCAACAGCTTTTATTTAGCCAGAAATCAAGAGTGTAAGTTTTTATGCGCTTAAAAGCATTTTCAGGCCGAATGAGCAAATATGCCTGTTTCTGCCAATTGCAGCAAAATACTGAAAGGAAAGTGGGTTTGCCTTCAGATTTGACCCAGAACAACTCAGTTCAGCATGGAAATATCATTGCAACAGCTTTTATTTAGCCAGAAATCAAGAGTGTAAGTTTTTATGCGCTTAAAAGCATTTTCAGGCCAAATGAGCAAATATGCTTGTTTCTGCCAATTGCAGCAAAATACTGAAAGGAAAGTGGGTTTGCCTTCATATTTGACCCAGAACAACTCAGTTCAGCATGGAAATATCATTGCAACAGCTTTTATTTAGCCAGAAATCAAGAGTGTAAGTTTTTATGCGCTTAAAAGCATTTTCAGGCCAAATGAGCAAATATGCTTGTTTCTGCCAATTGCAGCAAAATACTGAAGGGAAAGTGGGTTTGCCTTCATATTTGACCCAGAACAACTCAGTTCAGCATGGAAATATCATTGCAACAGCTTTTATTTAGCCAGAAATCAAGAGTGTAAGTTTTTATGCGCTTAAAAGCATTTTCAGGCCAAATGAGCTGATTTCTGCTATTTGCAGCAAAATACTGAAGGGAAAGTGGGTTTGCCTTCATATTTGACCCAGAACAACTCAGTTCAGCATGGAAATATCATTGCAACAGCTTTTATTTAGCCAGAAATCAAGAGTGTAAGTTTTTATGCGCTTAAAAGCATTTTCAGGCCGAATGAGCAAATATGCCTGTTTCTGCCAATTGCAGCAAAATACTGAAAGGAAAGTGGGTTTGCCTTCATATTTGACCCAGAACAACTCAGTTCAGCATGGAAATATCATTGCAACAGCTTTTATTTAGCCAGAAATCAAGAGTGTAAGTTTTTATGCGCTTAAAAGCATTTTCAGGCCAAATGAGCTGATTTCTGCTATTTGCAGCAAAATACTGAAGGGAAAGTGGGTTTGCCTTCATATTTGACCCAGAACAACTCAGTTCAGCATGGAAATATCATTGCAACAGCTTTTATTTAGCCAGAAATCAAGAGTGTAAGTTTTTATGCGCTTAAAAGCATTTTCAGGCCAAATGAGCTGATTTCAGCTATTTGCAGCAAAATACTGAAGGGAAAGTGGGTTTGCCTTCATATTTGACCCAGAACAACTCAGTTCAGCATGGAAATATCATTGCAACAGCTTTTATTTAGCCAGAAATCAAGAGTGTAAGTTTTTATGCGCTTAAAAGCATTTTCAGGCCGAATGAGCAAATATGCTTGTTTCTGCCAATTGCAGCAAAATACTGAAAGGAAAGTGGGTTTGCCTTCATATTTGACCCAGAACAACTCAGTTCAGCCTGGAAATATCATTGCAACAGCTTTTATTTAGTCACAAATCAAGAGTGTAAGTTTGTATGCGCTTAAAAGCATTTTCAGGCCGAATGAGCTGATTTCTGCTATTTGCAGCAAATTACTGAAGGGAAAGTGGGTTTGCCTTCATATTTGACCCAGAACAACTCAGTTCAGCATGGAAATATCATTGCAACAGCTTTTATTTAGCCAGAAATCAAGAGTGTAAGTTTTTATGCGCTTAAAAGCATTTTCAGGCCAAATGAGCAAATATGCTTGTTTCTGCCAATTGCAGCAAAATACTGAAAGGAAAGTGGGTTTGCCTTCATATTTGACCCAGAACAACTCAGTTCAGCATGGAAATATCATTGCAACAGCTTTTATTTAGCCAGAAATCAAGAGTGTAAGTTTTTATGCGCTTAAAAGCATTTTCAGGCCAAATGAGCTGATTTCTGCTATTTGCAGCAAAATACTGAAGGGAAAGTGGGTTTGCCTTCATATTTGACCCAGAACAACTCAGTTCAGCATGGAAATATCATTGCAACAGCTTTTATTTAGCCAGAAATCAAGAGTGTAAGTTTTTATGCGCTTAAAAGCATTTTCAGGCCAAATGAGCTGATTTCTGCTATTTGCAGCAAAATACTGAAGGGAAAGTGGGTTTGCCTTCATATTTGACCCAGAACAACTCAGTTCAGCATGGAAATATCATTGCAACAGCTTTTATTTAGCCAGAAATCAAGAGTGTAAGTTTTTATGCGCTTAAAAGCATTTTCAGGCCAAATGAGCTGATTTCTGCTATTTGCAGCAAAATACTGAAGGGAAAGTGGGTTTGCCTTCATATTTGACCCAGAACAACTCAGTTCAGCATGGAAATATCATTGCAACAGCTTTTATTTAGCCAGAAATCAAGAGTGTAAGTTTTTATGCGCTTAAAAGCATTTTCAGGCCGAATGAGCAAATATGCCTGTTTCTGCCAATTGCAGCAAAATACTGAAAGGAAAGTGGGTTTGCCTTCAGATTTGACCCAGAACAACTCAGTTCAGCATGGAAATATCATTGCAACAGCTTTTATTTAGCCAGAAATCAAGAGTGTAAGTTTTTATGCGCTTAAAAGCATTTTCAGGCCAAATGAGCAAATATGCTTGTTTCTGCCAATTGCAGCAAAATACTGAAAGGAAAGTGGGTTTGCCTTCATATTTGACCCAGAACAACTCAGTTCAGCATGGAAATATCATTGCAACAGCTTTTATTTAGCCAGAAATCAAGAGTGTAAGTTTTTATGCGCTTAAAAGCATTTTCAGGCCAAATGAGCAAATATGCTTGTTTCTGCCAATTGCAGCAAAATACTGAAGGGAAAGTGGGTTTGCCTTCATATTTGACCCAGAACAACTCAGTTCAGCATGGAAATATCATTGCAACAGCTTTTATTTAGCCAGAAATCAAGAGTGTAAGTTTTTATGCGCTTAAAAGCATTTTCAGGCCAAATGAGCTGATTTCTGCTATTTGCAGCAAAATACTGAAGGGAAAGTGGGTTTGCCTTCATATTTGACCCAGAACAACTCAGTTCAGCATGGAAATATCATTGCAACAGCTTTTATTTAGCCAGAAATCAAGAGTGTAAGTTTTTATGCGCTTAAAAGCATTTTCAGGCCGAATGAGCAAATATGCCTGTTTCTGCCAATTGCAGCAAAATACTGAAAGGAAAGTGGGTTTGCCTTCATATTTGACCCAGAACAACTCAGTTCAGCATGGAAATATCATTGCAACAGCTTTTATTTAGCCAGAAATCAAGAGTGTAAGTTTTTATGCGCTTAAAAGCATTTTCAGGCCAAATGAGCTGATTTCTGCTATTTGCAGCAAAATACTGAAGGGAAAGTGGGTTTGCCTTCATATTTGACCCAGAACAACTCAGTTCAGCATGGAAATATCATTGCAACAGCTTTTATTTAGCCAGAAATCAAGAGTGTAAGTTTTTATGCGCTTAAAAGCATTTTCAGGCCGAATGAGCAAATATGCCTGTTTCTGCCAATTGCAGCAAAATACTGAAAGGAAAGTGGGTTTGCCTTCATATTTGACCCAGAACAACTCAGTTCAGCATGGAAATATCATTGCAACAGCTTTTATTTAGCCAGAAATCAAGAGTGTAAGTTTTTATGCGCTTAAAAGCATTTTCAGGCCAAATGAGCTGATTTCTGCTATTTGCAGCAAAATACTGAAGGGAAAGTGGGTTTGCCTTCATATTTGACCCAGAACAACTCAGTTCAGCATGGAAATATCATTGCAACAGCTTTTATTTAGCCAGAAATCAAGAGTGTAAGTTTTTATGCGCTTAAAAGCATTTTCAGGCCGAATGAGCAAATATGCCTGTTTCTGCCAATTGCAGCAAAATACTGAAAGGAAAGTGGGTTTGCCTTCAGATTTGACCCAGAACAACTCAGTTCAGCATGGAAATATCATTGCAACAGCTTTTATTTAGCCAGAAATCAAGAGTGTAAGTTTTTATGCGCTTAAAAGCATTTTCAGGCCAAATGAGCAAATATGCTTGTTTCTGCCAATTGCAGCAAAATACTGAAAGGAAAGTGGGTTTGCCTTCATATTTGACCCAGAACAACTCAGTTCAGCATGGAAATATCATTGCAACAGCTTTTATTTAGCCAGAAATCAAGAGTGTAAGTTTTTATGCGCTTAAAAGCATTTTCAGGCCAAATGAGCAAATATGCTTGTTTCTGCCAATTGCAGCAAAATACTGAAGGGAAAGTGGGTTTGCCTTCATATTTGACCCAGAACAACTCAGTTCAGCATGGAAATATCATTGCAACAGCTTTTATTTAGCCAGAAATCAAGAGTGTAAGTTTTTATGCGCTTAAAAGCATTTTCAGGCCAAATGAGCTGATTTCTGCTATTTGCAGCAAAATACTGAAGGGAAAGTGGGTTTGCCTTCATATTTGACCCAGAACAACTCAGTTCAGCATGGAAATATCATTGCAACAGCTTTTATTTAGCCAGAAATCAAGAGTGTAAGTTTTTATGCGCTTAAAAGCATTTTCAGGCCGAATGAGCAAATATACTTGTTTCTGCCAATTGCAGCAAAATACTGAAAGGAAAGTGGGTTTGCCTTCATATTTGACCCAGAACAACTCAGTTCAGCATGGAAATATCATTGCAACAGCTTTTATTTAGCCAGAAATCAAGAGTGTAAGTTTTTATGCGCTTAAAAGCATTTTCAGGCCGAATGAGCAAATATGCTTGTTTCTGCCAATTGCAGCAAAATACTGAAAGGAAAGTGGGTTTGCCTTCATATTTGACCCAGAACAACTCAGTTCAGCATGGAAATATCATTGCAACAGCTTTTATTTAGCCAGAAATCAAGAGTGTTAGTTTTTATGCGCTTAAAAGCATTTTCAGGCCGAATGAGCAAATATGCTTGTTTCTGCCAATTGCAGCAAAATACTGAAGGGAAAGTGGGTTTGCCTTCATATTTGACCCAGAACAACTCAGTTCAGCATGGAAATATCATTGCAACAGCTTTTATTTAGCCAGAAATCAAGAGTGTAAGTTTTTATGCGCTTAAAAGCATTTTCAGGCCGAATGAGCAAATATGCCTGTTTCTGCCAATTGCAGCAAAATACTGAAAGGAAAGTGGGTTTGCCTTCATATTTGACCCAGAACAACTCAGTTCAGCATGGAAATATCATTGCAACAGCTTTTATTTAGCCAGAAATCAAGAGTGTTAGTTTTTATGCGCTTAAAAGCATTTTCAGGCCGAATGAGCAAAAATGCTTGTTTCTGCCAATTGCAGCAAAATACTGAAAGGAAAGTGGGTTTGCCTTCATATTTGACCCAGAACAACTCAGTTCAGCATGGAAATATCATTGCAACATCTTTTATTTAGCCAGAAATCAAGAGTGTAAGTTTTTATGCGCTTAAAAGCATTTTCAGGCCAAATGAGCTGATTTCTGCTATTTGCAGCAAAATACTAAAGGGAAAGTGGGTTTGCCTTCATATTTGACCCAGAACAACTCAGTTCAGCATGGAAATATCATTGCAACAGCTTTTATTTAGCCAGAAATCAAGAGTGTAAGTTTTTATGCGCTTAAAAGCATTTTCAGGCCAAATGAGCAAATATGCTTGTTTCTGCCAATTGCAGCAAAATACTGAAGGGAAAGTGGGTTTGCCTTCATATTTGACCCAGAACAACTCAGTTCAGCATGGAAATATCATTGCAACAGCTTTTATTTAGCCAGAAATCAAGAGTGTAAGTTTTTATGCGCTTAAAAGCATTTTCAGGCCAAATGAGCTGATTTCTGGTATTTGCAGCAAAATACTGAAGGGAAAGTGGGTTTGCCTTCATATTTGACCCAGAACAACTCAGTTCAGCATGGAAATATCATTGCAACAGCTTTTATTTAGCCAGAAATCAAGAGTGTAAGTTTTTATGCGCTTAAAAGCATTTTCAAGCCGAATGAGCAAATATGCCTGTTTCTGCCAATTGCAGCAAAATACTGAAAGGAAAGTGGGTTTGCCTTCATATTTGACCCAGAACAACTCAGTTCAGCATGGAAATATCATTGCAACAGCTTTTATTTAGCCAGAAATCAAGAGTGTAAGTTTTTATGCGCTTAAAAGCATTTTCAGGCCAAATGAGCTGATTTCTGCTATTTGCAGCAAAATACTGAAAGGAAAGTGGGTTTGCCTTCATATTTGACCCAGAACAACTCAGTTCAGCATGGAAATATCATTGCAACAGCTTTTATTTAGCCAGAAATCAAGAGTGTAAGTTTTTATGCGCTTAAAAGCATTTTCAGGCCAAATGAGCTGATTTCTGCTATTTGCAGCAAAATACTGAAGGGAAAGTGGGTTTGCCTTCATATTTGACCCAGAACAACTCAGTTCAGCATGGAAATATCATTGCAACAGCTTTTATTTAGCCAGAAATCAAGAGTGTAAGTTTTTATGCGCTTAAAAGCATTTTCAGGCCGAATGAGCAAATATGCCTGTTTCTGCCAATTGCAGCAAAATACTGAAAGGAAAGTGGGTTTGCCTTCATATTTGACCCAGAACAACTCAGTTCAGCATGGAAATATCATTGCAACAGCTTTTATTTAGCCAGAAATCAAGAGTGTAAGTTTTTATGTGCTTAAAAGCATTTTCAGGCCAAATGAGCAAATATGCTTGTTTCTGCCAATTGCAGCAAAATACTGAAGGGAAAGTGGGTTTGCCTTCATATTTGACCCAGAACAACTCAGTTCAGCATGGAAATATCATTGCAACAGCTTTTATTTAGCCAGAAATCAAGAGTGTAAGTTTTTATGCGCTTAAAAGCATTTTCAGGCCAAATGAGCTGATTTCTGCTATTTGCAGCAAAATACTGAAAGGAAAGTGGGTTTGCCTTCATATTTGACCCAGAACAACTCAGTTCAGCATGGAAATTTCATTGCAACAGCTTTTATTTAGCCAGAAATCAAGAGTGTAAGTTTTTATGCGCTTAAAAGCATTTTCAGGCCAAATGAGCAAATATGCCTGTTTCTGCCAATTGCAGCAAAATACTGAAAGGAAAGTGGGTTTGCCTTCATATTTGACCCAGAACAACTCAGTTCAGCATGGAAATATCATTGCAACAGCTTTTATTTAGCCAGAAATCAAGAGTGTTAGTTTTTATGCGCTTAAAAGCATTTTCAGGCCGAATGAGCAAATATGCTTGTTTCTGCCAATTGCAGCAAAATACTGAAAGGAAAGTGGGTTTGCCTTCATATTTGACCCAGAAAAACTCAGTTCAGCATGGAAATATCATTGCAACAGCTTTTATTTAGCCAGAAATCAAGAGTGTAAGTTTTTATGCGCTTAAAAGCATTTTCAGGCCAAATGAGCTGATTTCTGCTATTTGCAGCAAAATACTGAAGGGAAAGTGGGTTTGCCTTCATATTTGACCCAGAACAACTCAGTTCAGCATGGAAATATCATTGCAACAGCTTTTATTTAGCCAGAAATCAAGAGTGTAAGTTTTTATGCGCTTAAAAGCATTTTCAGGCCGAATGAGCAAATATGCTTGTTTCTGCCAATTGCAGCAAAATACTGAAAGGAAAGTGGGTTTGCCTTCATATTTGACCCAGAACAACTCAGTTCAGCATGGAAATATCATTGCAACAGCTTTTATTTAGCCAGAAATCAAGAGTGTAAGTTTTTATGCGCTTAAAAGCATTTTCAGGCCGAATGAGCAAATATGCTTGTTTCTGCCAATTGCAGCAAAATACTGAAAGGAAAGTGGGTTTGCCTTCATATTTGACCCAGAACAACTCAGTTCAGCATGGAAATATCATTGCAACAGCTTTTATTTAGCCAGAAATCAAGAGTGTAAGTTTTTATGCGCTTAAAAGCATTTTCAAGCCGAATGAGCAAATATGCTTGTTTCTGCCAATTGCAGCAAAATACTGAAAGGAAAGTGGGTTTGCCTTCATATTTGACCCAGAACAACTCAGTTCAGCATGGAAATATCATTGCAACAGCTTTTATTTAGCCAGAAATCAAGAGTGTTAGTTTTTATGCTCTTAAAAGCATTTTCAGGCCAAATGAGCTGATTTCTGCTATTTGCAGCAAAATACTGAAGGGAAAGTGGGTTTGCCTTCATATTTGACCCAGAACAACTCAGTTCAGCATGGAAATATCATTGCAACAGCTTTTATTTAGCCAGAAATCAAGAGTGTAAGTTTTTATGCGCTTAAAAGCATTTTCAGGCCGAATGAGCAAATATGCCTGTTTCTGCCAATTGCAGCAAAATACTGAAAGGAAAGTGGGTTTGCCTTCATATTTGACCCAGAACAACTCAGTTCAGCATGGAAATATCATTGCAACAGCTTTTATTTAGCCAGAAATCAAGAGTGTAAGTTTTTATGCGCTTAAAAGCATTTTCAGGCCAAATGAGCTGATTTCTGCTATTTGCAGCAAAATACTGAAGGGAAAGTGGGTTTGCCTTCATATTTGACCCAGAACAACTCAGTTCAGCATGGAAATATCATTGCAACAGCTTTTATTTAGCCAGAAATCAAGAGTGTAAGTTTTTATGCGCTTAAAAGCATTTTCAGGCCGAATGAGCAAATATGCCTGTTTCTGCCAATTGCAGCAAAATACTGAAAGGAAAGTGGGTTTGCCTTCATATTTGACCCAGAACAACTCAGTTCAGCATGGAAATATCATTGCAACAGCTTTTATTTAGCCAGAAATCAAGAGTGTAAGTTTTTATGCGCTTAAAAGCATTTTCAGGCCGAATGAGCAAATATGCCTGTTTCTGCCAATTGCAGCAAAATACTGAAAGGAAAGTGGGTTTGCCTTCAGATTTGACCCAGAACAACTCAGTTCAGCATGGAAATATCATTGCAACAGCTTTTATTTAGCCAGAAATCAAGAGTGTAAGTTTTTATGCGCTTAAAAGCATTTTCAGGCCAAATGAGCAAATATGCTTGTTTCTGCCAATTGCAGCAAAATACTGAAAGGAAAGTGGGTTTGCCTTCATATTTGACCCAGAACAACTCAGTTCAGCATGGAAATATCATTGCAACAGCTTTTATTTAGCCAGAAATCAAGAGTGTAAGTTTTTATGCGCTTAAAAGCATTTTCAGGCCAAATGAGCCAATATGCTTGTTTCTGCCAATTGCAGCAAAATACTGAAGGGAAAGTGGGTTTGCCTTCATATTTGACCCAGAACAACTCAGTTCAGCATGGAAATATCATTGCAACAGCTTTTATTTAGCCAGAAATCAAGAGTGTAAGTTTTTATGCGCTTAAAAGCATTTTCAGGCCAAATGAGCTGATTTCTGCTATTTGCAGCAAAATACTGAAGGGAAAGTGGGTTTGCCTTCATATTTGACCCAGAACAACTCAGTTCAGCATGGAAATATCATTGCAACAGCTTTTATTTAGCCAGAAATCAAGAGTGTAAGTTTTTATGCGCTTAAAAGCATTTTCAGGCCGAATGAGCAAATATGCTTGTTTCTGCCAATTGCAGCAAAATACTGAAAGGAAAGTGGGTTTGCCTTCATATTTGACCCAGAACAACTCAGTTCAGCATGGAAATATCATTGCAACAGCTTTTATTTAGCCAGAAATCAAGAGTGTAAGTTTTTATGCGCTTAAAAGCATTTTCAGGCCGAATGAGCAAATATGCTTGTTTCTGCCAATTGCAGCAAAATACTGAAAGGAAAGTGGGTTTGCCTTCATATTTGACCCAGAACAACTCAGTTCAGCATGGAAATATCATTGCAACAGCTTTTATTTAGCCAGAAATCAAGAGTGTAAGTTTTTATGCGCTTAAAAGCATTTTCAGGCCGAATGAGCAAATATGCTTGTTTCTGCCAATTGCAGCAAAATACTGAAAGGAAAGTGGGTTTGCCTTCATATTTGACCCAGAACAACTCAGTTCAGCATGGAAATATCATTGCAACAGCTTTTATTTAGCCAGAAATCAAGAGTGTAAGTTTTTATGTGCTTAAAAGCATTTTCAGGCCAAATGAGCAAATATGCTTGTTTCTGCCAATTGCAGCAAAATACTGAAGGGAAAGTGGGTTTGCCTTCATATTTGACCCAGAACAACTCAGTTCAGCATGGAAATATCATTGCAACAGCTTTTATTTAGCCAGAAATCAAGAGTGTAAGTTTTTATGCGCTTAAAAGCATTTTCAGGCCAAATGAGCTGATTTCTGCTATTTGCAGCAAAATACTGAAAGGAAAGTGGGTTTGCCTTCATATTTGACCCAGAACAACTCAGTTCAGCATGGAAATTTCATTGCAACAGCTTTTATTTAGCCAGAAATCAAGAGTGTAAGTTTTTATGCGCTTAAAAGCATTTTCAGGCCAAATAAGCTGATTTCTGCTATTTGCAGCAAAATACTGAAGGGAAAGTGGGTTTGCCTTCATATTTGACCCAGAACAACTCAGTTCAGCATGGAAATATCATTGCAACAGCTTTTATTTAGCCAGAAATCAAGAGTGTAAGTTTTTATGTGCTTAAAAGCATTTTCAGGCCAAATGAGCAAATATGCTTGTTTCTGCCAATTGCAGCAAAATACTGAAGGGAAAGTGGGTTTGCCTTCATATTTGACCCAGAACAACTCAGTTCAGCATGGAAATATCATTGCAACAGCTTTTATTTAGCCAGAAATCAAGAGTGTAAGTTTTTATGCGCTTAAAAGCATTTTCAGGCCAAATGAGCTGATTTCTGCTATTTGCAGCAAAATACTGAAAGGAAAGTGGGTTTGCCTTCATATTTGACCCAGAACAACTCAGTTCAGCATGGAAATTTCATTGCAACAGCTTTTATTTAGCCAGAAATCAAGAGTGTAAGTTTTTATGCGCTTAAAAGCATTTTCAGGCCAAATGAGCAAATATGCCTGTTTCTGCCAATTGCAGCAAAATACTGAAAGGAAAGTGGGTTTGCCTTCATATTTGACCCAGAACAACTCAGTTCAGCATGGAAATATCATTGCAACAGCTTTTATTTAGCCAGAAATCAAGAGTGTTAGTTTTTATGCGCTTAAAAGCATTTTCAGGCCGAATGAGCAAATATGCTTGTTTCTGCCAATTGCAGCAAAATACTGAAAGGAAAGTGGGTTTGCCTTCATATTTGACCCAGAAAAACTCAGTTCAGCATGGAAATATCATTGCAACAGCTTTTATTTAGCCAGAAATCAAGAGTGTAAGTTTTTATGCGCTTAAAAGCATTTTCAGGCCAAATGAGCTGATTTCTGCTATTTGCAGCAAAATACTGAAGGGAAAGTGGGTTTGCCTTCATATTTGACCCAGAACAACTCAGTTCAGCATGGAAATATCATTGCAACAGCTTTTATTTAGCCAGAAATCAAGAGTGTAAGTTTTTATGCGCTTAAAAGCATTTTCAGGCCGAATGAGCAAATATGCTTGTTTCTGCCAATTGCAGCAAAATACTGAAAGGAAAGTGGGTTTGCCTTCATATTTGACCCAGAACAACTCAGTTCAGCATGGAAATATCATTGCAACAGCTTTTATTTAGCCAGAAATCAAGAGTGTAAGTTTTTATGCGCTTAAAAGCATTTTCAGGCCGAATGAGCAAATATGCTTGTTTCTGCCAATTGCAGCAAAATACTGAAAGGAAAGTGGGTTTGCCTTCATATTTGACCCAGAACAACTCAGTTCAGCATGGAAATATCATTGCAACAGCTTTTATTTAGCCAGAAATCAAGAGTGTAAGTTTTTATGCGCTTAAAAGCATTTTCAAGCCGAATGAGCAAATATGCTTGTTTCTGCCAATTGCAGCAAAATACTGAAAGGAAAGTGGGTTTGCCTTCATATTTGACCCAGAACAACTCAGTTCAGCATGGAAATATCATTGCAACAGCTTTTATTTAGCCAGAAATCAAGAGTGTTAGTTTTTATGCTCTTAAAAGCATTTTCAGGCCAAATGAGCTGATTTCTGCTATTTGCAGCAAAATACTGAAGGGAAAGTGGGTTTGCCTTCATATTTGACCCAGAACAACTCAGTTCAGCATGGAAATATCATTGCAACAGCTTTTATTTAGCCAGAAATCAAGAGTGTAAGTTTTTATGCGCTTAAAAGCATTTTCAGGCCGAATGAGCAAATATGCCTGTTTCTGCCAATTGCAGCAAAATACTGAAAGGAAAGTGGGTTTGCCTTCATATTTGACCCAGAACAACTCAGTTCAGCATGGAAATATCATTGCAACAGCTTTTATTTAGCCAGAAATCAAGAGTGTAAGTTTTTATGCGCTTAAAAGCATTTTCAGGCCAAATGAGCTGATTTCTGCTATTTGCAGCAAAATACTGAAGGGAAAGTGGGTTTGCCTTCATATTTGACCCAGAACAACTCAGTTCAGCATGGAAATATCATTGCAACAGCTTTTATTTAGCCAGAAATCAAGAGTGTAAGTTTTTATGCGCTTAAAAGCATTTTCAGGCCGAATGAGCAAATATGCCTGTTTCTGCCAATTGCAGCAAAATACTGAAAGGAAAGTGGGTTTGCCTTCATATTTGACCCAGAACAACTCAGTTCAGCATGGAAATATCATTGCAACAGCTTTTATTTAGCCAGAAATCAAGAGTGTAAGTTTTTATGCGCTTAAAAGCATTTTCAGGCCGAATGAGCAAATATGCCTGTTTCTGCCAATTGCAGCAAAATACTGAAAGGAAAGTGGGTTTGCCTTCAGATTTGACCCAGAACAACTCAGTTCAGCATGGAAATATCATTGCAACAGCTTTTATTTAGCCAGAAATCAAGAGTGTAAGTTTTTATGCGCTTAAAAGCATTTTCAGGCCAAATGAGCAAATATGCTTGTTTCTGCCAATTGCAGCAAAATACTGAAAGGAAAGTGGGTTTGCCTTCATATTTGACCCAGAACAACTCAGTTCAGCATGGAAATATCATTGCAACAGCTTTTATTTAGCCAGAAATCAAGAGTGTAAGTTTTTATGCGCTTAAAAGCATTTTCAGGCCAAATGAGCAAATATGCTTGTTTCTGCCAATTGCAGCAAAATACTGAAGGGAAAGTGGGTTTGCCTTCATATTTGACCCAGAACAACTCAGTTCAGCATGGAAATATCATTGCAACAGCTTTTATTTAGCCAGAAATCAAGAGTGTAAGTTTTTATGCGCTTAAAAGCATTTTCAGGCCAAATGAGCTGATTTCTGCTATTTGCAGCAAAATACTGAAGGGAAAGTGGGTTTGCCTTCATATTTGACCCAGAACAACTCAGTTCAGCATGGAAATATCATTGCAACAGCTTTTATTTAGCCAGAAATCAAGAGTGTAAGTTTTTATGCGCTTAAAAGCATTTTCAGGCCGAATGAGCAAATATGCTTGTTTCTGCCAATTGCAGCAAAATACTGAAAGGAAAGTGGGTTTGCCTTCATATTTGACCCAGAACAACTCAGTTCAGCATGGAAATATCATTGCAACAGCTTTTATTTAGCCAGAAATCAAGAGTGTAAGTTTTTATGCGCTTAAAAGCATTTTCAGGCCGAATGAGCAAATATGCTTGTTTCTGCCAATTGCAGCAAAATACTGAAAGGAAAGTGGGTTTGCCTTCATATTTGACCCAGAACAACTCAGTTCAGCATGGAAATATCATTGCAACAGCTTTTATTTAGCCAGAAATCAAGAGTGTTAGTTTTTATGCGCTTAAAAGCATTTTCAGGCCGAATGAGCAAATATGCTTGTTTCTGCCAATTGCAGCAAAATACTGAAAGGAAAGTGGGTTTGCCTTCATATTTGACCCAGAACAACTCAGTTCAGCATGGAAATATCATTGCAACAGCTTTTATTTAGCCAGAAATCAAGAGTGTAAGTTTTTATGCGCTTAAAAGCATTTTCAGGCCGAATGAGCAAATATGCTTGTTTCTGCCAATTGCAGCAAAATACTGAAAGGAAAGTGGGTTTGCCTTCATATTTGACCCAGAACAACTCAGTTCAGCATGGAAATATCATTGCAACAGCTTTTATTTAGCCAGAAATCAAGAGTGTTAGTTTTTATGCTCTTAAAAGCATTTTCAGGCCAAATGAGCTGATTTCTGCTATTTGCAGCAAAATACTGAAGGGAAAGTGGGTTTGCCTTCATATTTGACCCAGAACAACTCAGTTCAGCATGGAAATATCATTGCAACAGCTTTTATTTAGCCAGAAATCAAGAGTGTAAGTTTTTATGCGCTTAAAAGCATTTTCAGGCCAAATGAGCTGATTTCTGCTATTTGCAGCAAAATACTGAAGGGAAAGTGGGTTTGCCTTCATATTTGACCCAGAACAACTCAGTTCAGCATGGAAATATCATTGCAACAGCTTTTATTTAGCCAGAAATCAAGAGTGTAAGTTTTTATGCGCTTAAAAGCATTTTCAGGCCGAATGAGCAAATATGCCTGTTTCTGCCAATTGCAGCAAAATACTGAAAGGAAAGTGGGTTTGCCTTCATATTTGACCCAGAACAACTCAGTTCAGCATGGAAATATCATTGCAACAGCTTTTATTTAGCCAGAAATCAAGAGTGTAAGTTTTTATGCGCTTAAAAGCATTTTCAGGCCGAATGAGCTGATTTCTGCTATTTGCAGCAAAATACTGAAGGGAAAGTGGGTTTGCCTTCATATTTGACCCAGAACAACTCAGTTCAGCATGGAAATATCATTGCAACAGCTTTTATTTAGCCAGAAATCAAGAGTGTAAGTTTTTATGCGCTTAAAAGCATTTTCAGGCCGAATGAGCAAATATGCCTGTTTCTGCCAATTGCAGCAAAATACTGAAAGGAAAGTGGGTTTGCCTTCAGATTTGACCCAGAACAACTCAGTTCAGCATGGAAATATCATTGCAACAGCTTTTATTTAGCCAGAAATCAAGAGTGTAAGTTTTTATGCGCTTAAAAGCATTTTCAGGCCAAATGAGCTGATTTCTGCTATTTGCAGCAAAATACTGAAGGGAAAGTGGGTTTGCCTTCATATTTGACCCAGAACAACTCAGTTCAGCATGGAAATATCATTGCAACAGCTTTTATTTAGCCAGAAATCAAGAGTGTAAGTTTTTATGCGCTTAAAAGCATTTTCAGGCCAAATGAGCTGATTTCTGCTATTTGCAGCAAAATACTGAAGGGAAAGTGGGTTTGCCTTCATATTTGACCCAGAACAACTCAGTTCAGCATGGAAATATCATTGCAACAGCTTTTATTTAGCCAGAAATCAAGAGTGTAAGTTTTTATGCGCTTAAAAGCATTTTCAGGCCGAATGAGCAAATATGCCTGTTTCTGCCAATTGCAGCAAAATACTGAAAGGAAAGTGGGTTTGCCTTCATATTTGACCCAGAACAACTCAGTTCAGCATGGAAATATTATTGCAACAGCTTTTATTTTGCCAGAAATCAAGAGTGTAAGTTTTTATGCGCTTAAAAGCATTTTCAGGCCGAATGAGCAAATATGCTTGTTTCTGCCAATTGCAGCAAAATACTGAAAGGAAAGTGGGTTTGCCTTCATATTTGACCCAGAACAACTCAGTTCAGCATGGAAATATCATTGCAACAGCTTTTATTTAGCCAGAAATCAAGAGTGTTAGTTTTTATGCGCTTAAAAGCATTTTCAGGCCGAATGAGCAAATATGCTTGTTTCTGCCAATTGCAGCAAAATACTGAAAGGAAAGTGGGTTTGCCTTCATATTTGACCCAGAACAACTCAGTTCAGCATGGAAATATCATTGCAACAGCTTTTATTTAGCCAGAAATCAAGAGTGTAAGTTTTTATGCGCTTAAAAGCATTTTCAGGCCGAATGAGCAAATATGCTTGTTTCTGCCAATTGCAGCAAAATACTGAAAGGAAAGTGGGTTTGCCTTCATATTTGACCCAGAACAACTCAGTTCAGCATGGAAATATCATTGCAACAGCTTTTATTTAGCCAGAAATCAAGAGTGTTAGTTTTTATGCTCTTAAAAGCATTTTCAGGCCAAATGAGCTGATTTCTGCTATTTGCAGCAAAATACTGAAGGGAAAGTGGGTTTGCCTTCATATTTGACCCAGAACAACTCAGTTCAGCATGGAAATATCATTGCAACAGCTTTTATTTAGCCAGAAATCAAGAGTGTAAGTTTTTATGCGCTTAAAAGCATTTTCAGGCCGAATGAGCAAATATGCCTGTTTCTGCCAATTGCAGCAAAATACTGAAAGGAAAGTGGGTTTGCCTTCATATTTGAGCCAGAACAACTCAGTTCAGCATGGAAATATCATTGCAACAGCTTTTATTTAGCCAGAAATCAAGAGTGTAAGTTTTTATGCGCTTAAAAGCATTTTCAGGCCAAATGAGCAAATATGCTTGTTTCTGCCAATTGCAGCAAAATACTGAAAGGAAAGTGGGTTTGCCTTCATATTTGACCCAGAACAACTCAGTTCAGCATGGAAATATCATTGCAACAGCTTTTATTTAGCCAGAAATCAAGAGTGTAAGTTTTTATGCGCTTAAAAGCATTTTCAGGCCAAATGAGCAAATATGCTTGTTTCTGCCAATTGCAGCAAAATACTGAAAGGAAAGTGGGTTTGCCTTCATATTTGACCCAGAACAACTCAGTTCAGCATGGAAATATCATTGCAACAGCTTTTATTTAGCCAGAAATCAAGAGTGTAAGTTTTTATGCGCTTAAAAGCATTTTCAGGCCAAATGAGCTGATTTCTGCTATTTGCAGCAAAATACTGAAGGGAAAGTGGGTTTGCCTTCATATTTGACCCAGAACAACTCAGTTCAGCATGGAAATATCATTGCAACAGCTTTTATTTAGCCAGAAATCAAGAGTGTAAGTTTTTATGCGCTTAAAAGCATTTTCAGGCCAAATGAGCTGATTTCTGCTATTTGCAGCAAAATACTGAAGGAAAAGTGGGTTTGCCTTCATATTTGACCCAGAACAACTCAGTTCAGCATGGAAATATCATTGCAACAGCTTTTATTTAGCCAGAAATCAAGAGTGTAAGTTTTTATGCGCTTAAAAGCATTTTCAGGCCAAATGAGCTGATTTCTGCTATTTGCAGCAAAATACTGAAGGGAAAGTGGGTTTGCCTTCATATTTGACCCAGAACAACTCAGTTCAGCATGAAAATATCATTGCAACCGCTTTTATTTAGCCAGAAATCAAGACTGTAAGTTTTTATGCGCTTAAAAGCATTTTCAGGCCGAATGAGCAAATATGCCTGTTTCTGCCAATTGCAGCAAAATACTGAAAGGAAAGTGGGTTTGCCTTCAGATTTGACCCAGAACAACTCAGTTCAGCATGGAAATATCATTGCAACAGCTTTTATTTAGCCAGAAATCAAGAGTGTAAGTTTTTATGCGCTTAAAAGCATTTTCAGGCCAAATGAGCAAATATGCTTGTTTCTGCCAATTGCAGCAAAATACTGAAAGGAAAGTGGGTTTGCCTTCATATTTGACCCAGAACAACTCAGTTCAGCATGGAAATATCATTGCAACAGCTTTTATTTAGCCAGAAATCAAGAGTGTAAGTTTTTATGCGCTTAAAAGCATTTTCAGGCCAAATGAGCAAATATGCTTGTTTCTGCCAATTGCAGCAAAATACTGAAGGGAAAGTGGGTTTGCCTTCATATTTGACCCAGAACAACTCAGTTCAGCATGGAAATATCATTGCAACAGCTTTTATTTAGCCAGAAATCAAGAGTGTAAGTTTTTATGCGCTTAAAAGCATTTTCAGGCCGAATGAGCAAATATGCCTGTTTCTGCCAATTGCAGCAAAATACTGAAAGGAAAGTGGGTTTGCCTTCATATTTGACCCAGAACAACTCAGTTCAGCATGGAAATATCATTGCAACAGCTTTTATTTAGCCAGAAATCAAGAGTGTAAGTTTTTATGCGCTTAAAAGCATTTTCAGGCCAAATGAGCAAATATGCTTGTTTCTGCCAATTGCAGCAAAATACTGAAAGGAAAGTGGGTTTGCCTTCATATTTGACCCAGAACAACTCAGTTCAGCATGGAAATATCATTGCAACAGCTTTTATTTAGCCAGAAATCAAGAGTTTAAGTTTTTATGCGCTTAAAAGCATTTTCAGGCCGAATGAGCAAATATGCTTGTTTCTGCCAATTGCAGCAAAATACTGAAAGGAAAGTGGGTTTGCCTTCATATTTGACCCAGAACAACTCAGTTCAGCATGGAAATATCATTGCAACAGCTTTTATTTAGCCAGAAATCAAGAGTGTAAGTTTTTATGCGCTTAAAAGCATTTTCAAGCCGAATGAGCAAATATGCCTGTTTCTGCCAATTGCAGCAAAATACTGAAAGGAAAGTGGGTTTGCCTTCATATTTGACCCAGAACAACTCAGTTCAGCATGGAAATATCATTGCAACAGCTTTTATTTAGCCAGAAATCAAGAGTGTAAGTTTTTATGCGCTTAAAAGCATTTTCAGGCCAAATGAGCTGATTTCTGCTATTTGCAGCAAAATACTGAAGGGAAAGTGGGTTTGCCTTCATATTTGACCCAGAACAACTCAGTTCAGCATGGAAATATCATTGCAACAGCTTTTATTTAGCCAGAAATCAAGAGTGTAAGTTTTTATGCGCTTAAAAGCATTTTCAGGCCGAATGAGCAAATATGCCTGTTTCTGCCAATTGCAGCAAAATACTGAAAGGAAAGTGGGTTTGCCTTCATATTTGACCCAGAACAACTCAGTTCAGCATGGAAATATCATTGCAACAGCTTTTATTTAGCCAGAAATCAAGAGTGTAAGTTTTTATGCGCTTAAAAGCATTTTCAGGCCAAATGAGCAAATATGCTTGTTTCTGCCAATTGCAGCAAAATACTGAAAGGAAAGTGGGTTTGCCTTCATATTTGACCCAGAACAACTCAGTTCAGCATGGAAATATCATTGCAACAGCTTTTATTTAGCCAGAAATCAAGAGTGTTAGTTTTTATGCGCTTAAAAGCATTTTCAGGCCGAATGAGCAAATATGCTTGTTTCTGCCAATTGCAGCAAAATACTGAAAGGAAAGTGGGTTTGCCTTCATATTTGACCCAGAACAACTCAGTTCAGCATGGAAATATCATTGCAACAGCTTTTATTTAGCCAGAAATCAAGAGTGTTAGTTTTTATGCTCTTAAAAGCATTTTCAGGCCAAATGAGCTGATTTCTGCTATTTGCAGCAAAATACTGAAGGGAAAGTGGGTTTGCCTTCATATTTGACCCAGAACAACTCAGTTCAGCATGGAAATATCATTGCAACAGCTTTTATTTAGCCAGAAATCAAGAGTGTAAGTTTTTATGCGCTTAAAAGCATTTTCAGGCCAAATGAGCTGATTTCTGCTATTTGCAGCAAAATACTGAAGGGAAAGTGGGTTTGCCTTCATATTTGACCCAGAACAACTCAGTTCAGCATGGAAATATCATTGCAACAGCTTTTATTTAGCCAGAAATCAAGAGTGTAAGTTTTTATGCGCTTAAAAGCATTTTCAGGCCAAATGAGCTGATTTCTGCTATTTGCAGCAAAATACTGAAGGGAAAGTGGGTTTGCCTTCATATTTGACCCAGAACAACTCAGTTCAGCATGGAAATATCATTGCAACAGCTTTTATTTAGCCAGAAATCAAGAGTGTAAGTTTTTATGCGCTTAAAAGCATTTTCAGGCCGAATGAGCAAATATGCCTGTTTCTGCCAATTGCAGCAAAATACTGAAAGGAAAGTGGGTTTGCCTTCAGATTTGACCCAGAACAACTCAGTTCAGCATGGAAATATCATTGCAACAGCTTTTATTTAGCCAGAAATCAAGAGTGTAAGTTTTTATGCGCTTAAAAGCATTTTCAGGCCAAATGAGCAAATATGCTTGTTTCTGCCAATTGCAGCAAAATACTGAAAGGAAAGTGGGTTTGCCTTCATATTTGACCCAGAACAACTCAGTTCAGCATGGAAATATCATTGCAACAGCTTTTATTTAGCCAGAAATCAAGAGTGTAAGTTTTTATGCGCTTAAAAGCATTTTCAGGCCAAATGAGCAAATATGCTTGTTTCTGCCAATTGCAGCAAAATACTGAAGGGAAAGTGGGTTTGCCTTCATATTTGACCCAGAACAACTCAGTTCAGCATGGAAATATCATTGCAACAGCTTTTATTTAGCCAGAAATCAAGAGTGTAAGTTTTTATGCGCTTAAAAGCATTTTCAGGCCAAATGAGCTGATTTCTGCTATTTGCAGCAAAATACTGAAGGGAAAGTGGGTTTGCCTTCATATTTGACCCAGAACAACTCAGTTCAGCATGGAAATATCATTGCAACAGCTTTTATTTAGCCAGAAATCAAGAGTGTAAGTTTTTATGCGCTTAAAAGCATTTTCAGGCCGAATGAGCAAATATGCCTGTTTCTGCCAATTGCAGCAAAATACTGAAAGGAAAGTGGGTTTGCCTTCATATTTGACCCAGAACAACTCAGTTCAGCATGGAAATATCATTGCAACAGCTTTTATTTAGCCAGAAATCAAGAGTGTAAGTTTTTATGCGCTTAAAAGCATTTTCAGGCCAAATGAGCTGATTTCTGCTATTTGCAGCAAAATACTGAAGGGAAAGTGGGTTTGCCTTCATATTTGACCCAGAACAACTCAGTTCAGCATGGAAATATCATTGCAACAGCTTTTATTTAGCCAGAAATCAAGAGTGTAAGTTTTTATGCGCTTAAAAGCATTTTCAGGCCGAATGAGCAAATATGCCTGTTTCTGCCAATTGCAGCAAAATACTGAAAGGAAAGTGGGTTTGCCTTCATATTTGACCCAGAACAATTCAGTTCAGCATGGAAATATCATTGCAACAGCTTTTATTTAGCCAGAAATCAAGAGTGTAAGTTTTTATGCGCTTAAAAGCATTTTCAGGCCAAATGAGCTGATTTCTGCTATTTGCAGCAAAATACTGAAGGGAAAGTGGGTTTGCCTTCATATTTGACCCAGAACAACTCAGTTCAGCATGGAAATATCATTGCAACAGCTTTTATTTAGCCAGAAATCAAGAGTGTAAGTTTTTATGCGCTTAAAAGCATTTTCAGGCCGAATGAGCAAATATGCCTGTTTCTGCCAATTGCAGCAAAATACTGAAAGGAAAGTGGGTTTGCCTTCAGATTTGACCCAGAACAACTCAGTTCAGCATGGAAATATCATTGCAACAGCTTTTATTTAGCCAGAAATCAAGAGTGTAAGTTTTTATGCGCTTAAAAGCATTTTCAGGCCGAATGAGCAAATATGCTTGTTTCTGCCAATTGCAGCAAAATACTGAAAGGAAAGTGGGTTTGCCTTCATATTTGACCCAGAACAACTCAGTTCAGCATGGAAATATCATTGCAACAGCTTTTATTTAGCCAGAAATCAAGAGTGTTAGTTTTTATGCGCTTAAAAGCATTTTCAGGCCGAATGAGCAAATATGCTTGTTTCTGCCAATTGCAGCAAAATACTGAAGGGAAAGTGGGTTTGCCTTCATATTTGACCCAGAACAACTCAGTTCAGCATGGAAATATCATTGCAACAGCTTTTATTTAGCCAGAAATCAAGAGTGTAAGTTTTTATGCGCTTAAAAGCATTTTCAGGCCGAATGAGCAAATATGCCTGTTTCTGCCAATTGCAGCAAAATACTGAAAGGAAAGTGGGTTTGCCTTCATATTTGACCCAGAACAACTCAGTTCAGCATGGAAATATCATTGCAACAGCTTTTATTTAGCCAGAAATCAAGAGTGTTAGTTTTTATGCGCTTAAAAGCATTTTCAGGCCGAATGAGCAAATATGCTTGTTTCTGCCAATTGCAGCAAAATACTGAAAGGAAAGTGGGTTTGCCTTCATATTTGACCCAGAACAACTTAGTTCAGCATGGAAATATCATTGCAACATCTTTTATTTAGCCAGAAATCAAGAGTGTAAGTTTTTATGCGCTTAAAAGCATTTTCAGGCCAAATGAGCTGATTTCTGCTATTTGCAGCAAAATACTAAAGGGAAAGTGGGTTTGCCTTCATATTTGACCCAGAACAACTCAGTTCAGCATGGAAATATCATTGCAACAGCTTTTATTTAGCCAGAAATCAAGAGTGTAAGTTTTTATGCGCTTAAAAGCATTTTCAGGCCGAATGAGCTGATTTCTGCTATTTGCAGCAAAATACTGAAGGGAAAGTGGGTTTGCCTTCATATTTGACCCAGAACAACTCAGTTCAGCATGGAAATATCATTGCAACAGCTTTTATTTAGCCAGAAATCAAGAGTGTAAGTTTTTATGCGCTTAAAAGCATTTTCAAGCCGAATGAGCAAATATGCCTGTTTCTGCCAATTGCAGCAAAATACTGAAAGGAAAGTGGGTTTGCCTTCATATTTGACCCAGAACAACTCAGTTCAGCATGGAAATATCATTGCAACAGCTTTTATTTAGCCAGAAATCAAGAGTGTAAGTTTTTATGCGCTTAAAAGCATTTTCAGGCCAAATGAGCTGATTTCTGCTATTTGCAGCAAAATACTGAAGGGAAAGTGGGTTTGCCTTCATATTTGACCCAGAACAACTCAGTTCAGCATGGAAATATCATTGCAACAGCTTTTATTTAGCCAGAAATCAAGAGTGTAAGTTTTTATGCGCTTAAAAGCATTTTCAGGCCAAATGAGCAAATATGCCTGTTTCTGCCAATTGCAGCAAAATACTGAAAGGAAAGTGGGTTTGCCTTCATATTTGACCCAGAACAACTCAGTTCAGCATGGAAATATCATTGCAACAGCTTTTATTTAGCCAGAAATCAAGAGTGTAAGTTTTTATGTGCTTAAAAGCATTTTCAGGCCAAATGAGCAAATATGCTTGTTTCTGCCAATTGCAGCAAAATACTGAAGGGAAAGTGGGTTTGCCTTCATATTTGACCCAGAACAACTCAGTTCAGCATGGAAATATCATTGCAACAGCTTTTATTTAGCCAGAAATCAAGAGTGTAAGTTTTTATGCGCTTAAAAGCATTTTCAGGCCAAATGAGCTGATTTCTGCTATTTGCAGCAAAATACTGAAGGGAAAGTGGGTTTGCCTTCATATTTGACCCAGAACAACTCAGTTCAGCATGGAAATATCATTGCAACAGCTTTTATTTAGCCAGAAATCAAGAGTGTAAGTTTTTATGCGCTTAAAAGCATTTTCAAGCCGAATGAGCAAATATGCCTGTTTCTGCCAATTGCAGCAAAATACTGAAAGGAAAGTGGGTTTGCCTTCTTATTTGACCCAGAACAACTCAGTTCAGCATGGAAATATCATTGCAACAGCTTTTATTTAGCCAGAAATCAAGAGTGTAGGTTTTTATGCGCTTAAAAGCATTTTCAGGCCAAATGAGCTGATTTCTGCTATTTGCAGCAAAATACTGAAGGGAAAGTGGGTTTGCCTTCATATTTGACACAGAACAACTCAGTTCAGCATGGAAATATCATTGCAACAGCTTTTATTTAGCCAGAAATCAAGAGTGTAGGTTTTTATGCGCTTAAAAGCATTTTCAGGCCAAATGAGCTGATTTCTGCTATTTGCAGCAAAATACTGAAGGGAAAGTGGGTTTGCCTTCATATTTGACCCAGAACAACTCAGTTCAGCATGGAAATATCATTGCAACAGCTTTTATTTAGCCAGAAATCAAGAGTGTAAGTTTTTATGCGCTTAAAAGCATTTTCAGGCCAAATGAGCAAATATGCCTGTTTCTGCCAATTGCAGCAAAATACTGAAAGGAAAGTGGGTTTGCCTTCATATTTGACCCAGAACAACTCAGTTCAGCATGGAAATATCATTGCAACAGCTTTTATTTAGCCAGAAATCAAGAGTGTTAGTTTTTATGCGCTTAAAAGCATTTTCAGGCCGAATGAGCAAATATGCTTGTTTCTGCCAATTGCAGCAAAATACTGAAAGGAAAGTGGGTTTGCCTTCATATTTGACCCAGAAAAACTCAGTTCAGCATGGAAATATCATTGCAACAGCTTTTATTTAGCCAGAAATCAAGAGTGTAAGTTTTTATGCGCTTAAAAGCATTTTCAGGCCAAATGAGCTGATTTCTGCTATTTGCAGCAAAATACTGAAGGGAAAGTGGGTTTGCCTTCATATTTGACCCAGAACAACTCAGTTCAGCATGGAAATATCATTGCAACAGCTTTTATTTAGCCAGAAATCAAGAGTGTAAGTTTTTATGCGCTTAAAAGCATTTTCAGGCCGAATGAGCAAATATGCTTGTTTCTGCCAATTGCAGCAAAATACTGAAAGGAAAGTGGGTTTGCCTTCATATTTGACCCAGAACAACTCAGTTCAGCATGGAAATATCATTGCAACAGCTTTTATTTAGCCAGAAATCAAGAGTGTAAGTTTTTATGCGCTTAAAAGCATTTTCAGGCCGAATGAGCAAATATGCTTGTTTCTGCCAATTGCAGCAAAATACTGAAAGGAAAGTGGGTTTGCCTTCATATTTGACCCAGAACAACTCAGTTCAGCATGGAAATATCATTGCAACAGCTTTTATTTAGCCAGAAATCAAGAGTGTAAGTTTTTATGCGCTTAAAAGCATTTTCAGGCCGAATGAGCAAATATGCTTGTTTCTGCCAATTGCAGCAAAATACTGAAAGGAAAGTGGGTTTGCCTTCATATTTGACCCAGAACAACTCAGTTCAGCATGGAAATATCATTGCAACAGCTTTTATTTAGCCAGAAATCAAGAGTGTTAGTTTTTATGCTCTTAAAAGCATTTTCAGGCCAAATGAGCTGATTTCTGCTATTTGCAGCAAAATACTGAAGGGAAAGTGGGTTTGCCTTCATATTTGACCCAGAACAACTCAGTTCAGCATGGAAATATCATTGCAACAGCTTTTATTTAGCCAGAAATCAAGAGTGTAAGTTTTTATGCGCTTAAAAGCATTTTCAGGCCGAATGAGCAAATATGCCTGTTTCTGCCAATTGCAGCAAAATACTGAAAGGAAAGTGGGTTTGCCTTCATATTTGACCCAGAACAACTCAGTTCAGCATGGAAATATCATTGCAACAGCTTTTATTTAGCCAGAAATCAAGAGTGTAAGTTTTTATGCGCTTAAAAGCATTTTCAGGCCAAATGAGCTGATTTCTGCTATTTGCAGCAAAATACTGAAGGGAAAGTGGGTTTGCCTTCATATTTGACCCAGAACAACTCAGTTCAGCATGGAAATATCATTGCAACAGCTTTTATTTAGCCAGAAATCAAGAGTGTAAGTTTTTATGCGCTTAAAAGCATTTTCAGGCCGAATGAGCAAATATGCCTGTTTCTGCCAATTGCAGCAAAATACTGAAAGGAAAGTGGGTTTGCCTTCATATTTGACCCAGAACAACTCAGTTCAGCATGGAAATATCATTGCAACAGCTTTTATTTAGCCAGAAATCAAGAGTGTAAGTTTTTATGCGCTTAAAAGCATTTTCAGGCCAAATGAGCTGATTTCTGCTATTTGCAGCAAAATACTGAAGGGAAAGTGGGTTTGCCTTCATATTTGACCCAGAACAACTCAGTTCAGCATGGAAATATCATTGCAACAGCTTTTATTTAGCCAGAAATCAAGAGTGTAAGTTTTTATGCGCTTAAAAGCATTTTCAGGCCGAATGAGCAAATATGCTTGTTTCTGCCAATTGCAGCAAAATACTGAAAGGAAAGTGGGTTTGCCTTCATATTTGACCCAGAACAACTCAGTTCAGCATGGAAATATCATTGCAACAGCTTTTATTTAGCCAGAAATCAAGAGTGTAAGTTTTTATGCGCTTAAAAGCATTTTCAGGCCGAATGAGCAAATATGCTTGTTTCTGCCAATTGCAGCAAAATACTGAAAGGAAAGTGGGTTTGCCTTCATATTTGACCCAGAACAACTCAGTTCAGCATGGAAATATCATTGCAACAGCTTTTATTTAGCCAGAAATCAAGAGTGTTAGTTTTTATGCGCTTAAAAGCATTTTCAGGCCGAATGAGCAAATATGCTTGTTTCTGCCAATTGCAGCAAAATACTGAAAGGAAAGTGGGTTTGCCTTCATATTTGACCCAGAACAACTCAGTTCAGCATGGAAATATCATTGCAACAGCTTTTATTTAGCCAGAAATCAAGAGTGTAAGTTTTTATGCGCTTAAAAGCATTTTCAGGCCGAATGAGCAAATATGCTTGTTTCTGCCAATTGCAGCAAAATACTGAAAGGAAAGTGGGTTTGCCTTCATATTTGACCCAGAACAACTCAGTTCAGCATGGAAATATCATTGCAACAGCTTTTATTTAGCCAGAAATCAAGAGTGTTAGTTTTTATGCTCTTAAAAGCATTTTCAGGCCAAATGAGCTGATTTCTGCTATTTGCAGCAAAATACTGAAGGGAAAGTGGGTTTGCCTTCATATTTGACCCAGAACAACTCAGTTCAGCATGGAAATATCATTGCAACAGCTTTTATTTAGCCAGAAATCAAGAGTGTAAGTTTTTATGCGCTTAAAAGCATTTTCAGGCCAAATGAGCTGATTTCTGCTATTTGCAGCAAAATACTGAAGGGAAAGTGGGTTTGCCTTCATATTTGACCCAGAACAACTCAGTTCAGCATGGAAATATCATTGCAACAGCTTTTATTTAGCCAGAAATCAAGAGTGTAAGTTTTTATGCGCTTAAAAGCATTTTCAGGCCGAATGAGCAAATATGCCTGTTTCTGCCAATTGCAGCAAAATACTGAAAGGAAAGTGGGTTTGCCTTCATATTTGACCCAGAACAACTCAGTTCAGCATGGAAATATCATTGCAACAGCTTTTATTTAGCCAGAAATCAAGAGTGTAAGTTTTTATGCGCTTAAAAGCATTTTCAGGCCAAATGAGCTGATTTCTGCTATTTGCAGCAAAATACTGAAGGGAAAGTGGGTTTGCCTTCATATTTGACCCAGAACAACTCAGTTCAGCATGGAAATATCATTGCAACAGCTTTTATTTAGCCAGAAATCAAGAGTGTAAGTTTTTATGCGCTTAAAAGCATTTTCAGGCCGAATGAGCAAATATGCCTGTTTCTGCCAATTGCAGCAAAATACTGAAAGGAAAGTGGGTTTGCCTTCAGATTTGACCCAGAACAACTCAGTTCAGCATGGAAATATCATTGCAACAGCTTTTATTTAGCCAGAAATCAAGAGTGTAAGTTTTTATGCGCTTAAAAGCATTTTCAGGCCAAATGAGCTGATTTCTGCTATTTGCAGCAAAATACTGAAGGGAAAGTGGGTTTGCCTTCATATTTGACCCAGAACAACTCAGTTCAGCATGGAAATATCATTGCAACAGCTTTTATTTAGCCAGAAATCAAGAGTGTAAGTTTTTATGCGCTTAAAAGCATTTTCAGGCCAAATGAGCTGATTTCTGCTATTTGCAGCAAAATACTGAAGGGAAAGTGGGTTTGCCTTCATATTTGACCCAGAACAACTCAGTTCAGCATGGAAATATCATTGCAACAGCTTTTATTTAGCCAGAAATCAAGAGTGTAAGTTTTTATGCGCTTAAAAGCATTTTCAGGCCGAATGAGCAAATATGCCTGTTTCTGCCAATTGCAGCAAAATACTGAAAGGAAAGTGGGTTTGCCTTCATATTTGACCCAGAACAACTCAGTTCAGCATGGAAATATCATTGCAACAGCTTTTATTTTGCCAGAAATCAAGAGTGTAAGTTTTTATGCGCTTAAAAGCATTTTCAGGCCGAATGAGCAAATATGCTTGTTTCTGCCAATTGCAGCAAAATACTGAAAGGAAAGTGGGTTTGCCTTCATATTTGACCCAGAACAACTCAGTTCAGCATGGAAATATCATTGCAACAGCTTTTATTTAGCCAGAAATCAAGAGTGTTAGTTTTTATGCGCTTAAAAGCATTTTCAGGCCGAATGAGCAAATATGCTTGTTTCTGCCAATTGCAGCAAAATACTGAAAGGAAAGTGGGTTTGCCTTCATATTTGACCCAGAACAACTCAGTTCAGCATGGAAATATCATTGCAACAGCTTTTATTTAGCCAGAAATCAAGAGTGTAAGTTTTTATGCGCTTAAAAGCATTTTCAGGCCGAATGAGCAAATATGCTTGTTTCTGCCAATTGCAGCAAAATACTGAAAGGAAAGTGGGTTTGCCTTCATATTTGACCCAGAACAACTCAGTTCAGCATGGAAATATCATTGCAACAGCTTTTATTTAGCCAGAAATCAAGAGTGTTAGTTTTTATGCTCTTAAAAGCATTTTCAGGCCAAATGAGCTGATTTCTGCTATTTGCAGCAAAATACTGAAGGGAAAGTGGGTTTGCCTTCATATTTGACCCAGAACAACTCAGTTCAGCATGGAAATATCATTGCAACAGCTTTTATTTAGCCAGAAATCAAGAGTGTAAGTTTTTATGCGCTTAAAAGCATTTTCAGGCCGAATGAGCAAATATGCCTGTTTCTGCCAATTGCAGCAAAATACTGAAAGGAAAGTGGGTTTGCCTTCATATTTGAGCCAGAACAACTCAGTTCAGCATGGAAATATCATTGCAACAGCTTTTATTTAGCCAGAAATCAAGAGTGTAAGTTTTTATGCGCTTAAAAGCATTTTCAGGCCAAATGAGCAAATATGCTTGTTTCTGCCAATTGCAGCAAAATACTGAAAGGAAAGTGGGTTTGCCTTCATATTTGACCCAGAACAACTCAGTTCAGCATGGAAATATCATTGCAACAGCTTTTATTTAGCCAGAAATCAAGAGTGTAAGTTTTTATGCGCTTAAAAGCATTTTCAGGCCAAATGAGCAAATATGCTTGTTTCTGCCAATTGCAGCAAAATACTGAAAGGAAAGTGGGTTTGCCTTCATATTTGACCCAGAACAACTCAGTTCAGCATGGAAATATCATTGCAACAGCTTTTATTTAGCCAGAAATCAAGAGTGTAAGTTTTTATGCGCTTAAAAGCACTTTCAGGCCGAATGAGCAAATATGCTTGTTTCTGCCAATTGCAGCAAAATACTGAAAGGGAAAGTGGGTTTGCCTTCATATTTGACCGAGAACAACTCAGTTCAGCATGGAAATATCATTGCAACAGCTTTTATTTAGCCAGAAATCAAGAGTTTAAGTTTTTATGCGCTTAAAAGCATTTTCAGGCCAAATGAGCTGATTTCTGCTATTTGCAGCAAAATACTGAAGGGAAAGTGGGTTTGCCTTCATATTTGACCCAGAACAACTCAGTTCAGCATGGAAATATCATTGCAACAGCTTTTATTTAGCCAGAAATCAAGAGTGTAAGTTTTTATGCGCTTAAAAGCATTTTCAGGCCAAATGAGCAAATATGCTTGTTTCTGCCAATTGCAGCAAAATACTGAAAGGAAAGTGGGTTTGCCTTCATATTTGACCCAGAACAACTCAGTTCAGCATGAAAATATCATTGCAACAGCTTTTATTTAGCCAGAAATCAAGAGTGTAAGTTTTTATGCGCTTAAAAGCATTTTCAGGCCAAATGAGCAAATATGCTTGTTTCTGCCAATTGCAGCAAAATACTGAAAGGAAAGTGGATTTGCCTTCATATTTGACCCAGAACAACTCAGTTCA
Organism: Channa argus; assembly: GCF_033026475.1. Taxonomy (NCBI): domain Eukaryota; kingdom Metazoa; phylum Chordata; class Actinopteri; order Anabantiformes; family Channidae; genus Channa; species Channa argus. The sequence continues at coordinate 719,753 of NW_027125226.1, forward strand.
GCATGGAAATATCATTGCAACAGCTTTTATTTAGCCAGAAATCAAGAGTGTAAGTTTTTATGCGCTTAAAAGCATTTTCAGGCCGAATGAGCAAATATGCCTGTTTCTGCCAATTGCAGCAAAATACTGAAAGGAAAGTGGGTTTGCCTTCATATTTGACCCAGAACAACTCAGTTCAGCATGGAAATATCATTGCAACAGCTTTTATTTAGCCAGAAATCAAGAGTGTAAGTTTTTATGCGCTTAAAAGCATTTTCAGGCCAAATGAGCAAATATGCTTGTTTCTGCCAATTGCAGCAAAATACTGAAAGGAAAGTGGGTTTGCCTTCATATTTGACCCAGAACAACTCAGTTCAGCATGGAAATATCATTGCAACAGCTTTTATTTATCCAGAAATCAAGAGTTTAAGTTTTTATGCGCTTAAAAGCATTTTCAGGCCAAATGAGCTGATTTCTGCTATTTGCAGCAAACTACTGAAGGGAAAGTGGGTTTGCCTTCATATTTGACCCAGAACAACTCAGTTCAGCATGGAAATATCATTGCAACAGCTTTTATTTAGCCAGAAATCAAGAGTGTAAGTTTTTATGCGCTTAAAAGCATTTTCAGGCCGAATGAGCAAATATGCCTGTTTCTGCCAATTGCAGCAAAATACTGAAAGGAAAGTGGGTTTGCCTTCATATTTGACCCAGAACAACTCAGTTCAGCATGGAAATATCATTGCAACAGCTTTTATTTAGCCAGAAATCAAGAGTGTAAGTTTTTATGCGCTTAAAAGCATTTTCAGGCCAAATGAGCTGATTTCTGCTATTTGCAGCAAAACACTGAAGGGAAATTGGGTTTGCCTTCATATTTGACCCAGAACAACTCAAATATCATTGCAACAGCTTTTATTTAGCCAGAAATCAAGAGTGTAAGTTTTTATGCACTTAAAAGCATTTTTAGGCCGAATGAGCAAATATGCTTGTTTCTGCCAATTGCAGCAAAATACTGAAAGGAAAGTGGGTTTGCCTTCATATTTGACCCAGAACAACTCAGTTCAGCATGGAAATATCATTGCAACAGCTTTTATTTAGCCAGAAATCAAGAGTGTAAGTTTTTATGCGCTTAAAAGCATTTTCAGGCCGAATGAGCAAATATGCCTGTTTCTGCCAATTGCAGCAAAATACTGAAAGGAAAGTGGGTTTGCCTTCATATTTGACCCAGAACAACTCAGTTCAGCATGGAAATATCATTGCAACAGCTTTTATTTAGCCAGAAATCAAGAGTGTAAGTTTTTATGCGCTTAAAAGCATTTTCAGGCCAAATGAGCTGATTTCTGCTATTTGCAGCAAAATACTGAAGGGAAAGTGGGTTTGCCTTCATATTTGACCCAGAACAACTCAGTTCAGCATGGAAATATCATTGCAACAGCTTTTATTTAGCCAGAAATCAAGAGTGTAAGTTTTTATGCGCTTAAAAGCATTTTCAGGCCAAATGAGCTGATTTCTGCTATTTGCAGCAAAACACTGAAGGGAAATTGGGTTTGCCTTCATATTTGACCCAGAACAACTCAAATATCATTGCAACAGCTTTTATTTAGCCAGAAATCAAGAGTGTAAGTTTTTATGCGCTTAAAAGCATTTTCAGGCCAAATGAGCAAATATGCTTTTTTCTGCCAATTGCAGCAAAATACTGAAAGGAAAGTGGGTTTGCCTTCATATTTGACCCAGAACAACTCAGTTCAGCATGGAAATATCATTGCAACAGCTTTTATTTAGCCAGAAATCAAGAGTTTAAGTTTTTATGCGCTTAAAAGCATTTTCAGGCCAAATGAGCTGATTTCTGCTATTTGCAGCAAACTACTGAAGGGAAAGTGGGTTTGCCTTCATATTTGACCCAGAACAACTCAGTTCAGCATGGAAATATCATTGCAACAGCTTTTATTTAGCCAGAAATCAAGAGTGTAAGTTTTTATGCGCTTAAAAGCATTTTCAGGCCAAATGAGCTGATTTCTGCTATTTGCAGCAAAATACTGAAGGGAAAGTGGGTTTGCCTTCATATTTGACCCAGAACAACTCAGTTCAGCATGGAAATATCATTGCAACAGCTTTTATTTAGCCAGAAATCAAGAGTGTAAGTTTTTATGCGCTTAAAAGCATTTTCAGGCCGAATGAGCAAATATGCCTGTTTCTGCCAATTGCAGCAAAATACTGAAAGGAAAGTGGGTTTGCCTTCATATTTGACCCAGAACAACTCAGTTCAGCATGGAAATATCATTGCAACAGCTTTTATTTAGCCAGAAATCAAGAGTGTAAGTTTTTATGCGCTTAAAAGCATTTTCAGGCCAAATGAGCTGATTTCTGCTATTTGCAGCAAAATACTAAAGGGAAAGTGGGTTTGCCTTCATATTTGACCCAGAACAACTCAGTTCAGCATGGAAATATCATTGCAACAGCTTTTATTTAGCCAGAAATCAAGAGTGTTAGTTTTTATGCGCTTAAAAGCATTTTCAGGCCGAATGAGCAAATATGCCTGTTTCTGCCAATTGCAGCAAAATACTGAAAGGAAAGTGGGTTTGCCTTCATATTTGACCCAGAACAACTCAGTTCAGCATGGAAATATCATTGCAACAGCTTTTATTTAGCCAGAAATCAAGAGTGTAAGTTTTTATGCGCTTAAAAGCATTTTCAGGCCAAATGAGCAAATATGCTTGTTTCTGCCAATTGCAGCAAAATACTGAAAGGAAAGTGGGTTTGCCTTCATATTTGACCCAGAACAACTCAGTTCAGCATGGAAATATCATTGCAACAGCTTTTATTTAGCCAGAAATCAAGAGTTTAAGTTTTTATGCGCTTAAAAGCATTTTCAGGCCAAATGAGCTGATTTCTGCTATTTGCAGCAAAATACTGAAGGGAAAGTGGGTTTGCCTTCATATTTGACCCAGAACAACTCAGTTCAGCATGGAAATATCATTGCAACAGCTTTTATTTAGCCAGAAATCAAGAGTGTAAGTTTTTATGCGCTTAAAAGCATTTTCAGGCCAAATGAGCAAATATGCTTGTTTCTGCCAATTGCAGCAAAATACTGAAAGGAAAGTGGGTTTGCCTTCATATTTGACCCAGAACAACTCAGTTCAGCATGGAAATATCATTGCAACAGCTTTTATTTAGCCAGAAATCAAGAGTGTAAGTTTTTATGCGCTTAAAAGCATTTTCAGGCCAAATGAGCAAATATGCTTGTTTCTGCCAATTGCAGCAAAATACTGAAAGGAAAGTGGGTTTGCCTTCATATTTGACCCAGAACAACTCAGTTCAGCATGGAAATATCATTGCAACAGCTTTTATTTAGCCAGAAATCAAGAGTGTAAGTTTTTATGCGCTTAAAAGCATTTTCAGGCCAAATGAGCAAATATGCTTGTTTCTGCCAATTGCAGCAAAATACTGAAAGGAAAGTGGGTTTGCCTTCATATTTGACCCAGAACAACTCAGTTCAGCATGGAAATATCATTGCAACAGCTTTTATTTAGCCAGAAATCAAGAGTGTAAGTTTTTATGCGCTTAAAAGCATTTTCAGGCCGAATGAGCAAATATGCTTGTTTCTGCCAATTGCAGCAAAATACTGAAAGGAAAGTGGGTTTGCCTTCATATTTGACCCAGAACAACTCAGTTCAGCATGGAAATATCATTGCAACAGCTTTTATTTAGCCAGAAATCAAGAGTTTAAGTTTTTATGCGCTTAAAAGCATTTTCAGGCCAAATGAGCAAATATGCTTGTTTCTGCCAATTGCAGCAAAATACTGAAAGGAAAGTGGGTTTGCCTTCATATTTGACCCAGAACAACTCAGTTCAGCATGGAAATATCATTGCAACAGCTTTTATTTAGCCAGAAATCAAGAGTCTAAGTTTTTATGCGCTTAAAAGCATTTTCAGGCCAAATGAGCAAATATGCTTGTTTCTGCCAATTGCAGCAAAATACTGAAAGGAAAGTGGGTTTGCCTTCATATTTGACCCAGAACAACTCAGTTCAGCATGGAAATATCATTGCAACAGCTTTTATTTAGCCAGAAATCAAGAGTGTAAGTTTTTATGCGCTTAAAAGCATTTTCAGGCCAAATGAGCAAATATGCTTGTTTCTGCCAATTGCAGCAAAATACTGAAAGGAAAGTGGGTTTGCCTTCATATTTGACCCAGAACAACTCAGTTCAGCATGGAAATATCATTGCAACAGCTTTTATTTAGCCAGAAATCAAGAGTGTAAGTTTTTATGCGCTTAAAAGCATTTTCAGGCCGAATGAGCAAATATGCCTGTTTCTGCCAATTGCAGCAAAATACTGAAAGGAAAGTGGGTTTGCCTTCATATTTGACCCAGAACAACTCAGTTCAGCATGGAAATATCATTGCAACAGCTTTTATTTAGCCAGAAATCAAGAGTGTAAGTTTTTATGCGCTTAAAAGCATTTTCAGGCTGAATGAGCAAATATGCCTGTTTCTGCCAATTGCAGCAAAATACTGAAAGGAAAGTGGGTTTGCCTTCATATTTGACCCAGAACAACTCAGTTCAGCATGGAAATATCATTGCAACAGCTTTTATTTAGCCAGAAATCAAGAGTGTAAGTTTTTATGCGCTTAAAAGCATTTTCAGGCCAAATGAGCAAATATGCCTGTTTCTGCCAATTGCAGCAAAATACTGAAAGGAAAGTGGGTTTGCCTTCATATTTGACCCAGAACAACTCAGTTCAGCATGGAAATATCATTGCAACAGCTTTTATTTTGCCAGAAATCAAGAGTGTTAGTTTTTATGCGCTTAAAAGCATTTTCAGGCCGAATGAGCAAATATGCCTGTTTCTGCCAATTGCAGCAAAATACTGAAAGGAAAGTGGGTTTGCCTTCATATTTGACCCAGAACAACTCAGTTCAGCATGGAAATATCATTGCAACAGCTTTTATTTAGCCAGAAATCAAGAGTGTAAGTTTTTATGCGCTTAAAAGCATTTTCAGGCCAAATGAGCAAATATGCTTGTTTCTGCCAATTGCAGCAAAATACTGAAAGGAAAGTGGGTTTGCCTTCATATTTCACCCAGAACAACTCAGTTCAGCATGGAAATATCATTGCAACAGCTTTTATTTAGCCAGAAATCAAGAGTGTAAGTTTTTATGCGCTTAAAAGCATTTTCAGGCCGAATGAGCAAATATGCTTGTTTCTGCCAATTGCAGCAAAATACTGAAAGGAAAGTGGGTTTGCCTTCATATTTGACCCAGAACAACTCAGTTCAGCATGGAAATATCATTGCAACAGCTTTTATTTAGCCAGAAATCAAGAGTTTAAGTTTTTATGCGCTTAAAAGCATTTTCAGGCCAAATGAGCTGATTTCTGCTATTTGCAGCAAAATACTGAAGGGAAAGTGGGTTTGCCTTCATATTTGACCCAGAACAACTCAGTTCAGCATGGAAATATCATTGCAACAGCTTTTATTTAGCCAGAAATCAAGAGTGTAAGTTTTTATGCGCTTAAAAGCATTTTCAGGCCAAATGAGCAAATATGCTTGTTTCTGCCAATTGCAGCAAAATACTGAAAGGAAAGTGGGTTTGCCTTCATATTTGACCCAGAACAACTCAGTTCAGCATGGAAATATCATTGCAACAGCTTTTATTTAGCCAGAAATCAAGAGTGTAAGTTTTTATGCGCTTAAAAGCATTTTCAGGCCGAATGAGCAAATATGCCTGTTTCTGCCAATTGCAGCAAAATACTGAAAGGAAAGTGGGTTTGCCTTCATATTTGACCCAGAACAACTCAGTTCAGCATGGAAATATCATTGCAACAGCTTTTATTTAGCCAGAAATCAAGAGTGTAAGTTTTTATGCGCTTAAAAGCATTTTCAGGCCAAATGAGCTGATTTCTGCTATTTGCAGCAAAATACTGAAGGGAAAGTGGGTTTGCCTTCATATTTGACCCAGAACAACTCAGTTCAGCATGGAAATATCATTGCAACAGCTTTTATTTAGCCAGAAATCAAGAGTGTAAGTTTTTATGCGCTTAAAAGCATTTTCAGGCCAAATGAGCTGATTTCTGCTATTTGCAGCAAAACACTGAAGGGAAATTGGGTTTGCCTTCATATTTGACCCAGAACAACTCAAATATCATTGCAACAGCTTTTATTTAGCCAGAAATCAAGAGTGTACGTTTTTATGCGCTTAAAAGCATTTTCAGGCCAAATGAGCAAATATGCTTTTTTCTGCCAATTGCAGCAAAATACTGAAAGGAAAGTGGGTTTGCCTTCATATTTGACCCAGAACAACTCAGTTCAGCATGGAAATATCATTGCAACAGCTTTTATTTAGCCAGAAATCAAGAGTTTAAGTTTTTATGCGCTTAAAAGCATTTTCAGGCCAAATGAGCTGATTTCTGCTATTTGCAGCAAACTACTGAAGGGAAAGTGGGTTTGCCTTCATATTTGACCCAGAACAACTCAGTTCAGCATGGAAATATCATTGCAACAGCTTTTATTTAGCCAGAAATCAAGAGTGTAAGTTTTTATGCGCTTAAAAGCATTTTCAGGCCAAATGAGCAAATATGCTTTTTTCTGCCAATTGCAGCAAAATACTGAAAGGAAAGTGGGTTTGCCTTCATATTTGACCCAGAACAACTCAGTTCAGCATGGAAATATCATTGCAACAGCTTTTATTTAGCCAGAAATCAAGAGTTTAAGTTTTTATGCGCTTAAAAGCATTTTCAGGCCAAATGAGCTGATTTCTGCTATTTGCAGCAAACTACTGAAGGGAAAGTGGGTTTGCCTTCATATTTGACCCAGAACAACTCAGTTCAGCATGGAAATATCATTGCAACAGCTTTTATTTAGCCAGAAATCAAGAGTGTAAGTTTTTATGCGCTTAAAAGCATTTTCAGGCCAAATGAGCTGATTTCTGCTATTTGCAGCAAAATACTGAAGGGAAAGTGGGTTTGCCTTCATATTTGACCCAGAACAACTCAGTTCAGCATGGAAATATCATTGCAACAGCTTTTATTTAGCCAGAAATCAAGAGTGTAAGTTTTTATGCGCTTAAAAGCATTTTCAGGCCGAATGAGCAAATATGCCTGTTTCTGCCAATTGCAGCAAAATACTGAAAGGAAAGTGGGTTTGCCTTCATATTTGACCCAGAACAACTCAGTTCAGCATGGAAATATCATTGCAACAGCTTTTATTTAGCCAGAAATCAAGAGTGTAAGTTTTTATGCGCTTAAAAGCATTTTCAGGCCAAATGAGCTGATTTCTGCTATTTGCAGCAAAATACTAAAGGGAAAGTGGGTTTGCCTTCATATTTGACCCAGAACAACTCAGTTCAGCATGGAAATATCATTGCAACAGCTTTTATTTAGCCAGAAATCAAGAGTGTTAGTTTTTATGCGCTTAAAAGCATTTTCAGGCCGAATGAGCAAATATGCCTGTTTCTGCCAATTGCAGCAAAATACTGAAAGGAAAGTGGGTTTGCCTTCATATTTGACCCAGAACAACTCAGTTCAGCATGGAAATATCATTGCAACAGCTTTTATTTAGCCAGAAATCAAGAGTGTAAGTTTTTATGCGCTTAAAAGCATTTTCAGGCCAAATGAGCAAATATGCTTGTTTCTGCCAATTGCAGCAAAATACTGAAAGGAAAGTGGGTTTGCCTTCATATTTGACCCAGAACAACTCAGTTCAGCATGGAAATATCATTGCAACAGCTTTTATTTAGCCAGAAATCAAGAGTTTAAGTTTTTATGCGCTTAAAAGCATTTTCAGGCCAAATGAGCTGATTTCTGCTATTTGCAGCAAAATACTGAAGGGAAAGTGGGTTTGCCTTCATATTTGACCCAGAACAACTCAGTTCAGCATGGAAATATCATTGCAACAGCTTTTATTTAGCCAGAAATCAAGAGTGTAAGTTTTTATGCGCTTAAAAGCATTTTCAGGCCAAATGAGCAAATATGCTTGTTTCTGCCAATTGCAGCAAAATATAGAAAGGAAAGTGGGTTTGCCTTCATATTTGACCCAGAACAACTCAGTTCAGCATGGAAATATCATTGCAACAGCTTTTATTTAGCCAGAAATCAAGAGTGTAAGTTTTTATGCGCTTAAAAGCATTTTCAGGCCAAATGAGCAAATATGCTTGTTTCTGCCAATTGCAGCAAAATACTGAAAGGAAAGTGGGTTTGCCTTCATATTTGACCCAGAACAACTCAGTTCAGCATGGAAATATCATTGCAACAGCTTTTATTTAGCCAGAAATCAAGAGTGTAAGTTTTTATGCGCTTAAAAGCATTTTCAGGCCAAATGAGCAAATATGCTTGTTTCTGCCAATTGCAGCAAAATACTGAAAGGAAAGTGGGTTTGCCTTCATATTTGACCCAGAACAACTCAGTTCAGCATGGAAATATCATTGCAACAGCTTTTATTTAGCCAGAAATCAAGAGTGTAAGTTTTTATGCGCTTAAAAGCATTTTCAGGCCAAATGAGCAAATATGCTTGTTTCTGCCAATTGCAGCAAAATACTGAAAGGAAAGTGGGTTTGCCTTCATATTTGACCCAGAACAACTCAGTTCAGCATGGAAATATCATTGCAACAGCTTTTATTTAGCCAGAAATCAAGAGTTTAAGTTTTTATGCGCTTAAAAGCATTTTCAGGCCAAATGAGCAAATATGCTTGTTTCTGCCAATTGCAGCAAAATACTGAAAGGAAAGTGGGTTTGCCTTCATATTTGACCCAGAACAACTCAGTTCAGCATGGAAATATCATTGCAACAGCTTTTATTTAGCCAGAAATCAAGAGTGTAAGTTTTTATGCGCTTAAAAGCATTTTCAGGCCAAATGAGCAAATATGCTTGTTTCTGCCAATTGCAGCAAAATACTGAAAGGAAAGTGGGTTTGCCTTCATATTTGACCCAGAACAACTCAGTTCAGCATGGAAATATCATTGCAACAGCTTTTATTTAGCCAGAAATCAAGAGTGTAAGTTTTTATGCGCTTAAAAGCATTTTCAGGCCAAATGAGCAAATATGCTTGTTTCTGCCAATTGCAGCAAAATACTGAAAGGAAAGTGGGTTTGCCTTCATATTTGACCCAGAACAACTCAGTTCAGCATGGAAATATCATTGCAACAGCTTTTATTTAGCCAGAAATCAAGAGTGTAAGTTTTTATGCGCTTAAAAGCATTTTCAGGCTGAATGAGCAAATATGCCTGTTTCTGCCAATTGCAGCAAAATACTGAAAGGAAAGTGGGTTTGCCTTCATATTTGACCCAGAACAACTCAGTTCAGCATGGAAATATCATTGCAACAGCTTTTATTTAGCCAGAAATCAAGAGTGTAAGTTTTTATGCGCTTAAAAGCATTTTCAGGCCAAATGAGCTGATTTCTGCTATTTGCAGCAAAATACTAAAGGGAAAGTGGGTTTGCCTTCATATTTGACCCAGAACAACTCAGTTCAGCATGGAAATATCATTGCAACAGCTTTTATTTAGCCAGAAATCAAGAGTGTTAGTTTTTATGCGCTTAAAAGCATTTTCAGGCAGAATGAGCAAATATGCCTGTTTCTGCCAATTGCAGCAAAATACTGAAAGGAAAGTGGGTTTGCCTTCATATTTGACCCAGAACAACTCAGTTCAGCATGGAAATATCATTGCAACAGCTTTTATTTAGCCAGAAATCAAGAGTGTAAGTTTTTATGCGCTTAAAAGCATTTTCAGGCCAAATGAGCAAATATGCTTGTTTCTGCCAATTGCAGCAAAATACTGAAAGGAAAGTGGGTTTGCCTTCATATTTGACCCAGAACAACTCAGTTCAGCATGGAAATATCATTGCAACAGCTTTTATTTAGCCAGAAATCAAGAGTGTAAGTTTTTATGCGCTTAAAAGCATTTTCAGGCCGAATGAGCAAATATGCTTGTTTCTGCCAATTGCAGCAAAATACTGAAAGGAAAGTGGGTTTGCCTTCATATTTGACCCAGAACAACTCAGTTCAGCATGGAAATATCATTGCAACAGCTTTTATTTAGCCAGAAATCAAGAGTTTAAGTTTTTATGCGCTTAAAAGCATTTTCAGGCCAAATGAGCTGATTTCTGCTATTTGCAGCAAAATACTGAAGGGAAAGTGGGTTTGCCTTCATATTTGACCCAGAACAACTCAGTTCAGCATGGAAATATCATTGCAACAGCTTTTATTTAGCCAGAAATCAAGAGTGTAAGTTTTTATGCGCTTAAAAGCATTTTCAGGCCGAATGAGCAAATATGCCTGTTTCTGCCAATTGCAGCAAAATACTGAAAGGAAAGTGGGTTTGCCTTCATATTTGACCCAGAACAACTCAGTTCAGCATGGAAATATCATTGCAACAGCTTTTATTTAGCCAGAAATCAAGAGTGTAAGTTTTTATGCGCTTAAAAGCATTTTCAGGCCAAATGAGCTGATTTCTGCTATTTGCAGCAAAATACTGAAGGGAAAGTGGGTTTGCCTTCATATTTGACCCAGAACAACTCAGTTCAGCATGGAAATATCATTGCAACAGCTTTTATTTAGCCAGAAATCAAGAGTGTAAGTTTTTATGCGCTTAAAAGCATTTTCAGGCCAAATGAGCTGATTTCTGCTATTTGCAGCAAAACACTGAAGGGAAATTGGGTTTGCCTTCATATTTGAAACAGAACAACTCAAATATCATTGCAACAGCTTTTATTTAGCCAGAAATCAAGAGTGTAAGTTTTTATGCGCTTAAAAGCATTTTCAGGCCAAATGAGCAAATATGCTTTTTTCTGCCAATTGCAGCAAAATACTGAAAGGAAAGTGGGTTTGCCTTCATATTTGACCCAGAACAACTCAGTTCAGCATGGAAATATCATTGCAACAGCTTTTATTTAGCCAGAAATCAAGAGTTTAAGTTTTTATGCGCTTAAAAGCATTTTCAGGCCAAATGAGCTGATTTCTGCTATTTGCAGCAAACTACTGAAGGGAAAGTGGGTTTGCCTTCATATTTGACCCAGAACAACTCAGTTCAGCATGGAAATATCATTGCAACAGCTTTTATTTAGCCAGAAATCAAGAGTGTAAGTTTTTATGCGCTTAAAAGCATTTTCAGGCCAAATGAGCTGATTTCTGCTATTTGCAGCAAAATACTGAAGGGAAAGTGGGTTTGCCTTCATATTTGACCCAGAACAACTCAGTTCAGCATGGAAATATCATTGCAACAGCTTTTATTTAGCCAGAAATCAAGAGTGTAAGTTTTTATGCGCTTAAAAGCATTTTCAGGCCGAATGAGCAAATATGCCTGTTTCTGCCAATTGCAGCAAAATACTGAAAGGAAAGTGGGTTTGCCTTCATATTTGACCCAGAACAACTCAGTTCAGCATGGAAATATCATTGCAACAGCTTTTATTTAGCCAGAAATCAAGAGTGTAAGTTTTTATGCGCTTAAAAGCATTTTCAGGCCAAATGAGCAAATATGCTTGTTTCTGCCAATTGCAGCAAAATACTGAAAGGAAAGTGGGTTTGCCTTCATATTTGACCCAGAACAACTCAGTTCAGCATGGAAATATCATTGCAACAGCTTTTATTTAGCCAGAAATCAAGAGTGTAAGTTTTTATGCGCTTAAAAGCATTTTCAGGCCGAATGAGCAAATATGCTTGTTTCTGCCAATTGCAGCAAAATACTGAAAGGAAAGTGGGTTTGCCTTCATATTTGACCGAGAACAACTCAGTTCAGCATGGAAATATCATTGCAACAGCTTTTATTTAGCCAGAAATCAAGAGTTTAAGTTTTTATGCGCTTAAAAGCATTTTCAGGCCAAATGAGCTGATTTCTGCTATTTGCAGCAAAATACTGAAGGGAAAGTGGGTTTGCCTTCATATTTGACCCAGAACAACTCAGTTCAGCATGGAAATATCATTGCAACAGCTTTTATTTAGCCAGAAATCAAGAGTGTAAGTTTTTATGCGCTTAAAAGCATTTTCAGGCCAAATGAGCAAATATGCTTGTTTCTGCCAATTGCAGCAAAATACTGAAAGGAAAGTGGGTTTGCCTTCATATTTGACCCAGAACAACTCAGTTCAGCATGGAAATATCATTGCAACAGCTTTTATTTAGCCAGAAATCAAGAGTGTAAGTTTTTATGCGCTTAAAAGCATTTTCAGGCCAAATGAGCAAATATGCTTGTTTCTGCCAATTGCAGCAAAATACTGAAAGGAAAGTGGGTTTGCCTTCATATTTGACCCAGAACAACTCAGTTCAGCATGGAAATATCATTGCAACAGCTTTTATTTAGCCAGAAATCAAGAGTGTAAGTTTTTATGCGCTTAAAAGCATTTTCAGGCCGAATGAGCAAATATGCCTGTTTCTGCCAATTGCAGCAAAATACTGAAAGGAAAGTGGGTTTGCCTTCATATTTGACCCAGAACAACTCAGTTCAGCATGGAAATATCATTGCAACAGCTTTTATTTTGCCAGAAATCAAGAGTGTAAGTTTTTATGCGCTTAAAAGCATTTTCAGGCCGAATGAGCAAATATGCTTGTTTCTGCCAATTGCAGCAAAATACTGAAAGGAAAGTGGGTTTGCCTTCATATTTGACCCAGAACAACTCAGTTCAGCATGGAAATATCATTGCAACAGCTTTTATTTAGCCAGAAATCAAGAGTGTTAGTTTTTATGCGCTTAAAAGCATTTTCAGGCCGAATGAGCAAATATGCCTGTTTCTGCCAATTGCAGCAAAATACTGAAAGGAAAGTGGGTTTGCCTTCATATTTGACCCAGAACAACTCAGTTCAGCATGGAAATATCATTGCAACAGCTTTTATTTTGCCAGAAATCAAGAGTGTAAGTTTTTATGCGCTTAAAAGCATTTTCAGGCCGAATGAGCAAATATGCTTGTTTCTGCCAATTGCAGCAAAATACTGAAAGGAAAGTGGGTTTGCCTTCATATTTGACCCAGAACAACTCAGTTCAGCATGGAAATATCATTGCAACAGCTTTTATTTAGCCAGAAATCAAGAGTGTTAGTTTTTATGCGCTTAAAAGCATTTTCAGGCCGAATGAGCAAATATGCTTGTTTCTGCCAATTGCAGCAAAATACTGAAAGGAAAGTGGGTTTGCCTTCATATTTGACCCAGAACAACTCAGTTCAGCATGGAAATATCATTGCAACAGCTTTTATTTAGCCAGAAATCAAGAGTGTAAGTTTTTATGCGCTTAAAAGCATTTTCAGGCCGAATGAGCAAATATGCTTGTTTCTGCCAATTGCAGCAAAATACTGAAAGGAAAGTGGGTTTGCCTTCATATTTGACCCAGAACAACTCAGTTCAGCATGGAAATATCATTGCAACAGCTTTTATTTAGCCAGAAATCAAGAGTGTTAGTTTTTATGCTCTTAAAAGCATTTTCAGGCCAAATGAGCTGATTTCTGCTATTTGCAGCAAAATACTGAAGGGAAAGTGGGTTTGCCTTCATATTTGACCCAGAACAACTCAGTTCAGCATGGAAATATCATTGCAACAGCTTTTATTTAGCCAGAAATCAAGAGTGTAAGTTTTTATGCGCTTAAAAGCATTTTCAGGCCGAATGAGCAAATATGCCTGTTTCTGCCAATTGCAGCAAAATACTGAAAGGAAAGTGGGTTTGCCTTCATATTTGAGCCAGAACAACTCAGTTCAGCATGGAAATATCATTGCAACAGCTTTTATTTAGCCAGAAATCAAGAGTGTAAGTTTTTATGCGCTTAAAAGCATTTTCAGGCCAAATGAGCAAATATGCTTGTTTCTGCCAATTGCAGCAAAATACTGAAAGGAAAGTGGGTTTGCCTTCATATTTGACTCAGAACAACTCAGTTCAGCATGGAAATATCATTGCAACAGCTTTTATTTAGCCAGAAATCAAGAGTGTAAGTTTTTATGCGCTTAAAAGCATTTTCAGGCCAAATGAGCAAATATGCTTGTTTCTGCCAATTGCAGCAAAATACTGAAAGGAAAGTGGGTTTGCCTTCATATTTGACCCAGAACAACTCAGTTCAGCATGGAAATATCATTGCAACAGCTTTTATTTAGCCAGAAATCAAGAGTGTAAGTTTTTATGCGCTTAAAAGCATTTTCAGGCCAAATGAGCAAATATGCTTGTTTCTGCCAATTGCAGCAAAATACTGAAAGGAAAGTGGGTTTGCCTTCATATTTGACCCAGAACAACTCAGTTCAGCATGGAAATATCATTGCAACAGCTTTTATTTAGCCAGAAATCAAGAGTGTAAGTTTTTATGCGCTTAAAAGCATTTTCAGGCCAAATGAGCTGATTTCTGCTATTTGCAGCAAAATACTGAAGGGAAAGTGGGTTTGCCTTCATATTTGACCCAGAACAACTCAGTTCAGCATGGAAATATCATTGCAACAGCTTTTATTTAGCCAGAAATCAAGAGTGTAAGTTTTTATGCGCTTAAAAGCATTTTCAGGCCAAATGAGCTGATTTCTGCTATTTGCAGCAAAATACTGAAGGGAAAGTGGGTTTGCCTTCATATTTGACCCAGAACAACTCAGTTCAGCATGGAAATATCATTGCAACAGCTTTTATTTAGCCAGAAATCAAGAGTGTAAGTTTTTATGCGCTTAAAAGCATTTTCAGGCCGAATGAGCAAATATGCCTGTTTCTGCCAATTGCAGCAAAATACTGAAAGGAAAGTGGGTTTGCCTTCATATTTGACCCAGAACAACTCAGTTCAGCATGGAAATATCATTGCAACAGCTTTTATTTAGCCAGAAATCAAGAGTGTAAGTTTTTTTGCGCTTAAAAGCATTTTCAGGCCAAATGAGCAAATATGCTTGTTTCTGCCAATTGCAGCAAAATACTGAAAGGAAAGTGGGTTTGCCTTCATATTTGACCCAGAACAACTCAGTTCAGCATGGAAATATCATTGCAACAGCTTTTATTTAGCCAGAAATCAAGAGTGTAAGTTTTTATGCGCTTAAAAGCATTTTCAGGCCAAATGAGCAAATATGCTTGTTTCTGCCAATTGCAGCAAAATACTGAAGGGAAAGTGGGTTTGCCTTCATATTTGACCCAGAACAACTCAGTTCAGCATGGAAATATCATTGCAACAGCTTTTATTTAGCCAGAAATCAAGAGTGTAAGTTTTTATGCGCTTAAAAGCATTTTCAGGCCAAATGAGCTGATTTCTGCTATTTGCAGCAAAATACTGAAGGGAAAGTGGGTTTGCCTTCATATTTGACCCAGAACAACTCAGTTCAGCATGGAAATATCATTGCAACAGCTTTTATTTAGCCAGAAATCAAGAGTGTAAGTTTTTATGCGCTTAAAAGCATTTTCAGGCCGAATGAGCAAATATGCCTGTTTCTGCCAATTGCAGCAAAATACTGAAAGGAAAGTGGGTTTGCCTTCATATTTGACCCAGAACAACTCAGTTCAGCATGGAAATATCATTGCAACAGCTTTTATTTAGCCAGAAATCAAGAGTGTAAGTTTTTATGCGCTTAAAAGCATTTTCAGGCCAAATGAGCAAATATGCTTGTTTCTGCCAATTGCAGCAAAATACTGAAAGGAAAGTGGGTTTGCCTTCATATTTGACCCAGAACAACTCAGTTCAGCATGGAAATATCATTGCAACAGCTTTTATTTAGCCAGAAATCAAGAGTGTAAGTTTTTATGCGCTTAAAAGCATTTTCAGGCCGAATGAGCAAATATGCTTGTTTCTGCCAATTGCAGCAAAATACTGAAAGGAAAGTGGGTTTGCCTTCATATTTGACCCAGAACAACTCAGTTCAGCATGGAAATATCATTGCAACAGCTTTTATTTAGCCAGAAATCAAGAGTGTAAGTTTTTATGCGCTTAAAAGCATTTTCAAGCCGAATGAGCAAATATGCCTGTTTCTGCCAATTGCAGCAAAATACTGAAAGGAAAGTGGGTTTGCCTTCATATTTGACCCAGAACAACTCAGTTCAGCATGGAAATATCATTGCAACAGCTTTTATTTAGCCAGAAATCAAGAGTGTAAGTTTTTATGCGCTTAAAAGCATTTTCAGGCCAAATGAGCTGATTTCTGCTATTTGCAGCAAAATACTGAAGGGAAAGTGGGTTTGCCTTCATATTTGACCCAGAACAACTCAGTTCAGCATGGAAATATCATTGCAACAGCTTTTATTTAGCCAGAAATCAAGAGTGTAAGTTTTTATGCGCTTAAAAGCATTTTCAGGCCGAATGAGCAAATATGCCTGTTTCTGCCAATTGCAGCAAAATACTGAAAGGAAAGTGGGTTTGCCTTCATATTTGACCCAGAACAACTCAGTTCAGCATGGAAATATCATTGCAACAGCTTTTATTTAGCCAGAAATCAAGAGTGTAAGTTTTTATGCGCTTAAAAGCATTTTCAGGCCAAATGAGCAAATATGCTTGTTTCTGCCAATTGCAGCAAAATACTGAAAGGAAAGTGGGTTTGCCTTCATATTTGACCCAGAACAACTCAGTTCAGCATGGAAATATCATTGCAACAGCTTTTATTTAGCCAGAAATCAAGAGTGTTAGTTTTTATGCGCTTAAAAGCATTTTCAGGCCGAATGAGCAAATATGCTTGTTTCTGCCAATTGCAGCAAAATACTGAAAGGAAAGTGGGTTTGCCTTCATATTTGACCCAGAACAACTCAGTTCAGCATGGAAATATCATTGCAACAGCTTTTATTTAGCCAGAAATCAAGAGTGTTAGTTTTTATGCTCTTAAAAGCATTTTCAGGCCAAATGAGCTGATTTCTGCTATTTGCAGCAAAATACTGAAGGGAAAGTGGGTTTGCCTTCATATTTGACCCAGAACAACTCAGTTCAGCATGGAAATATCATTGCAACAGCTTTTATTTAGCCAGAAATCAAGAGTGTAAGTTTTTATGCTCTTAAAAGCATTTTCAGGCCAAATGAGCTGATTTCTGCTATTTGCAGCAAAATACTGAAGGGAAAGTGGGTTTGCCTTCATATTTGACCCAGAACAACTCAGTTCAGCATGGAAATATCATTGCAACAGCTTTTATTTAGCCAGAAATCAAGAGTGTAAGTTTTTATGCGCTTAAAAGCATTTTCAGGCCGAATGAGCAAATATGCCTGTTTCTGCCAATTGCAGCAAAATACTGAAAGGAAAGTGGGTTTGCCTTCATATTTGACCCAGAACAACTCAGTTCAGCATGGAAATATCATTGCAACAGCTTTTATTTAGCCAGAAATCAAGAGTGTAAGTTTTTATGCGCTTAAAAGCATTTTCAGGCCAAATGAGCTGATTTCTGCTATTTGCAGCAAAATACTGAAGGGAAAGTGGGTTTGCCTTCATATTTGACCCAGAACAACTCAGTTCAGCATGGAAATATCATTGCAACAGCTTTTATTTAGCCAGAAATCAAGAGTGTAAGTTTTTATGCGCTTAAAAGCATTTTCAGGCCGAATGAGCAAATATGCCTGTTTCTGCCAATTGCAGCAAAATACTGAAAGGAAAGTGGGTTTGCCTTCATATTTGACCCAGAACAACTCAGTTCAGCATGGAAATATCATTGCAACAGCTTTTATTTAGCCAGAAATCAAGAGTGTAAGTTTTTATGCGCTTAAAAGCATTTTCAGGCCAAATGAGCAAATATGCTTGTTTCTGCTATTTGCAGCAAAATACTGAAGGGAAAGTGGGTTTGCCTTCATATTTGACCCAGAACAACTCAGTTCAGCATGGAAATATCATTGCAACAGCTTTTATTTAGCCAGAAATCAAGAGTGTAAGTTTTTATGCGCTTAAAAGCATTTACAGGCCAAATGAGCTGATTTCTGCTATTTGCAGCAAAATACTGAAAGGAAAGTGGGTTTGCCTTCATATTTGACCAAGAACAACTCAGTTCAGCATGGAAATATCATTGCAACAGCTTTTATTTAGCCAGAAATCAAGAGTGTAAGTTTTTATGCGCTTAAAAGCATTTTCAGGCCAAATGAGCTGATTTCTGCTATTTGCAGCAAAATACTGAAGGGAAAGTGGGTTTGCCTTCATATTTGACCCAGAACAACTCAGTTCAGCATGGAAATATCATTGCAACAGCTTTTATTTAACCAGAAATCAAGAGTGTAAGTTTTTATGCGCTTAAAAGCATTTTCAGGCCGAATGAGCAAATATGCCTGTTTCTGCCAATTGCAGCAAAATACTGAAAGGAAAGTGGGTTTGCCTTCATATTTGACCCAGAACAACTCAGTTCAGCATGGAAATATCATTGCAACAGCTTTTATTTAGCCAGAAATCAAGAGTGTAAGTTTTTATGCGCTTAAAAGCATTTTCAGGCCAAATGAGCAAATATGCTTGTTTCTGCCAATTGCAGCAAAATACTGAAAGGAAAGTGGGTTTGCCTTCATATTTGACCCAGAACAACTCAGTTCAGCATGGAAATATCATTGCAACAGCTTTTATTTAGCCAGAAATCAAGAGTTTAAGTTTTTATGCGCTTAAAAGCATTTTCAGGCCAAATGAGCTGATTTCTGCTATTTGCAGCAAAATACTGAAGGGAAAGTGGGTTTGCCTTCATATTTGACCCAGAACAACTCAGTTCAGCATGGAAATATCATTGCAACAGCTTTTATTTAGCCAGAAATCAAGAGTGTAAGTTTTTATGCGCTTAAAAGCATTTTCAGGCCGAATGAGCAAATATGCCTGTTTCTGCCAATTGCAGCAAAATACTGAAAGGAAAGTGGGTTTGCCTTCATATTTGACCCAGAACAACTCAGTTCAGCATGGAAATATCATTGCAACAGCTTTTATTTAGCCAGAAATCAAGAGTGTAAGTTTTTATGCGCTTAAAAGCATTTTCAGGCCAAATGAGCAAATATGCTTGTTTCTGCCAATTGCAGCAAAATACTGAAAGGAAAGTGGGTTTGCCTTCATATTTGACCCAGAACAACTCAGTTCAGCATGGAAATATCATTGCAACAGCTTTTATTTATCCAGAAATCAAGAGTTTAAGTTTTTATGCGCTTAAAAGCATTTTCAGGCCAAATGAGCTGATTTCTGCTATTTGCAGCAAACTACTGAAGGGAAAGTGGGTTTGCCTTCATATTTGACCCAGAACAACTCAGTTCAGCATGGAAATATCATTGCAACAGCTTTTATTTAGCCAGAAATCAAGAGTGTAAGTTTTTATGCGCTTAAAAGCATTTTCAGGCCGAATGAGCAAATATGCCTGTTTCTGCCAATTGCAGCAAAATACTGAAAGGAAAGTGGGTTTGCCTTCATATTTGACCCAGAACAACTCAGTTCAGCATGGAAATATCATTGCAACAGCTTTTATTTAGCCAGAAATCAAGAGTGTAAGTTTTTATGCGCTTAAAAGCATTTTCAGGCCGAATGAGCAAATATGCCTGTTTCTGCCAATTGCAGCAAAATACTGAAGGGAAAGTGGGTTTGCCTTCATATTTGACCCAGAACAACTCAGTTCAGCATGGAAATATCATTGCAACAGCTTTTATTTAGCCAGAAATCAAGAGTGTAAGTTTTTATGCGCTTAAAAGCATTTTCAGGCCGAATGAGCAAATATGCCTGTTTCTGCCAATTGCAGCAAAATACTGAAAGGAAAGTGGGTTTGCCTTCATATTTGACCCAGAACAACTCAGTTCAGCATGGAAATATCATTGCAACAGCTTTTATTTAGCCAGAAATCAAGAGTGTAAGTTTTTATGCGCTTAAAAGCATTTTCAGGCTGAATGAGCAAATATGCCTGTTTCTGCCAATTGCAGCAAAATACTGAAAGGAAAGTGGGTTTGCCTTCATATTTGACCCAGAACAACTCAGTTCAGCATGGAAATATCATTGCAACAGCTTTTATTTAGCCAGAAATCAAGAGTGTAAGTTTTTATGCGCTTAAAAGCATTTTCAGGCCAAATGAGCTGATTTCTGCTATTTGCAGCAAAATACTAAAGGGAAAGTGGGTTTGCCTTCATATTTGACCCAGAACAACTCAGTTCAGCATGGAAATATCATTGCAACAGCTTTTATTTAGCCAGAAATCAAGAGTGTTAGTTTTTATGCGCTTAAAAGCATTTTCAGGCCGAATGAGCAAATATGCCTGTTTCTGCCAATTGCAGCAAAATACTGAAAGGAAAGTGGGTTTGCCTTCATATTTGACCCAGAACAACTCAGTTCAGCATGGAAATATCATTGCAACAGCTTTTATTTAGCCAGAAATCAAGAGTGTAAGTTTTTATGCGCTTAAAAGCATTTTCAGGCCAAATGAGCAAATATGCTTGTTTCTGCCAATTGCAGCAAAATACTGAAAGGAAAGTGGGTTTGCCTTCATATTTGACCCAGAACAACTCAGTTCAGCATGGAAATATCATTGCAACAGCTTTTATTTAGCCAGAAATCAAGAGTTTAAGTTTTTATGCGCTTAAAAGCATTTTCAGGCCAAATGAGCTGATTTCTGCTATTTGCAGCAAAATACTGAAGGGAAAGTGGGTTTGCCTTCATATTTGACCCAGAACAACTCAGTTCAGCATGGAAATATCATTGCAACAGCTTTTATTTAGCCAGAAATCAAGAGTGTAAGTTTTTATGCGCTTAAAAGCATTTTCAGGCCAAATGAGCAAATATGCTTGTTTCTGCCAATTGCAGCAAAATACTGAAAGGAAAGTGGGTTTGCCTTCATATTTGACCCAGAACAACTCAGTTCAGCATGGAAATATCATTGCAACAGCTTTTATTTAGCCAGAAATCAAGAGTGTAAGTTTTTATGCGCTTAAAAGCATTTTCAGGCCAAATGAGCAAATATGCTTGTTTCTGCCAATTGCAGCAAAATACTGAAAGGAAAGTGGGTTTGCCTTCATATTTGACCCAGAACAACTCAGTTCAGCATGGAAATATCATTGCAACAGCTTTTATTTAGCCAGAAATCAAGAGTGTAAGTTTTTATGCGCTTAAAAGCATTTTCAGGCCAAATGAGCAAATATGCTTGTTTCTGCCAATTGCAGCAAAATACTGAAAGGAAAGTGGGTTTGCCTTCATATTTGACCCAGAACAACTCAGTTCAGCATGGAAATATCATTGCAACAGCTTTTATTTAGCCAGAAATCAAGAGTGTAAGTTTTTATGCGCTTAAAAGCATTTTCAGGCCGAATGAGCAAATATGCTTGTTTCTGCCAATTGCAGCAAAATACTGAAAGGAAAGTGGGTTTGCCTTCATATTTGACCCAGAACAACTCAGTTCAGCATGGAAATATCATTGCAACAGCTTTTATTTAGCCAGAAATCAAGAGTTTAAGTTTTTATGCGCTTAAAAGCATTTTCAGGCCAAATGAGCAAATATGCTTGTTTCTGCCAATTGCAGCAAAATACTGAAAGGAAAGTGGGTTTGCCTTCATATTTGACCCAGAACAACTCAGTTCAGCATGGAAATATCATTGCAACAGCTTTTATTTAGCCAGAAATCAAGAGTGTAAGTTTTTATGCGCTTAAAAGCATTTTCAGGCCAAATGAGCAAATATGCTTGTTTCTGCCAATTGCAGCAAAATACTGAAAGGAAAGTGGGTTTGCCTTCATATTTGACCCAGAACAACTCAGTTCAGCATGGAAATATCATTGCAACAGCTTTTATTTAGCCAGAAATCAAGAGTGTAAGTTTTTATGCGCTTAAAAGCATTTTCAGGCCGAATGAGCAAATATGCCTGTTTCTGCCAATTGCAGCAAAATACTGAAAGGAAAGTGGGTTTGCCTTCATATTTGACCCAGAACAACTCAGTTCAGCATGGAAATATCATTGCAACAGCTTTTATTTAGCCAGAAATCAAGAGTGTAAGTTTTTATGCGCTTAAAAGCATTTTCAGGCCAAATGAGCAAATATGCTTGTTTCTGCCAATTGCAGCAAAATACTGAAAGGAAAGTGGGTTTGCCTTCATATTTGACCCAGAACAACTCAGTTCAGCATGGAAATATCATTGCAACAGCTTTTATTTAGCCAGAAATCAAGAGTGTAAGTTTTTATGCGCTTAAAAGCATTTTCAGGCCGAATGAGCAAATATGCCTGTTTCTGCCAATTGCAGCAAAATACTGAAAGGAAAGTGGGTTTGCCTTCATATTTGACCCAGAACAACTCAGTTCAGCATGGAAATATCATTGCAACAGCTTTTATTTAGCCAGAAATCAAGAGTGTAAGTTTTTATGCGCTTAAAAGCATTTTCAGGCTGAATGAGCAAATATGCCTGTTTCTGCCAATTGCAGCAAAATACTGAAAGGAAAGTGGGTTTGCCTTCATATTTGACCCAGAACAACTCAGTTCAGCATGGAAATATCATTGCAACAGCTTTTATTTAGCCAGAAATCAAGAGTGTAAGTTTTTATGCGCTTAAAAGCATTTTCAGGCCAAATGAGCTGATTTCTGCTATTTGCAGCAAAATACTAAAGGGAAAGTGGGTTTGCCTTCATATTTGACCCAGAACAACTCAGTTCAGCATGGAAATATCATTGCAACAGCTTTTATTTAGCCAGAAATCAAGAGTGTTAGTTTTTATGCGCTTAAAAGCATTTTCAGGCCGAATGAATAGATATGCCTGTTTCTGCCAATTGCAGCAAAATACTGAAAGGAAAGTGGGTTTGCCTTCATATTTGACCCAGAACAACTCAGTTCAGCATGGAAATATCATTGCAACAGCTTTTATTTAGCCAGAAATCAAGAGTGTAAGTTTTTATGCGCTTAAAAGCATTTTCAGGCCAAATGAGCAAATATGCTTGTTTCTGCCAATTGCAGCAAAATACTGAAAGGAAAGTGGGTTTGCCTTCATATTTGACCCAGAACAACTCAGTTCAGCATGGAAATATCATTGCAACAGCTTTTATTTAGCCAGAAATCAGGAGTGTAAGTTTTTATGCGCTTAAAAGCATTTTCAGGCCGAATGAGCAAATATGCTTGTTTCTGCCAATTGCAGCAAAATACTGAAAGGAAAGTGGGTTTGCCTTCATATTTGACCCAGAACAACTCAGTTCAGCATGGAAATATCATTGCAACAGCTTTTATTTAGCCAGAAATCAAGAGTTTAAGTTTTTATGCGCTTAAAAGCATTTTCAGGCCAAATGAGCTGATTTCTGCTATTTGCAGCAAAATACTGAAGGGAAAGTGGGTTTGCCTTCATATTTGACCCAGAACAACTCAGTTCAGCATGGAAATATCATTGCAACAGCTTTTATTTAGCCAGAAATCAAGAGTGTAAGTTTTTATGCGCTTAAAAGCATTTTCAGGCCAAATGAGCAAATATGCTTGTTTCTGCCAATTGCAGCAAAATACTGAAAGGAAAGTGGGTTTGCCTTCATATTTGACCCAGAACAACTCAGTTCAGCATGGAAATATCATTGCAACAGCTTTTATTTAGCCAGAAATCAAGAGTGTAAGTTTTTATGCGCTTAAAAGCATTTTCAGGCCAAATGAGCTGATTTCTGGTATTTGCAGCAAAATACTGAAGGGAAAGTGGGTTTGCCTTCATATTTGACCCAGAACAACTCAGTTCAGCATGGAAATATCATTGCAACAGCTTTTATTTAGCCAGAAATCAAGAGTGTAAGTTTTTATGCGCTTAAAAGCATTTTCAGGCCGAATGAGCAAATATGCTTGTTTCTGCCAATTGCAGCAAAATACTGAAAGGAAAGTGGGTTTGCCTTCATATTTGACCCAGAACAACTCAGTTCAGCATGGAAATATCATTGCAACAGCTTTTATTTAGCCAGAAATCAAGAGTGTAAGTTTTTATGCGCTTTAAAGCATTTTCAGGCCGAATGAGCAAATATGCTTGCTCTGCCAATTGCAGCAAAATACTGAAAGGAAAGTGGGTTTGCCTTCATATTTGACCCAGAACAACTCAGTTCAGCATGGAAATATCATTGCAACAGCTTTTATTTAGCCAGAAATCAAGAGTGTAAGTTTTTATGCGCTTAAAAGCATTTTCAGGCCGAATGAGCAAATATGCTTGTTTCTGCCAATTGCAGCAAAATACTGAAAGGAAAGTGGGTTTGCCTTCATATTTGACCCAGAACAACTCAGTTCAGCATGGAAATATCATTGCAACAGCTTTTATTTAGCCAGAAATCAAGAGTGTAAGTTTTTATGCGCTTAAAAGCATTTTCAGGCCGAATGAGCAAATATGCTTGTTTCTGCCAATTGCAGCAAAATACTGAAAGGAAAGTGGGTTTGCCTTCATATTTGACCCAGAACAACTCAGTTCAGCATGGAAATATCATTGCAACAGCTTTTATTTAGCCAGAAATCAAGAGTGTAAGTTTTTATGCGCTTAACAGCATTTTCAGGCCAAATGAGCTGATTTCTGCTATTTGCAGCAAAATACTGAAGGGAAAGTGGGTTTGCCTTCATATTTGACCCAGAACAACTCAGTTCAGCATGGAAATATCATTGCAACAGCTTTTATTTAGCCAGAAATCAAGAGTGTAAGTTTTTATGCGCTTAAAAGCATTTTCAGGCCAAATGAGCTGATTTCTGCTATTTGCAGCAAAATACTGAAGGGAAAGTGGGTTTGCCTTCATATTTGACCCAGAACAACTCAGTTCAGCATGGAAATATCATTGCAACAGCTTTTATTTAGCCAGAAATCAAGAGTGTAAGTTTTTATGCGCTTAAAAGCATTTTCAGGCCAAATGAGCTGATTTCTGCTATTTGCAGCAAAATACTGAAGGGAAAGTGGGTTTGCCTTCATATTTGACCCAGAACAACTCAGTTCAGCGTGGAAATATCATTGCAACAGCTTTTATTTAGCCAGAAATGAAGAGTGTAAGTTTTTATGCGCTTAAAAGCATTTTCAGGCCGAATGAGCAAATATGCTTGTTTCTGCCAATTGCAGCAAAATACTGAAAGGAAAGTGGGTTTGCCTTCATATTTGACCCAGAACAACTCAGTTCAGCATGGAAATATCATTGCAACAGCTTTTATTTAGCCAGAAATCAAGAGTGTAAGTTTTTATGCGCTTAAAAGCATTTTCAGGCCAAATGAGCTGATTTCTGCTATTTGCAGCAAAATACTGAAGGGAAAGTGGGTTTGCCTTCATATTTGACCCAGAACAACTCAGTTCAGCATGGAAATATCATTGCAACAGCTTTTATTTAGCCAGAAATCAAGAGTGTAAGTTTTTATGCGCTTAAAAGCATTTTCAGGCCAAATGAGCTGATTTCTGCTATTTGCAGCAAAATACTGAAGGGAAAGTGGGTTTGCCTTCATATTTGAACCAGAACAACTCAGTTCAGTATGGAAATATCATTGCAACAGCTTTTATTTAGCCAGAAATCAAGAGTGTAAGTTTTTATGCGCTTAAAAGCATTTTCAGGCCGAATGAGCAAATATGCTTGTTTCTGCCAATTGCAGCAAAATACTGAAAGGAAAGTGGGTTTGCCTTCATATTTGACCCAGAACAACTCAGTTCAGCATGGAAATATCATTGCAACAGCTTTTATTTAGCCAGAAATCAAGAGTGTAAGTTTTTATGCGCTTCAAAGCATTTTCAGGCCAAATGAGCTGATTTCTGCTATTTGCAGCAAAATACTGAAGGGAAAGTGGGTTTGCCTTCATATTTGACCCAGAACAACTCAGTTCAGCATGGAAATATCATTGCAACAGCTTTTATTTAGCCAGAAATGAAGAGTGTAAGTTTTTATGCGCTTAAAAGCATTTTCAGGCCGAATGAGCAAATATGCTTGTTTCTGCCAATTGCAGCAAAATACTGAAAGGAAAGTGGGTTTGCCTTCATATTTGACCCAGAACAACTCAGTTCAGCATGGAAATATCATTGCAACAGCTTTTATTTAGCCAGAAATCAAGAGTGTAAGTTTTTATGCGCTTAAAAGCATTTTCAGGCCAAATGAGCTGATTTCTGCTATTTGCAGCAAAATACTGAAGGGAAAGTGGGTTTGCCTTCATATTTGACCCAGAACAACTCAGTTCAGCATGGAAATATCATTGCAACAGCTTTTATTTAGCCAGAAATCAAGAGTGTAAGTTTTTATGCGCTTAAAAGCATTTTCAGGCCAAATGAGCTGATTTCTGCTATTTGCAGCAAAATACTGAAGGGAAAGTGGGTTTGCCTTCATATTTGAACCAGAACAACTCAGTTCAGTATGGAAATATCATTGCAACAGCTTTTATTTAGCCAGAAATCAAGAGTGTAAGTTTTTATGCGCTTAAAAGCATTTTCAGGCCGAATGAGCAAATATGCTTGTTTCTGCCAATTGCAGCAAAATACTGAAAGGAAAGTGGGTTTGCCTTCATATTTGACCCAGAACAACTCAGTTCAGCATGGAAATATCATTGCAACAGCTTTTATTTAGCCAGAAATCAAGAGTGTAAGTTTTTATGCGCTTAAAAGCATTTTCAGGCCAAATGAGCTGATTTCTGCTATTTGCAGCAAAATACTGAAGGGAAAGTGGGTTTGCCTTCATATTTGAACCAGAACAACTCAGTTCAGCATGGAAATATCATTGCAACAGCTTTTATTTAGCCAGAAATCAAGAGTGTAAGTTTTTATGCGCTTAAAAGCATTTTCAGGCCGAATGAGCAAATATGCTTGTTTCTGCCAATTGCAGCAAAATACTGAAGGGAAAGTGGGTTTGCCTTCATATTTGACCCAGAACAACTCAGTTCAGCATGGAAATATCATTGCAACAGCTTTTATTTAGCCAGAAATCAAGAGTGTAAGTTTTTATGCGCTTAAAAGCATTTTCAGGCCAAATGAGCTGATTTCTGGTATTTGCAGCAAAATACTGAAGGGAAAGTGGGTTTGCCTTCATATTTGACCCAGAACAACTCAGTTCAGCATGGAAATATCATTGCAACAGCTTTTATTTAGCCAGAAATCAAGAGTGTAAGTTTTTATGCGCTTAAAAGCATTTTCAGGCCGAATGAGCAAATATGCTTGTTTCTGCCAATTGCAGCAAAATACTGAAAGGAAAGTGGGTTTGCCTTCATATTTGACCCAGAACAACTCAGTTCAGCATGGAAATATCATTGGAACAGCTTTTATTTAGCCAGAAATCAAGAGTGTAAGTTTTTATGCGCTTAAAAGCATTTTCAGGCCAAATGAGCTGATTTCTGCTATTTGCAGCAAAATACTGAAGGGAAAGTGGGTTTGCCTTCATATTGGAACCAGAACAACTCAGTTCAGTATGGAAATATCATTGCAACAGCTTTTATTTAGCCAGAAATCAAGAGTGTAAGTTTTTATGCGCTTAAAAGCATTTTCAGGCCGAATGAGCAAATATGCTTGTTTCTGCCAATTGCAGCAAAATACTGAAAGGAAAGTGGGTTTGCCTTCATATTTGACCCAGAACAACTCAGTTCAGCATGGAAATATCATTGCAACAGCTTTTATTTAGCCAGAAATCAAGAGTGTAAGTTTTTATGCGCTTAAAAGCATTTTAAGGCCAAATGAGCTGATTTCTGCTATTTGCAGCAAAATACTGAAGGGAAAGTGGGTTTGCCTTCATATTTGACCCAGAACAACTCAGTTCAGCATGGAAATATCATTGCAACAGCTTTTATTTAGCCAGAAATCAAGAGTGTAAGTTTTTATGCGCTTAAAAGCATTTTAAGGCCAAATGAGCTGATTTCTGCTATTTGCAGCAAAATACTGAAGGGAAAGTGGGTTTGCCTTCATATTTGACCCAGAACAACTCAGTTCAGCATGGAAATATCATTGCAACAGCTTTTATTTAGCCAGAAATCAAGAGTGTAAGTTTTTATGCGCTTAAAAGCATTTTCAGGCCGAATGAGCAAATATGCTTGTTTCTGCCAATTGCAGCAAAATACTGAAAGGAAAGTGGGTTTGCCTTCATATTTGACCCAGAACAACTCAGTTCAGCATGGAAATATCATTGCAACAGCTTTTATTTAGCCAGAAATCAAGAGTGTAAGTTTTTATGCGCTTAAAAGCATTTTCAGGCCAAATGAGCTGATTTCTGCTATTTGCAGCAAAATACTGAAGGGAAAGTGGGTTTGCCTTCATATTTGACCCAGAACAACTCAGTTCAGCATGGAAATATCATTGCAACAGCTTTTATTTAGCCAGAAATCAAGAGTGTAAGTTTTTATGCGCTTAAAAGCATTTTCAGGCCAAATGAGCTGATTTCTGCTATTTGCAGCAAAATACTGAAGGGAAAGTGGGTTTGCCTTCATATTTGACCCAGAACAACTCAGTTCAGCATGGAAATATCATTGCAACAGCTTTTATTTAGCCAGAAATCAAGAGTGTAAGTTTTTATGCGCTTAAAAGCATTTTCAGGCCAAATGAGCTGATTTCTGGTATTTGCAGCAAAATACTGAAGGGAAAGTGGGTTTGCCTTCATATTTGACCCAGAACAACTCAGTTCAGCATGGAAATATCATTGCAACAGCTTTTATTTAGCCAGAAATCAAGAGTGTAAGTTTTTATGCGCTTAAAAGCATTTTCAGGCCGAATGAGCAAATATGCTTGTTTCTGCCAATTGCAGCAAAATACTGAAAGGAAAGTGGGTTTGCCTTCATATTTGACCCAGAACAACTCAGTTCAGCATGGAAATATCATTGCAACAGCTTTTATTTAGCCAGAAATCAAGAGTGTAAGTTTTTATGCGCTTAAAAGCATTTTCAGGCCGAATGAGCAAATATGCTTGTTTCTGCCAATTGCAGCAAAATACTGAAAGGAAAGTGGGTTTGCCTTCATATTTGACCCAGAACAACTCAGTTCAGCATGGAAATATCATTGCAACAGCTTTTATTTAGCCAGAAATCAAGAGTGTAAGTTTTTATGCGCTTAAAAGCATTTTCAGGCCAAATGAGCTGATTTCTGCTATTTGCAGCAAAATACTGAAGGGAAAGTGGGTTTGCCTTCATATTTGACCCAGAACAACTCAGTTCAGCATGGAAATATCATTGCAACAGCTTTTATTTAGCCAGAAATCAAGAGTGTAAGTTTTTATGCGCTTAAAAGCATTTTAAGGCCAAATGAGCTGATTTCTGCTATTTGCAGCAAAATACTGAAGGGAAAGTGGGTTTGCCTTCATATTTGACCCAGAACAACTCAGTTCAGCATGGAAATATCATTGCAACAGCTTTTATTTAGCCAGAAATCAAGAGTGTAAGTTTTTATGCGCTTAAAAGCATTTTCAGGCCGAATGAGCAAATATGCTTGTTTCTGCCAATTGCAGCAAAATACTGAAAGGAAAGTGGGTTTGCCTTCATATTTGACCCAGAACAACTCAGTTCAGCATGGAAATATCATTGGAACAGCTTTTATTTAGCCAGAAATCAAGAGTGTAAGTTTTTATGCGCTTAAAAGCATTTTCAGGCCAAATGAGCTGATTTCTGCTATTTGCAGCAAAATACTGAAGGGAAAGTGGGTTTGCCTTCATATTTGACCCAGAACAACTCAGTTCAGCATGGAAATATCATTGCAACAGCTTTTATTTAGCCAGAAATCAAGAGTGTAAGTTTTTATGCGCTTAAAAGCATTTTCAGGCCAAATGAGCTGATTTCTGCTATTTGCAGCAAAATACTGAAGGGAAAGTGGGTTTGCCTTCATATTTGACCCAGAACAACTCAGTTCAGCATGGAAATATCATTGCAACAGCTTTTATTTAGCCAGAAATCAAGAGTGTAAGTTTTTATGCGCTTAAAAGCATTTTCAGGCCAAATGAGCTGATTTCTGCTATTTGCAGCAAAATACTGAAGGGAAAGTGGGTTTGCCTTCATATTTGACCCAGAACAACTCAGTTCAGTATGGAAATATCATTGCAACAGCTTTTATTTAGCCAGAAATCAAGAGTGTAAGTTTTTATGCGCTTAAAAGCATTTTCAGACCGAATGAGCAAATATGCTTGTTTCTGTCAATTGCAGCAAAATACTGAAGGGAAAGTGGGTTTGCCTTCATATTTGACCCAGAACAACTCAGTTCAGCATGGAAATATCATTGCAACAGCTTTTATTTAGCCAGAAATCAAGAGTGTAAGTTTTTATGCGCTTAAAAGCATTTTCAGGCCAAATGAGCTGATTTCTGGTATTTGCAGCAAAATACTGAAGGGAAAGTGGGTTTGCCTTCATATTTGACCCAGAACAACTCAGTTCAGCATGGAAATATCATTGCAACAGCTTTTATTTAGCCAGAAATCAAGAGTGTAAGTTTTTATGCGCTTAAAAGCATTTTCAGGCCGAATGAGCAAATATGCTTGTTTCTGCCAATTGCAGCAAAATACTGAAAGGAAAGTGGGTTTGCCTTCATATTTGACCCAGAACAACTCAGTTCAGCATGGAAATATCATTGCAACAGCTTTTATTTAGCCAGAAATCAAGAGTGTAAGTTTTAATGCGCTTAAAAGCATTTTCAGGCCGAATGAGCAAATATGCTTGTTTCTGCCAATTGCAGCAAAATACTGAAGGGAAAGTGGGTTTGCCTTCATATTTGACCCAGAACAACTCAGTTCAGCATGGAAATATCATTGCAACAGCTTTTATTTAGCCAGAAATCAAGAGTGTAAGTTTTTATGCGCTTAAAAGCATTTTCAGGCCAAATGAGCTGATTTCTGGTATTTGCAGCAAAATACTGAAGGGAAAGTGGGTTTTCCTTCATATTTGACCCAGAACAACTCAGTTCAGCATGGAAATATCATTGCAACAGCTTTTATTTAGCCAGAAATCAAGAGTGTAAGTTTTTATGCGCTTAAAAGCATTTTCAGGCCCAATGAGCAAATATGCTTGTTTCTGCCAATTGCAGCAAAATACTGAAAGGAAAGTGGGTTTGCCTTCATATTTGACCCAGAACAACTCAGTTCAGCATGGAAATATCATTGCAACAGCTTTTATTTAGCCAGAAATCAAGAGTGTAAGTTTTTATGCGCTTAAAAGCATTTTCAGGCCGAATGAGCAAATATGCTTGTTTCTGCCAATTGCAGCAAAATACTGAAGGGAAAGTGGGTTTGCCTTCATATTTGACCCAGAACAACTCAGTTCAGCATGGAAATATCATTGCAACAGCTTTTATTTAGCCAGAAATCAAGAGTGTAAGTTTTTATGCGCTTAAAAGCATTTTCAGGCCAAATGAGCTGATTTCTGCTATTTGCAGCAAAATACTGAAGGGAAAGTGGGTTTGCCTTCATATTTGACCCAGAACAACTCAGTTCAGCATGGAAATATCATTGCAACAGCTTTTATTTAGCCAGAAATCAAGAGTGTAAGTTTTTATGCGCTTAAAAGCATTTTCAGGCCAAATGAGCTGATTTCTGCTATTTGCAGCAAAATACTGAAGGGAAAGTGGGTTTGCCTTCATATTTGACCCAGAACAACTCAGTTCAGCATGGAAATATCATTGCAACAGCTTTTATTTAGCCAGAAATCAAGAGTGTAAGTTTTTATGCGCTTAAAAGCATTTTCAGGCTGAATGAGCAAATATGCTTGTTTCTGCCAATTGCAGCAAAATACTGAAAGGAAAGTGGGTTTGCCTTCATATTTGACCCAGAACAACTCAGTTCAGCATGGAAATATCATTGCAACAGCTTTTATTTAGCCAGAAATCAAGAGTGTAAGTTTTTATGCGCTTAAAAGCATTTTCAGGCCAAATAAGCTGATTTCTGCTATTTGCAGCAAAATACTGAAGGGAAAGTGGGTTTGCCTTCATATTTGACCCAGAACAACTCAGTTCAGCATGTAAATATCATTGCAACAGCTTTTATTTAGCCAGAAATCAAGAGTGTAAGTTTTTATGCGCTTAAAAGCATTTTCAGGCCGAATGAGCAAATATGCTTGTTTCTGCCAATTGCAGCAAAATACTGAAAGGAAAGTGGGTTTGCCTTCATATTTGACACAGAACAACTCAGTTCAGCATGGAAATATTATTGCAACAGCTTTTATTTAGCCAGAAATCAAGAGTGTAAGTTTTTATGCGCTTAAAAGCATTTTCAGGCCAAATAAGCTGATTTCTGCTATTTGCAGCAAAATACTGAAGGGAAAGTGGGTTTGCCTTCATATTTGACCCAGAACAACTCAGTTCAGCATGTAAATATCATTGCAACAGCTTTTATTTAGCCAGAAATCAAGAGTGTAAGTTTTTATGCGCTTAAAAGCATTTTCAGGCCGAATGAGCAAATATGCTTGTTTCTGCCAATTGCAGCAAAATACTGAAGGGAAAGTGGGTTTGCCTTCATATTTGACCCAGAACAACTCAGTTCAGCATGGAAATATCATTGCAACAGCTTTTATTTAGCCAGAAATCAAGAGTGTAAGTTTTTATGCGCTTAAAAGCATTTTCAGGCCAAATGAGCTGATTTCTGCTATTTGCAGCAAAATACTGAAGGGAAAGTGGGTTTGCCTTCATATTTGACCCAGAACAACTCAGTTCAGCATGGAAATATCATTGCAACAGCTTTTATTTAGCCAGAAATCAAGAGTGTAAGTTTTTATGCGCTTAAAAGCATTTTCAGGCCAAATGAGCTGATTTCTGCTATTTGCAGCAAAATACTGAAGGGAAAGTGGGTTTGCCTTCATATTTGACCCAGAACAACTCAGTTCAGCATGGAAATATCATTGCAACAGCTTTTATTTAGCCAGAAATCAAGAGTGTAAGTTTTTATGCGCTTAAAAGCATTTTCAGGCCAAATGAGCTGATTTCTGCTATTTGCAGCAAAATACTGAAGGGAAAGTGGGTTTGCCTTCATATTTGACCCAGAACAACTCAGTTCAGCATGGAAATATCATTGCAACAGCTTTTATTTAGCCAGAAATCAAGAGTGTAAGTTTTTATGCGCTTAAAAGCATTTTCAGGCCAAATGAGCTGATTTCTGCTATTTGCAGCAAAATACTGAAGGGAAAGTGGGTTTGCCTTCATATTTGAACCAGAACAACTCAGTTCAGTATGGAAATATCATTGCAACAGCTTTTATTTAGCCAGAAATCAAGAGTGTAAGTTTTTATGCGCTTAAAAGCATTTTCAGGCCGAATGAGCAAATATGCTTGTTTCTGCCAATTGCAGCAAAATACTGAAGGGAAAGTGGGTTTGCCTTCATATTTGACCCAGAACAACTCAGTTCAGCATGGAAATATCATTGCAACAGCTTTTATTTAGCCAGAAATCAAGAGTGTAAGTTTTTATGCGCTTAAAAGCATTTTCAGGCCAAATGAGCTGATTTCTGGTATTTGCAGCAAAATACTGAAGGGAAAGTGGGTTTGCCTTCATATTTGACCCAGAACAACTCAGTTCAGCATGGAAATATCATTGCAACAGCTTTTATTTAGCCAGAAATCAAGAGTGTAAGTTTTTATGCGCTTAAAAGCATTTTCAGGCCGAATGAGCAAATATGCTTGTTTCTGCCAATTGCAGCAAAATACTGAAAGGAAAGTGGGTTTGCCTTCATATTTGACCCAGAACAACTCAGTTCAGCATGGAAATATCATTGCAACAGCTTTTATTTAGCCAGAAATCAAGAGTGTAAGTTTTAATGCGCTTAAAAGCATTTTCAGGCCGAATGAGCAAATATGCTTGTTTCTGCCAATTGCAGCAAAATACTGAAGGGAAAGTGGGTTTGCCTTCATATTTGACCCAGAACAACTCAGTTCAGCATGGAAATATCATTGCAACAGCCTTTATTTAGCCAGAAATCAAGAGTGTAAGTTTTTATGCGCTTAAAAGCATTTTCAGGCCAAATGAGCTGATTTCTGGTATTTGCAGCAAAATACTGAAGGGAAAGTGGGTTTTCCTTCATATTTGACCCAGAACAACTCAGTTCAGCATGGAAATATCATTGCAACAGCTTTTATTTAGCCAGAAATCAAGAGTGTAAGTTTTTATGCGCTTAAAAGCATTTTCAGGCCGAATGAGCAAATATGCTTGTTTCTGCCAATTGCAGCAAAATACTGAAAGGAAAGTGGGTTTGCCTTCATATTTGACCCAGAACAACTCAGTTCAGCATGGAAATATCATTGCAACAGCTTTTATTTAGCCAGAAATCAAGAGTGTAAGTTTTTATGCGCTTAAAAGCATTTTCAGGCCGAATGAGCAAATATGCTTGTTTCTGTCAATTGCAGCAAAATACTGAAGGGAAAGTGGGTTTGCCTTCATATTTGACCCAGAACAACTCAGTTCAGCATGGAAATATCATTGCAACAGCTTTTATTTAGCCAGAAATCAAGAGTGTAAGTTTTTATGCGCTTAAAAGCATTTTCAGGCCAAATGAGCTGATTTCTGCTATTTGCAGCAAAATACTGAAGGGAAAGTGGGTTTGCCTTCATATTTGACCCAGAACAACTCAGTTCAGCATGGAAATATCATTGCAACAGCTTTTATTTAGCCAGAAATCAAGAGTGTAAGTTTTTATGCGCTTAAAAGCATTTTCAGGCCAAATGAGCTGATTTCTGCTATTTGCAGCAAAATACTGAAGGGAAAGTGGGTTTGCCTTCATATTTGACCCAGAACAACTCAGTTCAGCATGGAAATATCATTGCAACAGCTTTTATTTAGCCAGAAATCAAGAGTGTAAGTTTTTATGCGCTTAAAAGCATTTTCAGGCTGAATGAGCAAATATGCTTGTTTCTGCCAATTGCAGCAAAATACTGAAAGGAAAGTGGGTTTGCCTTCATATTTGACCCAGAACAACTCAGTTCAGCATGGAAATATCATTGCAACAGCTTTTATTTAGCCAGAAATCAAGAGTGTAAGTTTTTATGCGCTTAAAAGCATTTTCAGGCCGAATGAGCAAATATGCTTGTTTCTGCCAATTGCAGCAAAATACTGAAGGGAAAGTGGGTTTGCCTTCATATTTGACCCAGAACAACTCAGTTCAGCATGGAAATATCATTGGAACAGCTTTTATTTAGCCAGAAATCAAGAGTGTAAGTTTTTATGCGCTTAAAAGCATTTTCAGGGCAAATGAGCTGATTTCTGCTATTTGCAGCAAAATACTGAAGGGAAAGTGGGTTTGCCTTCATATTTGAACCAGAACAACTCAGTTCAGTATGGAAATATCATTGCAACAGCTTTTATTTAGCCAGAAATCAAGAGTGTAAGTTTTTATGCGCTTAAAAGCATTTTCAGGCCGAATGAGCAAATATGCTTGTTTCTGCCAATTGCAGCAAAATACTGAAAGGAAAGTGGGTTTGCCTTCATATTTGACCCAGAACAACTCAGTTCAGCATGGAAATATCATTGCAACAGCTTTTATTTAGCCAGAAATCAAGAGTGTAAGTTTTTATGCGCTTAAAAGCATTTTAAGGCCAAATGAGCTGATTTCTGCTATTTGCAGCAAAATACTGAAGGGAAAGTGGGTTTGCCTTCATATTTGACCCAGAACAACTCAGTTCAGCATGGAAATATCATTGCAACAGCTTTTATTTAGCCAGAAATCAAGAGTATAAGTTTTTATGCGCTTAAAAGCATTTTCAGGCCGAATGAGCAAATATGCTTGTTTCTGCCAATTGCAGCAAAATACTGAAAGGAAAGTGGGTTTACCTTCATATTTGACCCAGAACAACTCAGTTCAGCATGGAAATATCATTGCAACAGCTTTTATTTAGCCAGAAATCAAGAGTGTAAGTTTTTATGCGCTTAAAAGCATTTTCAGGCCGAATGAGCAAATATGCTTGTTTCTGCCAATTGCAGCAAAATACTGAAAGGAAAGTGGGTTTGCCTTCATATTTGACCCAGAACAACTCAGTTCAGCATGGAAATATCATTGCAACAGCTTTTATTTAGCCAGAAATCAAGAGTGTAAGTTTTTATGCGCTTAAAAGCATTTTCAGGCCAAATGAGCTGATTTCTGCTATTTGCAGCAAAATACTGAAGGGAAAGTGGGTTTGCCTTCATATTTGACCCAGAACAAGTCAGTTCAGCATGGAAATATCATTGCAACAGCTTTTATTTAGCCAGAAATGAAGAGTGTAAGTTTTTATGCGCTTAAAAGCATTTTCAGGCCGAATGAGCAAATATGCTTGTTTCTGCCAATTGCAGCAAAATACTGAAAGGAAAGTGGGTTTGCCTTCATATTTGACCCAGAACAACTCAGTTCAGCATGGAAATATCATTGCAACAGCTTTTATTTAGCCAGAAATCAAGAGTGTAAGTTTTTATGCGCTTAAAAGCATTTTCAGGCCAAATGAGCTGATTTCTGCTATTTGCAGCAAAATACTGAAGGGAAAGTGGGTTTGCCTTCATATTTGACCCAGAACAACTCAGTTCAGCATGGAAATATCATTGCAACAGCTTTTATTTAGCCAGAAATCAAGAGTGTAAGTTTTTATGCGCTTAAAAGCATTTTCAGGCCAAATGAGCTGATTTCTGCTATTTGCAGCAAAATACTGAAGGGAAAGTGGGTTTGCCTTCATATTTGAACCAGAACAACTCAGTTCAGTATGGAAATATCATTGCAACAGCTTTTATTTAGCCAGAAATGAAGAGTGTAAGTTTTTATGCGCTTAAAAGCATTTTCAGGCCGAATGAGCAAATATGCTTGTTTCTGCCAATTGCAGCAAAATACTGAAAGGAAAGTGGGTTTGCCTTCATATTTGACCCAGAACAACTCAGTTCAGCATGGAAATATCATTGCAACAGCTTTTATTTAGCCAGAAATCAAGAGTGTAAGTTTTTATGCGCTTAAAAGCATTTTAAGGCCAAATGAGCTGATTTCTGCTATTTGCAGCAAAATACTGAAGGGAAAGTGGGTTTGCCTTCATATTTGACCCAGAACAACTCAGTTCAGCATGGAAATATCATTGCAACAGCTTTTATTTAGCCAGAAATCAAGAGTGTAAGTTTTTATGCGCTTAAAAGCATTTTAAGGCCAAATGAGCTGATTTCTGCTATTTGCAGCAAAATACTGAAGGGAAAGTGGGTTTGCCTTCATATTTGACCCAGAACAACTCAGTTCAGCATGGAAATATCATTGCAACAGCTTTTATTTAGCCAGAAATCAAGAGTGTAAGTTTTTATGCGCTTAAAAGCATTTTCAGGCCGAATGAGCAAATATGCTTGTTTCTGCCAATTGCAGCAAAATACTGAAAGGAAAGTGGGTTTGCCTTCATATTTGACCCAGAACAACTCAGTTCAGCATGGAAATATCATTGCAACAGCTTTTATTTAGCCAGAAATCAAGAGTGTAAGTTTTTATGCGCTTAAAAGCATTTTCAGGCCAAATGAGCTGATTTCTGCTATTTGCAGCAAAATACTGAAGGGAAAGTGGGTTTGCCTTCATATTTGACCCAGAACAACTCAGTTCAGCATGGAAATATCATTGCAACAGCTTTTATTTAGCCAGAAATCAAGAGTGTAAGTTTTTATGCGCTTAAAAGCATTTTCAGGCCAAATGAGCTGATTTCTGCTATTTGCAGCAAAATACTGAAGGGAAAGTGGGTTTGCCTTCATATTTGACCCAGAACAACTCAGTTCAGCATGGAAATATCATTGCAACAGCTTTTATTTAGCCAGAAATCAAGAGTGTAAGTTTTTATGCGCTTAAAAGCATTTTCAGGCCAAATGAGCTGATTTCTGCTATTTGCAGCAAAATACTGAAGGGAAAGTGGGTTTGCCTTCATATTTGAACCAGAACAACTCAGTTCAGTATGGAAATATCATTGCAACAGCTTTTATTTAGCCAGAAATCAAGAGTGTAAGTTTTTATGCGCTTAAAAGCATTTTCAGGCCGAATGAGCAAATATGCTTGTTTCTGCCAATTGCAGCAAAATACTGAAGGGAAAGTGGGTTTGCCTTCATATTTGACCCAGAACAACTCAGTTCAGCATGGAAATATCATTGCAACAGCTTTTATTTAGCCAGAAATCAAGAGTGTAAGTTTTTATGCGCTTAAAAGCATTTTCAGGCCAAATGAGCTGATTTCTGGTATTTGCAGCAAAATACTGAAGGGAAAGTGGGTTTGCCTTCATATTTGACCCAGAACAACTCAGTTCAGCATGGAAATATCATTGCAACAGCTTTTATTTAGCCAGAAATCAAGAGTGTAAGTTTTTATGCGCTTAAAAGCATTTTCAGGCCGAATGAGCAAATATGCTTGTTTCTGCCAATTGCAGCAAAATACTGAAAGGAAAGTGGGTTTGCCTTCATATTTGACCCAGAACAACTCAGTTCAGCATGGAAATATCATTGCAACAGCTTTTATTTAGCCAGAAATCAAGAGTGTAAGTTTTAATGCGCTTAAAAGCATTTTCAGGCCGAATGAGCAAATATGCTTGTTTCTGCCAATTGCAGCAAAATACTGAAGGGAAAGTGGGTTTGCCTTCATATTTGACACAGAACAACTCAGTTCAGCATGGAAATATCATTGCAACAGCCTTTATTTAGCCAGAAATCAAGAGTGTAAGTTTTTATGCGCTTAAAAGCATTTTCAGGCCAAATGAGCTGATTTCTGGTATTTGCAGCAAAATACTGAAGGGAAAGTGGGTTTTCCTTCATATTTGACCCAGAACAACTCAGTTCAGCATGGAAATATCATTGCAACAGCTTTTATTTAGCCAGAAATCAAGAGTGTAAGTTTTTATGCGCTTAAAAGCATTTTCAGGCCGAATGAGCAAATATGCTTGTTTCTGCCAATTGCAGCAAAATACTGAAAGGAAAGTGGGTTTGCCTTCATATTTGACCCAGAACAACTCAGTTCAGCATGGAAATATCATTGCAACAGCTTTTATTTAGCCAGAAATCAAGAGTGTAAGTTTTTATGCGCTTAAAAGCATTTTCAGGCCGAATGAGCAAATATGCTTGTTTCTGTCAATTGCAGCAAAATACTGAAGGGAAAGTGGGTTTGCCTTCATATTTGACCCAGAACAACTCAGTTCAGCATGGAAATATCATTGCAACAGCTTTTATTTAGCCAGAAATCAAGAGTGTAAGTTTTTATGCGCTTAAAAGCATTTTCAGGCCAAATGAGCTGATTTCTGCTATTTGCAGCAAAATACTGAAGGGAAAGTGGGTTTGCCTTCATATTTGACCCAGAACAACTCAGTTCAGCATGGAAATATCATTGCAACAGCTTTTATTTAGCCAGAAATCAAGAGTGTAAGTTTTTATGCGCTTAAAAGCATTTTCAGGCCAAATGAGCTGATTTCTGCTATTTGCAGCAAAATACTGAAGGGAAAGTGGGTTTGCCTTCATATTTGACCCAGAACAACTCAGTTCAGCATGGAAATATCATTGCAACAGCTTTTATTTAGCCAGAAATCAAGAGTGTAAGTTTTTATGCGCTTAAAAGCATTTTCAGGCTGAATGAGCAAATATGCTTGTTTCTGCCAATTGCAGCAAAATACTGAAAGGAAAGTGGGTTTGCCTTCATATTTGACCCAGAACAACTCAGTTCAGCATGGAAATATCATTGCAACAGCTTTTATTTAGCCAGAAATCAAGAGTGTAAGTTTTTATGCGCTTAAAAGCATTTTCAGGCCGAATGAGCAAATATGCTTGTTTCTGCCAATTGCAGCAAAATACTGAAGGGAAAGTGGGTTTGCCTTCATATTTGACCCAGAACAACTCAGTTCAGCATGGAAATATCATTGGAACAGCTTTTATTTAGCCAGAAATCAAGAGTGTAAGTTTTTATGCGCTTAAAAGCATTTTCAGGGCAAATGAGCTGATTTCTGCTATTTGCAGCAAAATACTGAAGGGAAAGTGGGTTTGCCTTCATATTTGAACCAGAACAACTCAGTTCAGTATGGAAATATCATTGCAACAGCTTTTATTTAGCCAGAAATCAAGAGTGTAAGTTTTTATGCGCTTAAAAGCATTTTCAGGCCGAATGAGCAAATATGCTTGTTTCTGCCAATTGCAGCAAAATACTGAAAGGAAAGTGGGTTTGCCTTCATATTTGACCCAGAACAACTCAGTTCAGCATGGAAATATCATTGCAACAGCTTTTATTTAGCCAGAAATCAAGAGTGTAAGTTTTTATGCGCTTAAAAGCATTTTAAGGCCAAATGAGCTGATTTCTGCTATTTGCAGCAAAATACTGAAGGGAAAGTGGGTTTGCCTTCATATTTGACCCAGAACAACTCAGTTCAGCATGGAAATATCATTGCAACAGCTTTTATTTAGCCAGAAATCAAGAGTATAAGTTTTTATGCGCTTAAAAGCATTTTCAGGCCGAATGAGCAAATATGCTTGTTTCTGCCAATTGCAGCAAAATACTGAAAGGAAAGTGGGTTTACCTTCATATTTGACCCAGAACAACTCAGTTCAGCATGGAAATATCATTGCAACAGCTTTTATTTAGCCAGAAATCAAGAGTGTAAGTTTTTATGCGCTTAAAAGCATTTTCAGGGCAAATGAGCTGATTTCTGCTATTTGCAGCAAAATACTGAAGGGAAAGTGGGTTT
Organism: Channa argus; assembly: GCF_033026475.1. Lineage (NCBI taxonomy): Eukaryota > Metazoa > Chordata > Actinopteri > Anabantiformes > Channidae > Channa > Channa argus. The sequence continues at coordinate 760,053 of NW_027125226.1, forward strand.
GCCTTCATATTTGAACCAGAACAACTCAGTTCAGTATGGAAATATCATTGCAACAGCTTTTATTTAGCCAGAAATCAAGAGTGTAAGTTTTTATGCGCTTAAAAGCATTTTCAGGCCGAATGAGCAAATATGCTTGTTTCTGCCAATTGCAGCAAAATACTGAAAGGAAAGTGGGTTTGCCTTCATATTTGACCCAGAACAACTCAGTTCAGCATGGAAATATCATTGCAACAGCTTTTATTTAGCCAGAAATCAAGAGTGTAAGTTTTTATGCGCTTAAAAGCATTTTAAGGCCAAATGAGCTGATTTCTGCTATTTGCAGCAAAATACTGAAGGGAAAGTGGGTTTGCCTTCATATTTGACCCAGAACAACTCAGTTCAGCATGGAAATATCATTGCAACAGCTTTTATTTAGCCAGAAATCAAGAGTATAAGTTTTTATGCGCTTAAAAGCATTTTCAGGCCGAATGAGCAAATATGCTTGTTTCTGCCAATTGCAGCAAAATACTGAAAGGAAAGTGGGTTTACCTTCATATTTGACCCAGAACAACTCAGTTCAGCATGGAAATATCATTGCAACAGCTTTTATTTAGCCAGAAATCAAGAGTGTAAGTTTTTATGCGCTTAAAAGCATTTTCAGGCAGAATGAGCAAATATGCTTGTTTCTGCCAATTGCAGCAAAATACTGAAAGGAAAGTGGGTTTGCCTTCATATTTGACCCAGAACAACTCAGTTCAGCATGGAAATATCATTGCAACAGCTTTTATTTAGCCAGAAATCAAGAGTGTAAGTTTTTATGCGCTTAAAAGCATTTTCAGGCCAAATGAGCTGATTTCTGCTATTTGCAGCAAAATACTGAAGGGAAAGTGGGTTTGCCTTCATATTTGAACCAGAACAACTCAGTTCAGTATGGAAATATCATTGCAACAGCTTTTATTTAGCCAGAAATGAAGAGTGTAAGTTTTTATGCGCTTAAAAGCATTTTCAGGCCGAATGAGCAAATATGCTTGTTTCTGCCAATTGCAGCAAAATACTGAAAGGAAAGTGGGTTTGCCTTCATATTTGACCCAGAACAACTCAGTTCAGCATGGAAATATCATTGCAACAGCTTTTATTTAGCCAGAAATCAAGAGTGTAAGTTTTTATGCGCTTAAAAGCATTTTCAGGCCGAATGAGCAAATATGCTTGTTTCTGCCAATTGCAGCAAAATACTGAAAGGAAAGTGGGTTTGCCTTCATATTTGACCCAGAACAACTCAGTTCAGCATGGAAATATCATTGCAACAGCTTTTATTTAGCCAGAAATCAAGAGTGTAAGTTTTTATGCGCTTAAAAGCATTTTCAGGCCGAATGAGCAAATATGCTTGTTTCTGCCAATTGCAGCAAAATACTGAAAGGAAAGTGGGTTTGCCTTCATATTTGACCCAGAACAACTCAGTTCAGCATGGAAATATCATTGCAACAGCTTTTATTTAGCCAGAAATCAAGAGTGTAAGTTTTTATGCGCTTAACAGCATTTTCAGGCCAAATGAGCTGATTTCTGCTATTTGCAGCAAAATACTGAAGGGAAAGTGGGTTTGCCTTCATATTTGACCCAGAACAACTCAGTTCAGCATGGAAATATCATTGCAACAGCTTTTATTTAGCCAGAAATCAAGAGTGTAAGTTTTTATGCGCTTAAAAGCATTTTCAGGCCAAATGAGCTGATTTCTGCTATTTGCAGCAAAATACTGAAGGGAAAGTGGGTTTGCCTTCATATTTGACCCAGAACAACTCAGTTCAGCATGGAAATATCATTGCAACAGCTTTTATTTAGCCAGAAATCAAGAGTGTAAGTTTTTATGCGCTTAAAAGCATTTTCAGGCCAAATGAGCTGATTTCTGCTATTTGCAGCAAAATACTGAAGGGAAAGTGGGTTTGCCTTCATATTTGACCCAGAACAACTCAGTTCAGCATGGAAATATCATTGCAACAGCTTTTATTTAGCCAGAAATCAAGATTGTAAGTTTTTATGCGCTTAAAAGCATTTTCAGGCCAAATGAGCTGATTTCTGCTATTTGCAGCAAAATACTGAAGGGAAAGTGGGTTTGCCTTCATATTTGACCCAGAACAACTCAGTTCAGCATGGAAATATCATTGCAACAGCTTTTATTTAGCCAGAAATCAAGAGTGTAAGTTTTTATGCGCTTAAAAGCATTTTCAGGCCAAATGAGCTGATTTCTGCTATTTGCAGTAAAATACTGAAGGGAAAGTGGGTTTGCCTTCATATTTGATCCAGAACAACTCAGTTCAGCATGGAAATATCATTGCAACAGCTTTTATTTAGCCAGAAATCAAGAGTGTAAGTTTTTATGCGCTTAAAAGCATTTTCAGGCCAAATGAGCTGATTTCTGCTATTTGCAGCAAAATACTGAAGGGAAAGTGGGTTTGCCTTCATATTTGACCCAGAACAACTCAGTTCAGCATGGAAATATCATTGCAACAGCTTTTATTTAGCCAGAAATCAAGAGTGTAAGTTTTTATGCGCTTAAAAGCATTTTCAGGCCGAATGAGCAAATATGCTTGTTTCTGCCAATTGCAGCAAAATACTGAAGGGAAAGTGGGTTTGCCTTCATATTTGACCCAGAACAACTCAGTTCAGCATGGAAATATCATTGGAACAGCTTTTATTTAGCCAGAAATCAAGAGTGTAAGTTTTTATGCGCTTAAAAGCATTTTCAGGCCAAATGAGCTGATTTCTGCTATTTGCAGCAAAATACTGAAGGGAAAGTGGGTTTGCCTTCATATTTGACCCAGAACAACTCAGTTCAGCATGGAAATATCATTGCAACAGCTTTTATTTAGCCAGAAATCAAGAGTGTAAGTTTTTATGCGCTTAAAAGCATTTTCAGGCCGAATGAGCAAATATGCTTGTTTCTGCCAATTGCAGCAAAATACTGAAAGGAAAGTGGGTTTGCCTTCATATTTGACCCAGAACAACTCAGTTCAGCATGGAAATATCATTGCAACAGCTTTTATTTAGCCAGAAATCAAGAGTGTAAGTTTTTATGCGCTTAAAAGCATTTTCAGGCCGAATGAGCAAATATGCTTGTTTCTGCCAATTGCAGCAAAATACTGAAAGGAAAGTGGGTTTGCCTTCATATTTGACCCAGAACAACTCAGTTCAGCATGGAAATATCATTGCAACAGCTTTTATTTAGCCAGAAATCAAGAGTGTAAGTTTTTATGCGCTTAAAAGCATTTTCAGGCCAAATGAGCTGATTTCTGCTATTTGCAGCAAAATACTAAGGGGGAAAGTGGGTTTGCCTTCATATTTGACCCAGAACAACTCAGTTCAGCATGGAAATATCATTGCAACAGCTTTTATTTAGCCAGAAATCAAGAGTGTAAGTTTTTATGCGCTTAAAAGCATTTTCAGGCCAAATGAGCTGATTTCTGCTATTTGCAGCAAAATACTGAAGGGAAAGTGGGTTTGCCTTCATATTTGACCCAGAACAACTCAGTTCAGCATGGAAATATCATTGCAACAGCTTTTATTTAGCCAGAAATCAAGAGTGTAAGTTTTTATGCGCTTAAAAGCATTTTCAGGCCAAATGAGCTGATTTCTGCTATTTGCAGCAAAATACTGAAGGGAAAGTGGGTTTGCCTTCATATTTGACCCAGACCAACTCAGTTCAGCATGGAAATATCATTGCAACAGCTTTTATTTAGCCAGAAATCAAGATTGTAAGTTTTTATGCGCTTAAAAGCATTTTCAGGCCAAATGAGCTGATTTCTGCTATTTGCAGCAAAATACTGAAGGGAAAGTGGGTTTGCCTTCATATTTGACCCAGAACAACTCAGTTCAGCATGGAAATATCATTGCAACAGCTTTTATTTAGCCAGAAATCAAGAGTGTAAGTTTTTATGCGCTTAAAAGCATTTTCAGGCCAAATGAGCTGATTTCTGCTATTTGCAGTAAAATACTGAAGGGAAAGTGGGTTTGCCTTCATATTTGACCCAGAACAACTCAGTTCAGCATGGAAATATCATTGCAACAGCTTTTATTTAGCCAGAAATCAAGAGTGTAAGTTTTTATGCGCTTAAAAGCATTTTCAGGCCAAATGAGCTGATTTCTGCTATTTGCAGCAAAATACTGAAGGGAAAGTGGGTTTGCCTTCATATTTGACCCAGAACAACTCAGTTCAGCATGGAAATATCATTGCAACAGCTTTTATTTAGCCAGAAATCAAGAGTGTAAGTTTTTATGCGCTTAAAAGCATTTTCAGGCCGAATGAGCAAATATGCTTGTTTCTGCCAATTGCAGCAAAATACTGAAGGGAAAGTGGGTTTGCCTTCATATTTGACCCAGAACAACTCAGTTCAGCATGGAAATATCATTGCAACAGCTTTTATTTAGCCAGAAATCAAGAGTGTAAGTTTTTATGCGCTTAAAAGCATTTTCAGGGCAAATGAGCTGATTTCTGCTATTTGCAGCAAAATACTGAAGGGAAAGTGGGTTTGCCTTCATATTTGAACCAGAACAACTCAGTTCAGTATGGAAATATCATTGCAACAGCTTTTATTTAGCCAGAAATCAAGAGTGTAAGTTTTTATGCGCTTAAAAGCATTTTCAGGCCGAATGAGCAAATATGCTTGTTTCTGCCAATTGCAGCAAAATACTGAAAGGAAAGTGGGTTTGCCTTCATATTTGACCCAGAACAACTCAGTTCAGCATGGAAATATCATTGCAACAGCTTTTATTTAGCCAGAAATCAAGAGTGTAAGTTTTTATGCGCTTAAAAGCATTTTAAGGCCAAATGAGCTGATTTCTGCTATTTGCAGCAAAATACTGAAGGGAAAGTGGGTTTGCCTTCATATTTGACCCAGAACAACTCAGTTCAGCATGGAAATATCATTGCAACAGCTTTTATTTAGCCAGAAATCAAGAGTGTAAGTTTTTATGCGCTTAAAAGCATTTTCAGGCCAAATGAGCTGATTTCTGCTATTTGCAGCAAAATACTGAAGGGAAAGTGGGTTTGCCTTCATATTTGAACCAGAACAACTCAGTTCAGTATGGAAATATCATTGCAACAGCTTTTATTTAGCCAGAAATCAAGAGTGTAAGTTTTTATGCACTTAAAAGCATTTTCAGGCCGAATGAGCAAATATGCTTGTTTCTGCCAATTGCAGCAAAATACTGAAAGGAAAGTGGGTTTGCCTTCATATTTGACCCAGAACAACTCAGTTCAGCATGGAAATATCATTGCAACAGCTTTTATTTAGCCAGAAATCAAGAGTGTAAGTTTTTATGCGCTTAAAAGCATTTTAAGGCCAAATGAGCTGATTTCTGCTATTTGCAGCAAAATACTGAAGGGAAAGTGGGTTTGCCTTCATATTTGACCCAGAACAACTCAGTTCAGCATGGAAATATCATTGCAACAGCTTTTATTTAGCCAGAAATCAAGAGTGTAAGTTTTTATGCGCTTAAAAGCATTTTCAGGCCGAATGAGCAAATATGCTTGTTTTTTCCAATTGCAGCAAAATACTGAAAGGAAAGTGGGTTTGCCTTCATATTTGACCCAGAACAACTCAGTTCAGCATGGAAATATCATTGCAACAGCTTTTATTTAGCCAGAAATCAAGAGTGTAAGTTTTTATGCGCTTAAAAGCATTTTCAGGCCAAATGAGCAAATATGCTTGTTTCTGCCAATTGCAGCAAAATACTGAAGGGAAAGTGGGTTTGCCTTCATATTTGACCCAGAACAACTCAGTTCAGCATGGAAATATCATTGGAACAGCTTTTATTTAGCCAGAAATCAAGAGTGTAAGTTTTTATCCGCTTAAAAGCATTTTCAGGCCAAATGAGCTGATTTCTGCTATTTGCAGCAAAATACTGAAGGGAAAGTGGGTTTGCCTTCATATTTGAACCAGAACAACTCAGTTCAGTATGGAAATATCATTGCAACAGCTTTTATTTAGCCAGAAATCAAGAGTGTAAGTTTTTATGCGCTTAAAAGCATTTTCAGGCCAAATGAGCTGATTTCTGCTATTTGCAGCAAAATACTGAAGGGAAAGTGGGTTTGCCTTCATATTTGACCCAGAACAACTCAGTCCAGCATGGAAATATCATTGCAACAGCTTTTATTTAGCCAGAAATCAAGAGTGTAAGTTTTTATGCGCTTAAAAGCATTTTCAGGCCGAATGAGCAAATATGCTTGTTTCTGCCAATTGCAGCAAAATACTGAAAGGAAAGTGGGTTTGCCTTCATATTTGACCCAGAACAACTCAGTTCAGCATGGAAATTTCATTGCAACAGCTTTTATTTAGCCAGAAATCAAGAGTGTAAGTTTTTATGCGCTTAAAAGCATTTTCAGGCCAAATGAGCTGATTTCTGCTATTTGCAGCAAAATACTGAAGGGAAAGTGGGTTTGCCTTCATATTTGACCCAGAACAACTCAGTTCAGCATGGAAATATCATTGCAACAGCTTTTATTTAGCCAGAAATCAAGAGTGTAAGTTTTTATGCGCTTAAAAGCATTTTCAGGCCGAATGAGCAAATATGCTTGTTTCTGCCAATTGCAGCAAAATACTGAAAGGAAAGTGGGTTTGCCTTCATATTTGACCCAGAACAACTCAGTTCAGCATGGAAATATCATTGCAACAGCTTTTATTTAGCCAGAAATCAAGAGTGTAAGTTTTTATGCGCTTAAAAGCATTTTCAGGCCAAATGAGCTGATTTCTGCTATTTGCAGCAAAATACTGAAGGGAAAGTGGGTTTGCCTTCATATTTGACCCAGAACAACTCAGTTCAGCATGGAAATATCATTGCAACAGCTTTTATTTAGCCAGAAATCAAGAGTGTAAGTTTTTATGCGCTTAAAAGCATTTTCAGGCCAAATGAGCAAATATGCTTGTTTCTGCCAATTGCAGCAAAATACTGAAGGGAAAGTGGGTTTGCCTTCATATTTGACCCAGAACAACTCAGTTCAGCATGGAAATATCATTGGAACAGCTTTTATTTAGCCAGAAATCAAGAGTGTAAGTTTTTATCCGCTTAAAAGCATTTTCAGGCCAAATGAGCTGATTTCTGCTATTTGCAGCAAAATACTGAAGGGAAAGTGGGTTTGCCTTCATATTTGAACCAGAACAACTCAGTTCAGTATGGAAATATCATTGCAACAGCTTTTATTTAGCCAGAAATCAAGAGTGTAAGTTTTTATGCGCTTAAAAGCATTTTCAGGCCAAATGAGCTGATTTCTGCTATTTGCAGCAAAATACTGAAGGGAAAGTGGGTTTGCCTTCATATTTGACCCAGAACAACTCAGTCCAGCATGGAAATATCATTGCAACAGCTTTTATTTAGCCAGAAATCAAGAGTGTAAGTTTTTATGCGCTTAAAAGCATTTTCAGGCCGAATGAGCAAATATGCTTGTTTCTGCCAATTGCAGCAAAATACTGAAAGGAAAGTGGGTTTGCCTTCATATTTGACCCAGAACAACTCAGTTCAGCATGGAAATTTCATTGCAACAGCTTTTATTTAGCCAGAAATCAAGAGTGTAAGTTTTTATGCGCTTAAAAGCATTTTCAGGCCGAATGAGCAAAAATGCTTGTTTCTGCCAATTGCAGCAAAATACTGAAAGGAAAGTGGGTTTGCCTTGATATTTGACCCAGAACAACTCAGTTCAGCATGGAAATATCATTGCAACAGCTTTTATTTAGCCAGAAATCAAGAGTGTAAGTTTTTATGCGCTTAAAAGCATTTTCAGGCCAAATGAGCTGATTTCTGCTATTTGCAGCAAAATACTGAAGGGAAAGTGGGTTTGCCTTCATATTTGACCCAGAACAACTCAGTTCAGCATGGAAATATCATTGCAACAGCTTTTATTTAGCCAGAAATCAAGAGTGTAAGTTTTTATGCGCTTAAAAGCATTTTCAGGCCGAATGAGCAAATATGCTTGTTTCTGCCAATTGCAGCAAAATACTGAAAGGAAAGTGGGTTTGCCTTCATATTTGACCCAGAACAACTCAGTTCAGCATGGAAATATCATTGCAACAGCTTTTATTTAGCCAGAAATCAAGAGTGTAAGTTTTTATGCGCTTAAAAGCATTTTCAGGCCAAATGAGCTGATTTCTGCTATTTGCAGCAAAATACTGAAGGGAAAGTGGGTTTGCCTTCATATTTGACCCAGAACAACTCAGTTCAGCATGGAAATATCATTGCAACAGCTTTTATTTAGCCAGAAATCAAGAGTGTAAGTTTTTATGCGCTTAAAAGCATTTTCAGGCCAAATGAGCAAATATGCTTGTTTCTGCCAATTGCAGCAAAATACTGAAAGGAAAGAGGGTTTGCCTTCATATTTGACCCAGAACAACTCAGTTCAGCATGGAAATATCATTGCAACAGCTTTTATTTAGCCAGAAATCAAGAGTGTAAGTTTTTATGCGCTTAAAAGCATTTTCAGGCCGAATGAGCAAATATGCTTGTTTCTGCCAATTGCAGCAAAATACTGAAAGGAAAGTGGGTTTGCCTTCATATTTGACCCAGAACAACTCAGTTCAGCATGGAAATATCATTGCAACAGCTTTTATTTAGCCAGAAATCAAGAGTGTAAGTTTTTATGCGCTTAAAAGCATTTTCAGGCCAAATGAGCAAATATGCTTGTTTCTGCCAATTGCAGCAAAATACTGAAAGGAAAGTGGGTTTGCCTTCATATTTGACCCAGAACAACTCAGTTCAGCATGGAAATATCATTGCAACAGCTTTTATTTAGCCAGAAATCAAGAGTGTAAGTTTTTATGCGCTTAAAAGCATTTTCAGGCCAAATGAGCTGATTTCTGCTATTTGCAGCAAAATACTGAAGGGAAAGTGGGTTTGCCTTCATATTTGACCCAGAACAACTCAGTTCAGCATGGAAATATCATTGCAACAGCTTTTATTTAGCCAGAAATCAAGAGTGTAAGTTTTTATGCGCTTAAAAGCATTTTCAGGCCAAATGAGCTGATTTCTGCTATTTGCAGCAAAATACTGAAGGGAAAGTGGGTTTGCCTTCATATTTGACCCAGAACAACTCAGTTCAGCATGGAAATATCATTGCAACAGCTTTTATTTAGCCAGAAATCAAGAGTGTAAGTTTTTATGCGCTTAAAAGCATTTTCAGGCCAAATGAGCTGATTTCTGCTATTTGCAGCAAAATACTGAAGGGAAAGTGGGTTTGCCTTCATATTTGACCCAGAACAACTCAGTTCAGCATGGAAATATCATTGCAACAGCTTTTATTTAGCCAGAAATCAAGAGTGTAAGTTTTTATGCGCTTAAAAGCATTTTCAGGCCAAATGAGCTGATTTCTGCTATTTGCAGCAAAATACTGAAGGGAAAGTGGGTTTGCCTTCATATTTGACCCAGAACAACTCAGTTCAGCATGGAAATATCATTGCAACAGCTTTTATTTAGCCAGAAATCAAGAGTGTAAGTTTTTATGCGCTTAAAAGCATTTTCAGGCCAAATGAGCTGATTTCTGCTATTTGCAGTAAAATACTGAAGGGAAAGTGGGTTTGCCTTCATATTTGACCCAGAACAACTCAGTTCAGCATGGAAATATCATTGCAACAGCTTTTATTTAGCCAGAAATCAAGAGTGTAAGTTTTTATGCGCTTAAAAGCATTTTCAGGCCAAATGAGCTGATTTCTGCTATTTGCAGCAAAATACTGAAGGGAAAGTGGGTTTGCCTTCATATTTGACCCAGAACAACTCAGTTCAGCATGGAAATATCATTGCAACAGCTTTTATTTAGCCAGAAATCAAGAGTGTAAGTTTTTATGCGCTTAAAAGCATTTTCAGGCCGAATGAGCAAATATGCTTGTTTCTGCCAATTGCAGCAAAATACTGAAGGGAAAGTGGGTTTGCCTTCATATTTGACCCAGAACAACTCAGTTCAGCATGGAAATATCATTGGAACAGCTTTTATTTAGCCAGAAATCAAGAGTGTAAGTTTTTATGCGCTTAAAAGCATTTTCAGGGCAAATGAGCTGATTTCTGCTATTTGCAGCAAAATACTGAAGGGAAAGTGGGTTTGCCTTCATATTTGAACCAGAACAACTCAGTTCAGTATGGAAATATCATTGCAACAGCTTTTATTTAGCCAGAAATCAAGAGTGTAAGTTTTTATGCGCTTAAAAGCATTTTCAGGCCGAATGAGCAAATATGCTTGTTTCTGCCAATTGCAGCAAAATACTGAAAGGAAAGTGGGTTTGCCTTCATATTTGACCCAGAACAACTCAGTTCAGCATGGAAATATCATTGCAACAGCTTTTATTTAGCCAGAAATCAAGAGTGTAAGTTTTTATGCGCTTAAAAGCATTTTAAGGCCAAATGAGCTGATTTCTGCTATTTGCAGCAAAATACTGAAGGGAAAGTGGGTTTGCCTTCATATTTGACCCAGAACAACTCAGTTCAGCATGGAAATATCATTGCAACAGCTTTTATTTAGCCAGAAATCAAGAGTATAAGTTTTTATGCGCTTAAAAGCATTTTCAGGCCGAATGAGCAAATATGCTTGTTTCTGCCAATTGCAGCAAAATACTGAAAGGAAAGTGGGTTTACCTTCATATTTGACCCAGAACAACTCAGTTCAGCATGGAAATATCATTGCAACAGCTTTTATTTAGCCAGAAATCAAGAGTTTAAGTTTTTATGCGCTTAAAAGCATTTTCAGGCCAAATGAGCTGATTTCTGCTATTTGCAGCAAAATACTGAAGGGAAAGTGGGTTTGCCTTCATATTTGACCCAGAACAACTCAGTTCAGCATGGAAATATCATTGCAACAGCTTTTATTTAGCCAGAAATCAAGAGTGTAAGTTTTTATGCGCTTAAAAGCATTTTCAGGCCGAATGAGCAAATATGCTTGTTTCTGCCAATTGCAGCAAAATACTGAAAGGAAAGTGGGTTTGCCTTCATATTTGACCCAGAACAACTCACTTCAGCATGGAAATATCATTGCAACAGCTTTTATTTAGCCAGAAATCAAGAGTGTAAGTTTTTATGCGCTTAAAAGCATTTTCAGGCCGAATGAGCAAATATGCTTGTTTCTGCCAATTGCAGCAAAATACTGAAAGGAAAGTGGGTTTGTCTTCATATTTGACCCAGAACAACTCAGTTCAGCATGGAAATATCATTGCAACAGCTTTTATTTAGCCAGAAATCAAGAGTGTAAGTTTTTATGCGCTTAAAAGCATTTTCAGGCCGAATGAGCAAATATGCTTGTTTCTGCCAATTGCAGCAAAATACTGAAAGGAAAGTGGGTTTGCCTTCATATTTGACCCAGAACAACTCAGTTCAGCATGGAAATATCATTGCAACAGCTTTTATTTAGCCAGAAATCAAGAGTGTAAGTTTTTATGCGCTTAAAAGCATTTTCAGGCCGAATGAGCAAATATGCTTGTTTCTGCCAATTGCAGCAAAATACTGAAAGGAAAGTGGGTTTGCCTTCATATTTGACCCAGAACAACTCAGTTCAGCATGGAAATATCATTGCAACAGCTTTTATTTAGCCAGAAATCAAGAGTGTAAGTTTTTATGCGCTTAAAAGTATTTTCAGGCCAAATGAGCTGATTTCTGCTATTTGCAGCAAAATACTGAAGGGAAAGTGGGTTTGCCTTCATATTTGACCCAGAACAACTCAGTTCAGCATGGAAATATCATTGCAACAGCTTTTATTTAGCCAGAAATCAAGAGTGTAAGTTTTTATGCGCTTAAAAGCATTTTCAGGCCGAATGAGCTGATTTCTGCTATTTGCAGCAAATTACTGAAGGGAAAGTGGGTTTGCCTTCATATTTGACCCAGAACAACTCAGTTCAGCATGGAAATATCATTGCAACAGCTTTTATTTAGCCAGAAATCAAGAGTGTAAGTTTTTATGCGCTTAAAAGCATTTTCAGGCCGAATGAGCAAATATGCTTGTTTCTGCCAATTGCAGCAAAATACTGAAAGGAAAGTGGGTTTGCCTTCATATTTGACCCAGAACAACTCAGTTCAGCATGGAAATATCATTGCAACAGCTTTTATTTAGCCAGAAATCAAGAGTGTAAGTTTTTATGCGCTTAAAAGCATTTTCAGGCCAAATGAGCTGATTTCTGCTATTTGCAGCAAAATACTGAAGGGAAAGTGGGTTTGCCTTCAAACTTGACCCAGAACAACTCAGTTCAGCATGGAAATATCATTGCAACAGCTTTTATTTAGCCAGAAATCAAGAATGTAAGTTTTTATGCGCTTAAAACCATTTTCAGGCCGAATGAGCAAATATGCTTGTTTCTGCCAATTGCAGCAAAATACTGAAAGGAAAGTGGGTTTGCCTTCATATTTGACCCAGAACAACTCAGTTCAGCATGGAAATATCATTGCAACAGCTTTTATTTAGCCAGAAATCAAGAGTGTAAGTTTTTATGCGCTTAAAAGCATTTTCAGGCCAAATGAGCTGATTTCTGCTATTTGCAGCAAAATACTGAAGGGAAAGTGGGTTTGCCTTCATATTTGACCCAGAACAACTCAGTTCAGCATGGAAATATCATTGCAACAGCTTTTATTTAGCCAGAAATCAAGAGTGTAAGTTTTTATGCGCTTAAAAGCATTTTCAGGCCGAATGAGCAAATATGCTTGTTTCTGCCAATTGCAGCAAAATACTGAAAGGAAAGTGGGTTTGCCTTCATATTTGACCCAGAACAACTCAGTTCAGCATGGAAATATCATTGCAACAGCTTTTATTTAGCCAGAAATCAAGAGTGTAAGTTTTTATGCGCTTAAAAGCATTTTCAGGCCAAATGAGCTGATTTCTGCTATTTGCAGCAAAATACTGAAGGGAAAGTGGGTTTGCCTTCATATTTGAACCAGAACAACTCAGTTCAGCATGGAAATATCATTGCAACAGCTTTTATTTAGCCAGAAATCAAGAGTGTAAGTTTTTATGCGCTTAAAAGCATTTTCAGGCCGAATGAGCAAATATGCTTGTTTCTGCCAATTGCAGCAAAATACTGAAAGGAAAGTGGGTTTGCCTTCATATTTGACCCAGAACAACTCAGTTCAGCCTGGAAATATCATTGCAACAGCTTTTATTTAGCCAGAAATCAAGAGTGTAAGTTTTTATGCGCTTAAAAGCATTTTCAGGCCGAATGAGCAAATATGCTTGTTTCTGCCAATTGCAGCAAAATACTGAAAGGAAAGTGGGTTTGCCTTCATATTTGACCCAGAACAACTCAGTTCAGCATGGAAATATCATTGCAACAGCTTTTATTTAGCCAGAAATCAAGAGTGTAAGTTTTTATGCGCTTAAAAGCATTTTCAGGCCGAATGAGCAAATATGCTTGTTTCTGCCAATTGCAGCAAAATACTGAAAGGAAAGTGGGTTTGCCTTCATATTCGACCCAGAACAACTCACTTCAGCATGGAAATATCATTGCAACAGCTTTTATTTAGCCAGAAATCAAGAGTGTAAGTTTTTATGCGCTTAAAAGCATTTTCAGGCCAAATGAGCTGATTTCTGCTATTTGCAGCAAAATACTGAAGGGAAAGTGGGTTTCCCTTCATATTTGACCCAGAACAACTCAGTTCAGCATGGAAATATCATTGCAACAGCTTTTATTTAGCCAGAAATCAAGAGTGTAAGTTTTTATGCGCTTAAAAGCATTTTCAGGCCAAATGAGCTGATTTCTGCTATTTGCAGCAAAATACTGAAGGGAAAGTGGGTTTGCCTTCATATTTGACCCAGAACAACTCAGTTCAGCATGGAAATATCATTGCAACAGCTTTTATTTAGCCAGAAATCAAGAGTGTAAGTTTTTATGCGCTTAAAAGCATTTTCAGGCCAAATGAGCTGATTTCTGCTATTTGCAGCAAAATACTGAAGGGAAAGTGGGTTTGCCTTCATATTTGACCCAGAACAACTCAGTTCAGCATGGAAATATCATTGCAACAGCTTTTATTTAGCCAGAAATCAAGAGTGTAAGTTTTTATGCGCTTAAAAGCATTTTCAGGCCGAATGAGCAAATATGCTTGTTTCTGCCAATTGCAGCAAAATACTGAAAGGAAAGTGGGTTTGCCTTCATATTTGACCCAGAACAACTCAGTTCAGCATGGAAATATCATTGCAACAGCTTTTATTTAGCCAGAAATCAAGAGTGTAAGTTTTTATGCGCTTAAAAGCATTTTCAGGCCAAATGAGCTGATTTCTGCTATTTGCAGCAAAATACTGAAGGGAAAGTGGGTTTGCCTTCAAACTTGACCCAGAACAACTCAGTTCAGCATGGAAATATCATTGCAACAGCTTTTATTTAGCCAGAAATCAAGAGTGTAAGTTTTTATGCGCTTAAAAGCATTTTCAGGCCAAATGAGCTGATTTCTGCTATTTGCAGCAAAATACTGAAGGGAAAGTGGGTTTGCCTTCATATTTGACCCAGAACAACTCAGTTCAGCATGGAAATATCATTGCAACAGCTTTTATTTAGCCAGAAATCAAGAGTGTAAGTTTTTATGCGCTTAAAAGCATTTTCAGGCCGAATGAGCAAATATGCTTGTTTCTGCCAATTGCAGCAAAATACTGAAAGGAAAGTGGGTTTGCCTTCATATTTGACCCAGAACAACTCAGTTCAGCATGGAAATATCATTGCAACAGCTTTTATTTAGCCAGAAATCAAGAGTGTAAGTTTTTATGCGCTTAAAAGCATTTTCAGGCCGAATGAGCAAATATGCTTGTTTCTGCCAATTGCAGCAAAATACTGAAAGGAAAGTGGGTTTGCCTTCATATTTGACCCAGAACAACTCAGTTCAGCATGGAAATATCATTGCAACAGCTTTTATTTAGCCAGAAATCAAGAGTGTAAGTTTTTATGCGCTTAAAAGCATTTTCAGGCCGAATGAGCAAATATGCTTGTTTCTGCCAATTGCAGCAAAATACTGAAAGGAAAGTGGGTTTGCCTTCATATTCGACCCAGAACAACTCACTTCAGCATGGAAATATCATTGCAACAGCTTTTATTTAGCCAGAAATCAAGAGTTTAAGTTTTTATGCGCTTAAAAGCATTTTCAGGCCAAATGAGCTGATTTCTGCTATTTGCAGCAAAATACTGAAGGGAAAGTGGGTTTGCCTTCATATTTGACCCAGAACAACTCAGTTCAGCATGGAAATATCATTGCAACAGCTTTTATTTAGCCAGAAATCAAGAGTGTAAGTTTTTATGCGCTTAAAAGCATTTTCAGGCCGAATGAGCAAATATGCTTGTTTCTGCCAATTGCAGCAAAATACTGAAAGGAAAGTGGGTTTGCCTTCATATTTGACCCAGAACAACTCACTTCAGCATGGAAATATCATTGCAACAGCTTTTATTTAGCCAGAAATCAAGAGTGTAAGTTTTTATGCGCTTAAAAGCATTTTCAGGCCGAATGAGCAAATATGCTTGTTTCTGCCAATTGCAGCAAAATACTGAAAGGAAAGTGGGTTTGTCTTCATATTTGACCCAGAACAACTCAGTTCAGCATGGAAATATCATTGCAACAGCTTTTATTTAGCCAGAAATCAAGAGTGTAAGTTTTTATGCGCTTAAAAGCATTTTCAGGCCGAATGAGCAAATATGCTTGTTTCTGCCAATTGCAGCAAAATACTGAAAGGAAAGTGGGTTTGCCTTCATATTTGACCCAGAACAACTCAGTTCAGCATGGAAATATCATTGCAACAGCTTTTATTTAGCCAGAAATCAAGAGTGTAAGTTTTTATGCGCTTAAAAGCATTTTCAGGCCGAATGAGCAAATATGCTTGTTTCTGCCAATTGCAGCAAAATACTGAAAGGAAAGTGGGTTTGCCTTCATATTTGACCCAGAACAATTCAGTTCAGCATGGAAATATCATTGCAACAGCTTTTATTTAGCCAGAAATCAAGAGTGTAAGTTTTTATGCGCTTAAAAGTATTTTCAGGCCAAATGAGCTGATTTCTGCTATTTGCAGCAAAATACTGAAGGGAAAGTGGGTTTGCCTTCATATTTGACCCAGAACAACTCAGTTCAGCATGGAAATATCATTGCAACAGCTTTTATTTAGCCAGAAATCAAGAGTGTAAGTTTTTATGCGCTTAAAAGCATTTTCAGGCCGAATGAGCTGATTTCTGCTATTTGCAGCAAATTACTGAAGGGAAAGTGGGTTTGCCTTCATATTTGACCCAGAACAACTCAGTTCAGCATGGAAATATCATTGCAACAGCTTTTATTTAGCCAGAAATCAAGAGTGTAAGTTTTTATGCGCTTAAAAGCATTTTCAGGCCGAATGAGCAAATATGCTTGTTTCTGCCAATTGCAGCAAAATACTGAAAGGAAAGTGGGTTTGCCTTCATATTTGACCCAGAACAACTCAGTTCAGCATGGAAATATCATTGCAACAGCTTTTATTTAGCCAGAAATCAAGAGTGTAAGTTTTTATGCGCTTAAAAGCATTTTCAGGCCAAATGAGCTGATTTCTGCTATTTGCAGCAAAATACTGAAGGGAAAGTGGGTTTGCCTTCAAACTTGACCCAGAACAACTCAGTTCAGCATGGAAATATCATTGCAACAGCTTTTATTTAGCCAGAAATCAAGAATGTAAGTTTTTATGCGCTTAAAACCATTTTCAGGCCGAATGAGCAAATATGCTTGTTTCTGCCAATTGCAGCAAAATACTGAAAGGAAAGTGGGTTTGCCTTCATATTTGACCCAGAACAACTCAGTTCAGCATGGAAATATCATTGCAACAGCTTTTATTTAGCCAGAAATCAAGAGTGTAAGTTTTTATGCGCTTAAAAGAATTTTCAGGCCAAATGAGCTGATTTCTGCTATTTGCAGCAAAATACTGAAGGGAAAGTGGGTTTGCCTTCATATTTGACCCAGAACAACTCAGTTCAGCATGGAAATATCATTGCAACAGCTTTTATTTAGCCAGAAATCAAGAGTGTAAGTTTTTATGCGCTTAAAAGCATTTTCAGGCCGAATGAGCAAATATGCTTGTTTCTGCCAATTGCAGCAAAATACTGAAAGGAAAGTGGGTTTGCCTTCATATTTGACCCAGAACAACTCAGTTCAGCCTGGAAATATCATTGCAACAGCTTTTATTTAGCCAGAAATCAAGAGTGTAAGTTTTTATGCGCTTAAAAGCATTTTCAGGCCGAATGAGCAAATATGCTTGTTTCTGCCAATTGCAGCAAAATACTGAAAGGAAAGTGGGTTTGCCTTCATATTTGACCCAGAACAACTCAGTTCAGCATGGAAATATCATTGCAACAGCTTTTATTTAGCCAGAAATCAAGAGTGTAAGTTTTTATGCGCTTAAAAGCATTTTCAGGCCGAATGAGCAAATATGCTTGTTTCTGCCAATTGCAGCAAAATACTGAAAGGAAAGTGGGTTTGCCTTCATATTCGACCCAGAACAACTCACTTCAGCATGGAAATATCATTGCAACAGCTTTTATTTAGCCAGAAATCAAGAGTGTAAGTTTTTATGCGCTTAAAAGCATTTTCAGGCCAAATGAGCTGATTTCTGCTATTTGCAGCAAAATACTGAAGGGAAAGTGGGTTTCCCTTCATATTTGACCCAGAACAACTCAGTTCAGCATGGAAATATCATTGCAACAGCTTTTATTTAGCCAGAAATCAAGAGTGTAAGTTTTTATGCGCTTAAAAGCATTTTCAGGCCAAATGAGCTGATTTCTGCTATTTGCAGCAAAATACTGAAGGGAAAGTGGGTTTGCCTTCATATTTGACCCAGAACAACTCAGTTCAGCATGGAAATATCATTGCAACAGCTTTTATTTAGCCAGAAATCAAGAGTGTAAGTTTTTATGCGCTTAAAAGCATTTTCAGGCCAAATGAGCTGATTTCTGCTATTTGCAGCAAAATACTGAAGGGAAAGTGGGTTTGCCTTCATATTTGACCCAGAACAACTCAGTTCAGCATGGAAATATCATTGCAACAGCTTTTATTTAGCCAGAAATCAAGAGTGTAAGTTTTTATGCGCTTAAAAGCATTTTCAGGCCAAATGAGCTGATTTCTGCTATTTGCAGCAAAATACTGAAGGGAAAGTGGGTTTGCCTTCATATTTGACCCAGAACAACTCAGTTCAGCATGGAAATATCATTGCAACAGCTTTTATTTAGCCAGAAATCAAGAGTGTAAGTTTTTATGCGCTTAAAAGCATTTTCAGGCCGAATGAGCAAATATGCTTGTTTCTGCCAATTGCAGCAAAATACTGAAAGGAAAGTGGGTTTGCCTTCATATTTGACCCAGAACAACTCAGTTCAGCATGGAAATATCATTGCAACAGCTTTTATTTAGCCAGAAATCAAGAGTGTAAGTTTTTATGCGCTTAAAAGCATTTTCAGGCCGAATGAGCAAATATGCTTGTTTCTGCCAATTGCAGCAAAATACTGAAAGGAAAGTGGGTTTGCCTTCATATTTGACCCAGAACAACTCAGTTCAGCATGGAAATATCATTGCAACAGCTTTTATTTAGCCAGAAATCAAGAGTGTAAGTTTTTATGCGCTTAAAAGCATTTTCAGGCCGAATGAGCAAATATGCTTGTTTCTGCCAATTGCAGCAAAATACTTAAAGGAAAGTGGGTTTGCCTTCATATTCGACCCAGAACAACTCACTTCAGCATGGAAATATCATTGCAACAGCTTTTATTTAGCCAGAAATCAAGAGTGTAAGTTTTTATGCGCTTAAAAGCATTTTCAGGCCGAATGAGCAAATATGCTTGTTTCTGCCAATTGCAGCAAAATACTGAAGGGAAAGTGGGTTTGCCTTCATATTTGACCCAGAACAACTCAGTTCAGCATGGAAATATCATTGCAACAGCTTTTATTTAGCCAGAAATCAAGAGTGTAAGTTTTTATGCGCTTAAAAGCATTTTCAGGCCAAATGAGCTGATTTCTGCTATTTGCAGCAAAATACTTAAGGGAAAGTGGGTCTGCCTTCATATTTGAACCAGAACAACTCAGTTCAGTATGGAAATATCATTGCAACAGCTTTTATTTAGCCAGAAATCAAGAGTGTAAGTTTTTATGCGCTTAAAAGCATTTTCAGGCCGAATGAGCAAATATGCTTGTTTCTGCCAATTGCAGCAAAATACTGAAAGGAAAGTGGGTTTGCCTTCATATTTGACCCAGAACAACTCAGTTCAGCATGGAAATATCATTGCAACAGCTTTTATTTAGCCAGAAATCAAGAGTGTAAGTTTTTATGCGCTTAAAAGCATTTTCAGGCCGAATGAGCAAATATGCTTGTTTCTGCCAATTGCAGCAAAATACTGAAGGGAAAGTGGGTTTGCCTTCATATTTGACCCAGAACAACTCAGTTCAGCATGGAAATATCATTGCAACAGCTTTTATTTAGCCAGAAATCAAGAGTGTAAGTTTTTATGCGCTTAAAAGCATTTTCAGGCCAAATGAGCTGATTTCTGCTATTTGCAGCAAAATACTGAAGGGAAAGTGGGTTTGCCTTCATATTTGACCCAGAACAACTCAGTTCAGCATGGAAATATCATTGCAACAGCTTTTATTTAGCCAGAAATCAAGAGTGTAAGTTTTTATGTGCTTAAAAGCATTTTCAGGCCGAATGAGCAAATATGCTTGTTTCTGCCAATTGCAGCAAAATACTGAAAGGAAAGTGGGTTTGCCTTCATATTTGACCCAGAACAACTCACTTCAGCATGGAAATATCATTGCAACAGCTTTTATTTAGCCAGAAATCAAGAGTGTACGTTTTTATGCGCTTAAAAGCATTTTCAGGCCGAATGAGCAAATATGCTTGTTTCTGCCAATTGCTGCAAAATACTGAAAGGAAAGTGGGTTTGCCTTCATATTTGACCCAGAACAACTCACTTCAGCATGGAAATATCATTGCAACAGCTTTTATTTAGCCAGAAATCAAGAGTGTAAGTTTTAATGCGCTTAAAAGCATTTTCAGGCCAAATGAGCTGATTTCTGCTATTTGCAGCAAAATACTGAAGGGAAAGTGGGTTTGCCTTCATATTTGACCCAGAACAACTCAGTTCAGCATGGAAATATCATTGCAAC
The DNA here is from genome assembly GCF_033026475.1 of Channa argus. NCBI lineage: Eukaryota > Metazoa > Chordata > Actinopteri > Anabantiformes > Channidae > Channa > Channa argus. The sequence goes on from NW_027125226.1 coordinate 780,114, forward strand.
AGCTTTTATTTAGCCAGAAATCAAGAGTGTAAGTTTTTATGCGCTTAAAAGCATTTTCAGGCCAAATGAGCTGATTTCTGCTATTTGCAGCAAAATACTGAAGGGAAAGTGGGTTTGCCTTCAAACTTGACCCAGAACAACTCAGTTCAGCATGGAAATATCATTGCAACAGCTTTTATTTAGCCAGAAATCAAGAATGTAAGTTTTTATGCGCTTAAAACCATTTTCAGGCCGAATGAGCAAATATGCTTGTTTCTGCCAATTGCAGCAAAATACTGAAAGGAAAGTGGGTTTGCCTTCATATTTGACCCAGAACAACTCAGTTCAGCATGGAAATATCATTGCAACAGCTTTTATTTAGCCAGAAATCAAGAGTGTAAGTTTTTATGCGCTTAAAAACATTTTCAGGCCAAATGAGCTAATTTCTGCTATTTGCAGCAAAATACTGAAGGGAAAGTGGGTTTGCCTTCATATTTGAACCAGAACAACTCAGTTCAGCATGGAAATATCATTGCAACAGCTTTTATTTAGCCAGAAATCAAGAGTGTAAGTTTTTATGCGCTTAAAAGCATTTTCAGGCCGAATGAGCAAATATGCTTGTTTCTGCCAATTGCAGCAAAATACTGAAAGGAAAGTGGGTTTGCCTTCATATTTGACCCAGAACAACTCAGTTCAGCCTGGAAATATCATTGCAACAGCTTTTATTTAGCCAGAAATCAAGAGTGTAAGTTTTTATGCGCTTAAAAGCATTTTCAGGCCGAATGAGCAAATATGCTTGTTTCTGCCAATTGCAGCAAAATACTGAAAGGAAAGTGGGTTTGCCTTCATATTTGACCCAGAACAACTCAGTTCAGCATGGAAATATCATTGCAACAGCTTTTATTTAGCCAGAAATCAAGAGTGTAAGTTTTTATGCGCTTAAAAGCATTTTCAGGCCGAATGAGCAAATATGCTTGTTTCTGCCAATTGCAGCAAAATACTGAAAGGAAAGTGGGTTTGCCTTCATATTCGACCCAGAACAACTCACTTCAGCATGGAAATATCATTGCAACAGCTTTTATTTAGCCAGAAATCAAGAGTGTAAGTTTTTATGCGCTTAAAAGCATTTTCAGGCCAAATGAGCTGATTTCTGCTATTTGCAGCAAAATACTGAAGGGAAAGTGGGTTTCCCTTCATATTTGACCCAGAACAACTCAGTTCAGCATGGAAATATCATTGCAACAGCTTTTATTTAGCCAGAAATCAAGAGTGTAAGTTTTTATGCGCTTAAAAGCATTTTCAGGCCAAATGAGCTGATTTCTGCTATTTGCAGCAAAATACTGAAGGGAAAGTGGGTTTGCCTTCATATTTGACCCAGAACAACTCAGTTCAGCATGGAAATATCATTGCAACAGCTTTTATTTAGCCAGAAATCAAGAGTGTAAGTTTTTATGCGCTTAAAAGCATTTTCAGGCCAAATGAGCTGATTTCTGCTATTTGCAGCAAAATACTGAAGGGAAAGTGGGTTTGCCTTCATATTTGACCCAGAACAACTCAGTTCAGCATGGAAATATCATTGCAACAGCTTTTATTTAGCCAGAAATCAAGAGTGTAAGTTTTTATGCGCTTAAAAGCATTTTCAGGCCGAATGAGCAAATATGCTTGTTTCTGCCAATTGCAGCAAAATACTGAAAGGAAAGTGGGTTTGCCTTCATATTTGACCCAGAACAACTCAGTTCAGCATGGAAATATCATTGCAACAGCTTTTATTTAGCCAGAAATCAAGAGTGTAAGTTTTTATGCGCTTAAAAGCATTTTCAGGCCAAATGAGCTGATTTCTGCTATTTGCAGCAAAATACTGAAGGGAAAGTGGGTTTGCCTTCAAACTTGACCCAGAACAACTCAGTTCAGCATGGAAATATCATTGCAACAGCTTTTATTTAGCCAGAAATCAAGAGTGTAAGTTTTTATGCGCTTAAAAGCATTTTCAGGCCAAATGAGCTGATTTCTGCTATTTGCAGCAAAATACTGAAGGGAAAGTGGGTTTGCCTTCATATTTGACCCAGAACAACTCAGTTCAGCATGGAAATATCATTGCAACAGCTTTTATTTAGCCAGAAATCAAGAGTGTAAGTTTTTATGCGCTTAAAAGCATTTTCAGGCCGAATGAGCAAATATGCTTGTTTCTGCCAATTGCAGCAAAATACTGAAAGGAAAGTGGGTTTGCCTTCATATTTGACCCAGAACAACTCAGTTCAGCATGGAAATATCATTGCAACAGCTTTTATTTAGCCAGAAATCAAGAGTGTAAGTTTTTATGCGCTTAAAAGCATTTTCAGGCCGAATGAGCAAATATGCTTGTTTCTGCCAATTGCAGCAAAATACTGAAAGGAAAGTGGGTTTGCCTTCATATTTGACCCAGAACAACTCAGTTCAGCATGGAAATATCATTGCAACAGCTTTTATTTAGCCAGAAATCAAGAGTGTAAGTTTTTATGCGCTTAAAAGCATTTTCAGGCCGAATGAGCAAATATGCTTGTTTCTGCCAATTGCAGCAAAATACTGAAAGGAAAGTGGGTTTGCCTTCATATTCGACCCAGAACAACTCACTTCAGCATGGAAATATCATTGCAACAGCTTTTATTTAGCCAGAAATCAAGAGTGTAAGTTTTTATGCGCTTAAAAGCATTTTCAGGCCGAATGAGCAAATATGCTTGTTTCTGCCAATTGCAGCAAAATACTGAAGGGAAAGTGGGTTTGCCTTCATATTTGACCCAGAACAACTCAGTTCAGCATGGAAATATCATTGCAACAGCTTTTATTTAGCCAGAAATCAAGAGTGTAAGTTTTTATGCGCTTAAAAGCATTTTCAGGCCAAATGAGCTGATTTCTGCTATTTGCAGCAAAATACTTAAGGGAAAGTGGGTCTGCCTTCATATTTGAACCAGAACAACTCAGTTCAGTATGGAAATATCATTGCAACAGCTTTTATTTAGCCAGAAATCAAGAGTGTAAGTTTTTATGCGCTTAAAAGCATTTTCAGGCCGAATGAGCAAATATGCTTGTTTCTGCCAATTGCAGCAAAATACTGAAAGGAAAGTGGGTTTGCCTTCATATTTGACCCAGAACAACTCAGTTCAGCATGGAAATATCATTGCAACAGCTTTTATTTAGCCAGAAATCAAGAGTGTAAGTTTTTATGCGCTTAAAAGCATTTTCAGGCCAAATGAGCTGATTTCTGCTATTTGCAGCAAAATACTGAAGGGAAAGTGGGTTTGCCTTCATATTTGACCCAGAACAACTCAGTTCAGCATGGAAATATCATTGCAACAGCTTTTATTTAGCCAGAAATCAAGAGTGTAAGTTTTTATGTGCTTAAAAGCATTTTCAGGCCGAATGAGCAAATATGCTTGTTTCTGCCAATTGCAGCAAAATACTGAAAGGAAAGTGGGTTTGCCTTCATATTTGACCCAGAACAACTCAGTTCAGCATGGAAATATCATTGCAACAGCTTTTATTTAGCCAGAAATCAAGAGTGTACGTTTTTATGCGCTTAAAAGCATTTTCAGGCCGAATGAGCAAATATGCTTGTTTCTGCCAATTGCTGCAAAATACTGAAAGGAAAGTGGGTTTGCCTTCATATTTGACCCAGAAAAACTCAGTTCAGCATGGAAATATCATTGCAACAGCTTTTATTTAGCCAGAAATCAAGAGTGTAAGTTTTAATGCGCTTAAAAGCATTTTCAGGCCAAATGAGCTGATTTCTGCTATTTGCAGCAAAATACTGAAGGGAAAGTGGGTTTGCCTTCATATTTGACCCAGAACAACTCAGTTCAGCATGGAAATATCATTGCAACAGCTTTTATTTAGCCAGAAATCAAGAGTGTAAGTTTTTATGCGCTTAAAAGCATTTTCAGGCCGAATGAGCAAAAATGCTTGTTTCTGCCAATTGCAGCAAAATACTTAAGGGAAAGTGGGTCTGCCTTCATATTTGAACCAGAACAACTCAGTTCAGTATGGAAATATCATTGCAACAGCTTTTATTTAGCCAGAAATCAAGAGTGTAAGTTTTTATGCGCTTAAAAGCATTTTCAGGCCGAATGAGCAAATATGCTTGTTTCTGCCAATTGCAGCAAAATACTGAAAGGAAAGTGGGTTTGCCTTCATATTTGACCCAGAACAACTCAGTTCAGCATGGAAATATCATTGCAACAGCTTTTATTTAGCCAGAAATCAAGAGTGTAAGTTTTTATGCGCTTAAAAGCATTTTCAGGCCGAATGAGCAAATATGCTTGTTTCTGCCAATTGCAGCAAAATACTGAAGGGAAAGTGGGTTTGCCTTCATATTTGACCCAGAACAACTCAGTTCAGCATGGAAATATCATTGCAACAGCTTTTATTTAGCCAGAAATCAAGAGTGTAAGTTTTTATGCGCTTAAAAGCATTTTCAGGCCAAATGAGCTGATTTCTGCTATTTGCAGCAAAATACTGAAGGGAAAGTGGGTTTGCCTTCATATTTGACCCAGAACAACTCAGTTCAGCATGGAAATATCATTGCAACAGCTTTTATTTAGCCAGAAATCAAGAGTGTAAGTTTTTATGTGCTTAAAAGCATTTTCAGGCCGAATGAGCAAATATGCTTGTTTCTGCCAATTGCAGCAAAATACTGAAAGGAAAGTGGGTTTGCCTTCATATTTGACCCAGAACAACTCACTTCAGCATGGAAATATCATTGCAACAGCTTTTATTTAGCCAGAAATCAAGAGTGTACGTTTTTATGCGCTTAAAAGCATTTTCAGGCCGAATGAGCAAATATGCTTGTTTCTGCCAATTGCTGCAAAATACTGAAAGGAAAGTGGGTTTGCCTTCATATTTGACCCAGAACAACTCACTTCAGCATGGAAATATCATTGCAACAGCTTTTATTTAGCCAGAAATCAAGAGTGTAAGTTTTAATGCGCTTAAAAGCATTTTCAGGCCAAATGAGCTGATTTCTGCCAATTGCAGCAAAATACTTAAGGGAAAGTGGGTCTGCCTTCATATTTGAACCAGAACAACTCAGTTCAGTATGGAAATATCATTGCAACAGCTTTTATTTAGCCAGAAATCAAGAGTTTAAGTTTTTATGCGCTTAAAAGCATTTTCAGGCCGAATGAGCAAATATGCTTGTTTCTGCCAATTGCAGCAAAATACTGAAAGGAAAGTGGGTTTGCCTTCATATTTGACCCAGAACAACTCAGTTCAGCATGGAAATATCATTGCAACAGCTTTTATTTAGCCAGAAATCAAGAGTGTAAGTTTTTATGCGCTTAAAAGCATTTTCAGGCCGAATGAGCAAATATGCTTGTTTCTGCCAATTGCAGCAAAATACTGAAGGGAAAGTGGGTTTGCCTTCATATTTGACCCAGAACAACTCAGTTCAGCATGGAAATATCATTGCAACAGCTTTTATTTAGCCAGAAATCAAGAGTGTAAGTTTTTATGCGCTTAAAAGCATTTTCAGGCCAAATGAGCTGATTTCTGCTATTTGCAGCAAAATACTGAAGGGAAAGTGGGTTTGCCTTCATATTTGACCCAGAACAACTCAGTTCAGCATGGAAATATCATTGCAACAGCTTTTATTTAGCCAGAAATCAAGAGTGTAAGTTTTTATGTGCTTAAAAGCATTTTCAGGCCGAATGAGCAAATATGCTTGTTTCTGCCAATTGCAGCAAAATACTGAAAGGAAAGTGGGTTTGCCTTCATATTTGACCCAGAACAACTCACTTCAGCATGGAAATATCATTGCAACAGCTTTTATTTAGCCAGAAATCAAGAGTGTACGTTTTTATGCGCTTAAAAGCATTTTCAGGCCGAATGAGCAAATATGCTTGTTTCTGCCAATTGCTGCAAAATACTGAAAGGAAAGTGGGTTTGCCTTCATATTTGACCCAGAACAACTCACTTCAGCATGGAAATATCATTGCAACAGCTTTTATTTAGCCAGAAATCAAGAGTGTAAGTTTTAATGCGCTTAAAAGCATTTTCAGGCCAAATGAGCTGATTTCTGCTATTTGCAGCAAAATACTGAAGGGAAAGTGGGTTTGCCTTCATATTTGACCCAGAACAACTCAGTTCAGCATGGAAATATCATTGCAACAGCTTTTATTTAGCCAGAAATCAAGAGTGTAAGTTTTTATGCGCTTAAAAGCATTTTCAGGCCAAATGAGCTGATTTCTGCTATTTGCAGCAAAATACTGAAGGGAAAGTGGGTTTGCCTTCAAACTTGACCCAGAACAACTCAGTTCAGCATGGAAATATCATTGCAACAGCTTTTATTTAGCCAGAAATCAAGAATGTAAGTTTTTATGCGCTTAAAACCATTTTCAGGCCGAATGAGCAAATATGCTTGTTTCTGCCAATTGCAGCAAAATACTGAAAGGAAAGTGGGTTTGCCTTCATATTTGACCCAGAACAACTCAGTTCAGCATGGAAATATCATTGCAACAGCTTTTATTTAGCCAGAAATCAAGAGTGTAAGTTTTTATGCGCTTAAAAACATTTTCAGGCCAAATGAGCTAATTTCTGCTATTTGCAGCAAAATACTGAAGGGAAAGTGGGTTTGCCTTCATATTTGAACCAGAACAACTCAGTTCAGCATGGAAATATCATTGCAACAGCTTTTATTTAGCCAGAAATCAAGAGTGTAAGTTTTTATGCGCTTAAAAGCATTTTCAGGCCGAATGAGCAAATATGCTTGTTTCTGCCAATTGCAGCAAAATACTGAAAGGAAAGTGGGTTTGCCTTCATATTTGACCCAGAACAACTCAGTTCAGCCTGGAAATATCATTGCAACAGCTTTTATTTAGCCAGAAATCAAGAGTGTAAGTTTTTATGCGCTTAAAAGCATTTTCAGGCCGAATGAGCAAATATGCTTGTTTCTGCCAATTGCAGCAAAATACTGAAAGGAAAGTGGGTTTGCCTTCATATTTGACCCAGAACAACTCAGTTCAGCATGGAAATATCATTGCAACAGCTTTTATTTAGCCAGAAATCAAGAGTGTAAGTTTTTATGCGCTTAAAAGCATTTTCAGGCCGAATGAGCAAATATGCTTGTTTCTGCCAATTGCAGCAAAATACTGAAAGGAAAGTGGGTTTGCCTTCATATTCGACCCAGAACAACTCACTTCAGCATGGAAATATCATTGCAACAGCTTTTATTTAGCCAGAAATCAAGAGTGTAAGTTTTTATGCGCTTAAAAGCATTTTCAGGCCAAATGAGCTGATTTCTGCTATTTGCAGCAAAATACTGAAGGGAAAGTGGGTTTCCCTTCATATTTGACCCAGAACAACTCAGTTCAGCATGGAAATATCATTGCAACAGCTTTTATTTAGCCAGAAATCAAGAGTGTAAGTTTTTATGCGCTTAAAAGCATTTTCAGGCCAAATGAGCTGATTTCTGCTATTTGCAGCAAAATACTGAAGGGAAAGTGGGTTTGCCTTCATATTTGACCCAGAACAACTCAGTTCAGCATGGAAATATCATTGCAACAGCTTTTATTTAGCCAGAAATCAAGAGTGTAAGTTTTTATGCGCTTAAAAGCATTTTCAGGCCAAATGAGCTGATTTCTGCTATTTGCAGCAAAATACTGAAGGGAAAGTGGGTTTGCCTTCATATTTGACCCAGAACAACTCAGTTCAGCATGGAAATATCATTGCAACAGCTTTTATTTAGCCAGAAATCAAGAGTGTAAGTTTTTATGCGCTTAAAAGCATTTTCAGGCCGAATGAGCAAATATGCTTGTTTCTGCCAATTGCAGCAAAATACTGAAAGGAAAGTGGGTTTGCCTTCATATTTGACCCAGAACAACTCAGTTCAGCATGGAAATATCATTGCAACAGCTTTTATTTAGCCAGAAATCAAGAGTGTAAGTTTTTATGCGCTTAAAAGCATTTTCAGGCCAAATGAGCTGATTTCTGCTATTTGCAGCAAAATACTGAAGGGAAAGTGGGTTTGCCTTCAAACTTGACCCAGAACAACTCAGTTCAGCATGGAAATATCATTGCAACAGCTTTTATTTAGCCAGAAATCAAGAGTGTAAGTTTTTATGCGCTTAAAAGCATTTTCAGGCCAAATGAGCTGATTTCTGCTATTTGCAGCAAAATACTGAAGGGAAAGTGGGTTTGCCTTCATATTTGACCCAGAACAACTCAGTTCAGCATGGAAATATCATTGCAACAGCTTTTATTTAGCCAGAAATCAAGAGTGTAAGTTTTTATGCGCTTAAAAGCATTTTCAGGCCGAATGAGCAAATATGCTTGTTTCTGCCAATTGCAGCAAAATACTGAAAGGAAAGTGGGTTTGCCTTCATATTTGACCCAGAACAACTCAGTTCAGCATGGAAATATCATTGCAACAGCTTTTATTTAGCCAGAAATCAAGAGTGTAAGTTTTTATGCGCTTAAAAGCATTTTCAGGCCGAATGAGCAAATATGCTTGTTTCTGCCAATTGCAGCAAAATACTGAAAGGAAAGTGGGTTTGCCTTCATATTTGACCCAGAACAACTCAGTTCAGCATGGAAATATCATTGCAACAGCTTTTATTTAGCCAGAAATCAAGAGTGTAAGTTTTTATGCGCTTAAAAGCATTTTCAGGCCGAATGAGCAAATATGCTTGTTTCTGCCAATTGCAGCAAAATACTGAAAGGAAAGTGGGTTTGCCTTCATATTCGACCCAGAACAACTCACTTCAGCATGGAAATATCATTGCAACAGCTTTTATTTAGCCAGAAATCAAGAGTGTAAGTTTTTATGCGCTTAAAAGCATTTTCAGGCCGAATGAGCAAATATGCTTGTTTCTGCCAATTGCAGCAAAATACTGAAGGGAAAGTGGGTTTGCCTTCATATTTGACCCAGAACAACTCAGTTCAGCATGGAAATATCATTGCAACAGCTTTTATTTAGCCAGAAATCAAGAGTGTAAGTTTTTATGCGCTTAAAAGCATTTTCAGGCCAAATGAGCTGATTTCTGCTATTTGCAGCAAAATACTTAAGGGAAAGTGGGTCTGCCTTCATATTTGAACCAGAACAACTCAGTTCAGTATGGAAATATCATTGCAACAGCTTTTATTTAGCCAGAAATCAAGAGTGTAAGTTTTTATGCGCTTAAAAGCATTTTCAGGCCGAATGAGCAAATATGCTTGTTTCTGCCAATTGCAGCAAAATACTGAAAGGAAAGTGGGTTTGCCTTCATATTTGACCCAGAACAACTCAGTTCAGCATGGAAATATCATTGCAACAGCTTTTATTTAGCCAGAAATCAAGAGTGTAAGTTTTTATGCGCTTAAAAGCATTTTCAGGCCAAATGAGCTGATTTCTGCTATTTGCAGCAAAATACTGAAGGGAAAGTGGGTTTGCCTTCATATTTGACCCAGAACAACTCAGTTCAGCATGGAAATATCATTGCAACAGCTTTTATTTAGCCAGAAATCAAGAGTGTAAGTTTTTATGTGCTTAAAAGCATTTTCAGGCCGAATGAGCAAATATGCTTGTTTCTGCCAATTGCAGCAAAATACTGAAAGGAAAGTGGGTTTGCCTTCATATTTGACCCAGAACAACTCAGTTCAGCATGGAAATATCATTGCAACAGCTTTTATTTAGCCAGAAATCAAGAGTGTACGTTTTTATGCGCTTAAAAGCATTTTCAGGCCGAATGAGCAAATATGCTTGTTTCTGCCAATTGCTGCAAAATACTGAAAGGAAAGTGGGTTTGCCTTCATATTTGACCCAGAAAAACTCAGTTCAGCATGGAAATATCATTGCAACAGCTTTTATTTAGCCAGAAATCAAGAGTGTAAGTTTTAATGCGCTTAAAAGCATTTTCAGGCCAAATGAGCTGATTTCTGCTATTTGCAGCAAAATACTGAAGGGAAAGTGGGTTTGCCTTCATATTTGACCCAGAACAACTCAGTTCAGCATGGAAATATCATTGCAACAGCTTTTATTTAGCCAGAAATCAAGAGTGTAAGTTTTTATGCGCTTAAAAGCATTTTCAGGCCAAATGAGCAAATATGCTTGTTTCTGCCAATTGCAGCAAAATACTGAAAGGAAAGTGGGTTTGCCTTCATATTTGACCCAGAACAACTCAGTTCAGCATGGAAATATCATTGCAACAGCTTTTATTTAGCCAGAAATCAAGAGTGTAAGTTTTTATGCGCTTAAAAGCATTTTCAGGCCAAATGAGCTGATTTCTGCTATTTGCAGCAAAATACTGAAGGGAAAGTGGGATTGCCTTCATATTTGACCCAGAACAACTCAGTTCAGCATGGAAATATCATTGCAACAGCTTTTATTTAGCCAGAAATCAAGAGTGTAAGTTTTTATGCGCTTAAAAGCATTTTCAGGCCGAATGAGCAAATATGCTTGTTTCTGCCAATTGCTGCAAAATACTGAAAGGAAAGTGGGTTTGCCTTCATATTTGACCCAGAACAACTCAGTTCAGCATGGAAATATCATTGCAACAGCTTTTATTTAGCCAGAAATCAAGAGTGTAAGTTTTAATGCGCTTAAAAGCATTTTCAGGCCAAATGAGCTGATTTCTGCTATTTGCAGCAAAATACTGAAGGGAAAGTGGGTTTGCCTTCATATTTGACCCAGAACAACTCAGTTCAGCATGGAAATATCATTGCAACAGCTTTTATTTAGCCAGAAATCAAGAGTGTAAGTTTTTATGCGCTTAAAAGCATTTTCAGGCCGAATGAGCAAAAATGCTTGTTTCTGCCAATTGCAGCAAAATACTGAAAGGAAAGTGGGTTTGCCTTCATATTCGACCCAGAACAACTCACTTCAGCATGGAAATATCATTGCAACAGCTTTTATTTAGCCAGAAATCAAGAGTGTAAGTTTTTATGCGCTTAAAAGCATTTTCAGGCCGAATGAGCAAATATGCTTGTTTCTGCCAATTGCAGCAAAATACTGAAGGGAAAGTGGGTTTGCCTTCATATTTGACCCAGAACAACTCAGTTCAGCATGGAAATATCATTGCAACAGCTTTTATTTAGCCAGAAATCAAGAGTGTAAGTTTTTATGCGCTTAAAAGCATTTTCAGGCCAAATGAGCTGATTTCTGCTATTTGCAGCAAAATACTGAAGGGAAAGTGGGTTTGCCTTCATATTTGACCCAGAACAACTCAGTTCAGCATGGAAATATCATTGCAACAGCTTTTATTTAGCCAGAAATCAAGAGTGTAAGTTTTTATGCGCTTAAAAGCATTTTCAGGCCAAATGAGCTGATTTCTGCTATTTGCAGCAAAATACTGAAGGGAAAGTGGGTTTGCCTTCATATTTGACCCAGAACAACTCAGTTCAGCATGGAAATATCATTGCAACAGCTTTTATTTAGCCAGAAATCAAGAGTGTAAGTTTTTATGCGCTTAAAAGCATTTTCAGGCCGAATGAGCAAATATGCTTGTTTCTGCCAATTGCAGCAAAATACTGAAAGGAAAGTGGGTTTGCCTTCATATTTGACCCAGAACAACTCAGTTCAGCATGGAAATATCATTGCAACAGCTTTTATTTAGCCAGAAATCAAGAGTGTAAGTTTTTATGCGCTTAAAAGCATTTTCAGGCCAAATGAGCTGATTTCTGCTATTTGCAGCAAAATACTGAAGGGAAAGTGGGTTTGCCTTCAAACTTGACCCAGAACAACTCAGTTCAGCATGGAAATATCTTTGCAACAGCTTTTATTTAGCCAGAAATCAAGAATGTAAGTTTTTATGCGCTTAAAAGCATTTTCAGGCCGAATGAGCAAATATGCTTGTTTCTGCCAATTGCAGCAAAATACTGAAAGGAAAGTGGGTTTGCCTTCATATTTGACCCAGAACAACTCAGTTCAGCATGGAAATATCATTGCAACAGCTTTTATTTAGCCAGAAATCAAGAGTGTAAGTTTTTATGCGCTTAAAAGCATTTTCAGGCCAAATGAGCTGATTTCTGCTATTTGCAGCAAAATACTGAAGGGAAAGTGGGTTTGCCTTCATATTTGACCCAGAACAACTCAGTTCAGCATGGAAATATCATTGCAACAGCTTTTATTTAGCCAGAAATCAAGAGTGTAAGTTTTTATGCACTTAAAAGCATTTTCAGGCCGAATGAGCAAATATGCTTGTTTCTGCCAATTGCAGCAAAATACTGAAAGGAAAGTGGGTTTGCCTTCATATTTGACCCAGAACAACTCAGTTCAGCATGGAAATATCATTGCAACAGCTTTTATTTAGCCAGAAATCAAGAGTGTAAGTTTTTATGCGCTTAAAAGCATTTTCAGGCCGAATGAGCAAATATGCTTGTTTCTGCCAATTGCAGCAAAATACTGAAAGGAAAGTGGGTTTGCCTTCATATTTGACCCAGAACAACTCAGTTCAGCATGGAAATATCATTGCAACAGCTTTTATTTAGCCAGAAATCAAGAGTGTAAGTTTTTATGCGCTTAAAAGCATTTTCAGGCCAAATGAGCAAATATGCTTGTTTCTGCCAATTGCAGCAAAATACTGAAAGGAAAGTGGGTTTGCCTTCATATTCGACCCAGAACAACTCACTTCAGCATGGAAATATCATTGCAACAGCTTTTATTTAGCCAGAAATCAAGAGTGTAAGTTTTTATGCGCTTAAAAGCATTTTCAGGCCGAATGAGCAAATATGCTTGTTTCTGCCAATTGCAGCAAAATACTGAAGGGAAAGTGGGTTTGCCTTCATATTTGACCCAGAACAACTCAGTTCAGCATGGAAATATCATTGCAACAGCTTTTATTTAGCCAGAAATCAAGAGTGTAAGTTTTTATGCGCTTAAAAGCATTTTCAGGCCAAATGAGCTGATTTCTGCTATTTGCAGCAAAATACTGAAGGGAAAGTGGGTTTGCCTTCATATTTGAACCAGAACAACTCAGTTCAGCATGGAAATATCATTGCAACAGCTTTTATTTAGCCAGAAATCAGGAGTGTAAGTTTTTATGCGCTTAAAAGCATTTTCAGGCCAAATGAGCTGATTTCTGCTATTTGCAGCAAAATACTGAAGGGAAAGTGGGTTTGCCTTCATATTTGACCCAGAACAACTCAGTTCAGCATGGAAATATCATTGCAACAGCTTTTATTTAGCCAGAAATCAAGAGTGTAAGTTTTTATGCGCTTAAAAGCATTTTCAGGCCAAATGAGCTGATTTCTGCTATTTGCAGCAAAATACTGAAGGGAAAGTGGGTTTGCCTTCATATTTGACCCAGAACAACTCAGTTCAGCATGGAAATATCATTGCAACAGCTTTTATTTAGCCAGAAATCAAGAGTGTAAGTTTTTATGTGCTTAAAAGCATTTTCAGGCCGAATGAGCAAATATGCTTGTTTCTGCCAATTGCAGCAAAATACTGAAGGGAAAGTGGGTTTGCCTTCATATTTGACCCAGAACAACTCACTTCAGCATGGAAATATCATTGCAACAGCTTTAATTTAGCCAGAAATCAAGAGTGTAAGTTTTAATGCGCTTAAAAGCATTTTCAGGCCAAATGAGCTGATTTCTGCTATTTGCAGCAAAATACTGAAGGGAAAGTGGGTTTGCCTTCATATTTGACCCAGAACAACTCAGTTCAGCATGGAAATATCATTGCAACAGCTTTTATTTAGCCAGAAATCAAGAGTTTAAGTTTTTATGCGCTTAAAAGCATTTTCAGGCCAAATGAGCTGATTTCTGCTATTTGCAGCAAAATACTGAAGGGAAAGTGGGTTTGCCTTCATATTTGACCCAGAACAACTCAGTTCAGCATGGAAATATCATTGCAACAGCTTTTATTTAGCCAGAAATCAAGAGTGTAAGTTTTTATGCGCTTAAAAGTATTTTTTGCCGAATGAGCAAATATGCTTGTTTCTGCCAATTGCTGCAAAATACTGAAAGGAAAGTGGGTTTGCTTTCATATTTGACCCAGAACAACTCAGTTCAGCATGGAAATATCATTGCAACAGCTTTTATTTAGCCAGAAATCAAGAGTGTAAGTTTTAATGCGCTTAAAAGCATTTTCAGGCCAAATGAGCTGATTTCTGCTATTTGCAGCAAAATACTGAAGGGAAAGTGGGTTTGCCTTCATATTTGACCCAGAACAACTCAGTTCAGCATGGAAATATCATTGCAACAGCTTTTATTTAGCCAGAAATCAAGAGTGTAAGTTTTTATGCGCTTAAAAGCATTTTCAGGCCGAATGAGCAAAAATGCTTGTTTCTGCCAATTGCAGCAAAATACTGAAAGGAAAGTGGGTTTGCCTTCATATTTGACCCAGAACAACTCAGTTCAGCATGGAAATATCATTGCAACAGCTTTTATTTAGCCAGAAATCAAGAGTGTAAGTTTTTATGCGCTTAAAAGCATTTTCAGGCCAAATGAGCTGATTTCTGCTATTTGCAGCAAAATACTGAAGGGAAAGTGGGTTTGCCTTCATATTTGACCCAGAACAACTCAGTTCAGCATTGTAATATCATTGCAACAGCTTTTATTTAGCCAGAAATCAAGAGTGTAAGTTTTTATGCGCTTAAAAGCATTTTCAGGCCAAATGAGCTGATTTCTGCTATTTGCAGCAAAATACTGAAGGGAAAGTGGGTTTGCCTTCATATTTGAACCAGAACCACTCAGTTCAGTATGGAAATATCATTGCAACAGCTTTTATTTAGCCAGAAATCAAGAGTGTAAGTTTTTATGCGCTTAAAAGCATTTTCAGGCCGAATGAGCAAATATGCTTGTTTCTGCCAATTGCAGCAAAATACTGAAAGGAAAGTGGGTTTGCCTTCATATTTGACCCAGAACAACTCAGTTCAGCATGGAAATATCATTGCAACAGCTTTTATTTAGCCAGAAATCAAGAGTGTAAGTTTTTATGCGCTTAAAAGCATTTTCAGGCCGAATGAGCAAATATGCTTGTTTCTGCCAATTGCAGCAAAATACTGAAGGGAAAGTGGGTTTGCCTTCATATTTGACCCAGAACAACTCAGTTCAGCATGGAAATATCATTGCAACAGCTTTTATTTAGCCAGAAATCAAGAGTGTAAGTTTTTATGCGCTTAAAAGCATTTTCAGGCCAAATGAGCTGATTTCTGCTATTTGCAGCAAAATACTGAAGGGAAAGTGGGTTTGCCTTCATATTTGACCCAGAACAACTCAGTTCAGCATGGAAATATCATTGCAACAGCTTTTATTTAGCCAGAAATCAAGAGTGTAAGTTTTTATGTGCTTAAAAGCATTTTCAGGCCGAATGAGCAAATATGCTTGTTTCTGCCAATTGCAGCAAAATACTGAAGGGAAAGTGGGTTTGCCTTCATATTTGACCCAGAACAACTCAGTTCAGCATGGAAATATCATTGCAACAGCTTTTATTTAGCCAGAAATCAAGAGTGTACGTTTTTATGCGCTTAAAAGCATTTTCAGGCCGAATGAGCAAATATGCTTGTTTCTGCCAATTGCTGCAAAATACTGAAAGGAAAGTGGGTTTGCCTTCATATTTGACCCAGAACAACTCAGTTCAGCATGGAAATATCATTGCAACAGCTTTTATTTAGCCAGAAATCAAGAGTGTAAGTTTTAATGCGCTTAAAAGCATTTTCAGGCCAAATGAGCTGATTTCTGCTATTTGCAGCAAAATACTGAAGGGAAAGTGGGTTTGCCTTCATATTTGACCCAGAACAACTCAGTTCAGCATGGAAATATCATTGCAACAGCTTTTATTTAGCCAGAAATCAAGAGTTTAAGTTTTTATTCGCTTAAAAGCATTTTCAGGCCAAATGAGCTGATTTCTGCTATTTGCAGCAAAATACTGAAGGGAAAGTGGGTTTGCCTTCATATTTGACCCAGAACAACTCAGTTCAGCATGGAAATATCATTGCAACAGCTTTTATTTAGCCAGAAATCAAGAGTGTAAGTTTTTATGCGCTTAAAAGCATTTTCAGGCCGAATGAGCAAATATGCTTGTTTCTGCCAATTGCTGCAAAATACTGAAAGGAAAGTGGGTTTGCTTTCATATTTGACCCAGAACAACTCAGTTCAGCATGGAAATATCATTGCAACAGCTTTTATTTAGCCAGAAATCAAGAGTGTAAGTTTTAATGCGCTTAAAAGCATTTTCAGGCCAAATGAGCTGATTTCTGCTATTTGCAGCAAAATACTGAAGGGAAAGTGGGTTTGCCTTCATATTTGACCCAGAACAACTCAGTTCAGCATGGAAATATCATTGCAACAGCTTTTATTAAGCCAGAAATCAAGAGTGTAAGTTTTTATGCGCTTAAAAGCATTTTCAGGCCGAATGAGCAAATATGCTTGTTTCTGCCAATTGCTGCAAAATACTGAAAGGAAAGTGGGTTTGCCTTCATATTTGACCCAGAACAACTCAGTTCAGCATGGAAATATCATTGCAACAGCTTTTATTTAGCCAGAAATCAAGAGTGTAAGTTTTTATGCGCTTAAAAGCATTTTCAGGCCAAATGAGCTGATTTCTGCTATTTGCAGCAAAATACTGAAGGGAAAGTGGGTTTGCCTTCATATTTGACCCAGAACAACTCAGTTCAGCATGGAAATATCATTGCAACAGCTTTTATTTAGCCAGAAATCAAGAGTGTAAGTTTTTATGCGCTTAAAAGCATTTTCAGGCCGAATGAGCAAATATGCTTGTTTCTGCCAATTGCAGCAAAATACTGAAGGGAAAGTGGGTTTGCCTTCATATTTGACCCAGAACAACTCAGTTCAGCATGGAAATATCATTGCAACAGCTTTTATTTAGCCAGAAATCAAGAGTGTAAGTTTTTATGCGCTTAAAAGCATTTTCAGGCCGAATGAGCAAAAATGCTTGTTTCTGCCAATTGCAGCAAAATACTGAAAGGAAAGTGGGTTTGCCTTCATATTTGACCCAGAAAAACTCAGTTCAGCATGGAAATATCATTGCAACAGCTTTTATTTAGCCAGAAATCAAGAGTGTAAGTTTTTATGCGCTTAAAAGCATTTTCAGGCCAAATGAGCTGATTTCTGCTATTTGCAGCAAAATACTGAAGGGAAAGTGGGTTTGCCTTCATATTTGACCCAGAACAACTCAGTTCAGCATGGAAATATCATTGCAACAGCTTTTATTTAGCCAGAAATCAAGAGTGTAAGTTTTTATGCGCTTAAAAGCATTTTCAGGCCAAATGAGCTGATTTCTGCTATTTGCAGCAAAATACTGAAGGGAAAGTGGGTTTGCCTTCATATTTGACCCAGAACAACTCAGTTCAGCATGGAAATATCATTGCAACAGCTTTTATTTAGCCAGAAATCAAGAGTGTAAGTTTTTATGTGCTTAAAAGCATTTTCAGGCCGAATGAGCAAATATGCTTGTTTCTGCCAATTGCAGCAAAATACTGAAGGGAAAGTGGGTTTGCCTTCATATTTGACCCAGAACAACTCACTTCAGCATGGAAATATCATTGCAACAGCTTTTATTTAGCCAGAAATCAAGAGTGTACGTTTTTATGCGCTTAAAAGCATTTTCAGGCCGAATGAGCAAATATGCTTGTTTCTGCCAATTGCTGCAAAATACTGAAGGGAAAGTGGGTTTGCCTTCATATTTGACCCAGAAAAACTCAGTTCAGCATGGAAATATCATTGCAACAGCTTTTATTTAGCCAGAAATCAAGAGTGTAAGTTTTTATGCGCTTAAAAGCATTTTCAGGCCAAATGAGCTGATTTCTGCTATTTGCAGCAAAATACTGAAGGGAAAGTGGGTTTGCCTTCATATTTGACCCAGAACAACTCAGTTCAGCATGGAAATATCATTGCAACAGCTTTTATTTAGCCAGAAATCAAGAGTTTAAGTTTTTATTCGCTTAAAAGCATTTTCAGGCCAAATGAGCTGATTTCTGCTATTTGCAGCAAAATACTGAAGGGAAAGTGGGTTTGCCTTCATATTTGACCCAGAACAACTCAGTTCAGCATGGAAATATCATTGCAACAGCTTTTATTTAGCCAGAAATCAAGAGTGTAAGTTTTTATGTGCTTAAAAGCATTTTCAGGCCGAATGAGCAAATATGCTTGTTTCTGCCAATTGCAGCAAAATACTGAAGGGAAAGTGGGTTTGCCTTCATATTTGACCCAGAACAACTCACTTCAGCATGGAAATATCATTGCAACAGCTTTTATTTAGCCAGAAATCAAGAGTGTACGTTTTTATGCGCTTAAAAGCATTTTCAGGCCGAATGAGCAAATATGCTTGTTTCTGCCAATTGCTGCAAAATACTGAAAGGAAAGTGGGTTTGCTTTCATATTTGACCCAGAACAACTCAGTTCAGCATGGAAATATCATTGCAACAGCTTTTATTTAGCCAGAAATCAAGAGTGTAAGTTTTAATGCGCTTAAAAGCATTTTCAGGCCAAATGAGCTGATTTCTGCTATTTGCAGCAAAATACTGAAGGGAAAGTGGGTTTGCCTTCATATTTGACCCAGAACAACTCAGTTCAGCATGGAAATATCATTGCAACAGCTTTTATTTAGCCAGAAATCAAGAGTGTAAGTTTTTATGCGCTTAAAAGCATTTTCAGGCCGAATGAGCAAAAATGCTTGTTTCTGCCAATTGCAGCAAAATACTGAAAGGAAAGTGGGTTTGCCTTCATATTTGACCCAGAACAACTCAGTTCAGCATGGAAATATCATTGCAACAGCTTTTATTTAGCCAGAAATCAAGAGTGTAAGTTTTTATGCGCTTAAAAGCATTTTCAGGCCAAATGAGCTGATTTCTGCTATTTGCAGCAAAATACTGAAGGGAAAGTGGGTTTGCCTTCATATTAGACCCAGAACAACTCAGTTCAGCATGGAAATATCATTGCAACAGCTTTTATTTAGCCAGAAATCAAGAGTGTAAGTTTTTATGCGCTTAAAAGCATTTTCAGGCCAAATGAGCTGATTTCTGCTATTTGCAGCAAAATACTGAAGGGAAAGTGGGTTTGCATTCATATTTGAACCAGAACAACTCAGTTCAGTATGGAAATATCATTGCAACAGCTTTTATTTAGCCAGAAATCAAGAGTGTAAGTTTTTATGCGCTTAAAAGCATTTTCAGGCCGAAGTAGCAAATATGCTTGTTTCTGCCAATTGCAGCAAAATACTGAAAGGAAAGTGGGTTTGCCTTCATATTTGACCCAGAACAACTCAGTTCAGCATGGAAATATCATTGCAACAGCTTTTATTTAGCCAGAAATCAAGAGTGTAAGTTTTTATGCGCTTAAAAGCATTTTCAGGCCGAATGAGCAAATATGCTTGTTTCTGCCAATTGCAGCAAAATACTGAAGGGAAAGTGGGTTTGCCTTCATATTTGACCCAGAACAACTCAGTTCAGCATGGAAATATCATTGCAACAGCTTTTATTTAGCCAGAAATCAAGAGTGTAAGTTTTTATGTGCTTAAAAGCATTTTCAGGCCGAATGAGCAAATATGCTTGTTTCTGCCAATTGCAGCAAAATACTGAAGGGAAAGTGGGTTTGCCTTCATATTTGACCCAGAACAACTCACTTCAGCATGGAAATATCATTGCAACAGCTTTTATTTAGCCAGAAATCAAGAGTGTACGTTTTTATGCGCTTAAAAGCATTTTCAGGCCGAATGAGCAAATATGCTTGTTTCTGCCAATTGCTGCAAAATACTGAAAGGAAAGTGGGTTTGCTTTCATATTTGACCCAGAACAACTCAGTTCAGCATGGAAATATCATTGCAACAGCTTTTATTTAGCCAGAAATCAAGAGTGTAAGTTTTAATGCGCTTAAAAGCATTTTCAGGCCAAATGAGCTGATTTCTGCTATTTGCAGCAAAATACTGAAGGGAAAGTGGGTTTGCCTTCATATTTGACCCAGAACAACTCAGTTCAGCATGGAAATATCATTGCAACAGCTTTTATTTAGCCAGAAATCAAGAGTGTAAGTTTTTATGCGCTTAAAAGCATTTTCAGGCCGAATGAGCAAAAATGCTTGTTTCTGCCAATTGCAGCAAAATACTGAAAGGAAAGTGGGTTTGCCTTCATATTTGACCCAGAACAACTCAGTTCAGCATGGAAATATCATTGCAACAGCTTTTATTTAGCCAGAAATCAAGAGTGTAAGTTTTTATGCGCTTAAAAGCATTTTCAGGCCAAATGAGCTGATTTCTGCTATTTGCAGCAAAATACTGAAGGGAAAGTGGGTTTGCCTTCATATTTGACCCAGAACAACTCAGTTCAGCATGGAAATATCATTGCAACAGCTTTTATTTAGCCAGAAATCAAGAGTGTAAGTTTTTATGCGCTTAAAAGCATTTTCAGGCCAAATGAGCTGATTTCTGCTATTTGCAGCAAAATACTGAAGGGAAAGTGGGTTTGCCTTCATATTTGACCCAGAACAACTCAGTTCAGCATGGAAATATCATTGCAACAGCTTTTATTTAGCCAGAAATCAAGAGTGTAAGTTTTTATGCGCTTAAAAGCATTTTCAGGCCGAATGAGCAAAAATGCTTGTTTCTGCCAATTGCAGCAAAATACTGAAAGGAAAGTGGGTTTGCCTTCATATTTGACCCAGAAAAACTCAGTTCAGCATGGAAATATCATTGCAACAGCTTTTATTTAGCCAGAAATCAAGAGTGTAAGTTTTTATGCGCTTAAAAGCATTTTCAGGCCAAATGAGCTGATTTCTGCTATTTGCAGCAAAATACTGAAGGGAAAGTGGGTTTGCCTCCATATTTGAACCAGAACAACTCAGTTCAGTATGGAAATATCATTGCAACAGCTTTTATTTAGCCAGAAATCAAGAGTGTAAGTTTTTATGCGCTTAAAAGCATTTTCAGGCCGAATGAGCAAATATGCTTGTTTCTGCCAATTGCAGCAAAATACTGAAAGGAAAGTGGGTTTGCCTTCATATTTGACCCAGAACAACTCAGTTCAGCATGGAAATATCATTGCAACAGCTTTTATTTAGCCAGAAATCAAGAGTGTAAGTTTTTATGCGCTTAAAAGCATTTTCAGGCCGAATGAGCAAATATGCTTGTTTCTGCCAATTGCAGCAAAATACTGAAGGGAAAGTGGGTTTGCCTTCATATTTGACCCAGAACAACTCACTTCAGCATGGAAATATCATTGCAACAGCTTTTATTTAGCCAGAAATCAAGAGTGTACGTTTTTATGCGCTTAAAAGCATTTTCAGGCCGAATGAGCAAATATGCTTGTTTCTGCCAATTGCTGCAAAATACTGAAGGGAAAGTGGGTTTGCCTTCATATTTGACCCAGAACAACTCAGTTCAGCATGGAAATATCATTGCAACAGCTTTTATTTAGCCAGAAATCAAGAGTGTAAGTTTTTATGCGCTTAAAAGCATTTTCAGGCCAAATGAGCTGATTTCTGCTATTTGCAGCAAAATACTGAAGGGAAAGTGGGTTTGCCTTCATATTTGACCCAGAACAACTCAGTTCAGCATGGAAATATCATTGCAACAGCTTTTATTTAGCCAGAAATCAAGAGTTTAAGTTTTTATTCGCTTAAAAGCATTTTCAGGCCAAATGAGCTGATTTCTGCTATTTGCAGCAAAATACTGAAGGGAAAGTGGGTTTGCCTTCATATTTGACCCAGAACAACTCAGTTCAGCATGGAAATATCATTGCAACAGCTTTTATTTAGCCAGAAATCAAGAGTGTAAGTTTTTATGCGCTTAAAAGCATTTTCAGGCCGAATGAGCAAATATGCTTGTTTCTGCCAATTGCTGCAAAATACTGAAAGGAAAGTGGGTTTGCTTTCATATTTGACCCAGAACAACTCAGTTCAGCATGGAAATATCATTGCAACAGCTTTTATTTAGCCAGAAATCAAGAGTGTAAGTTTTAATGCGCTTAAAAGCATTTTCAGGCCAAATGAGCTGATTTCTGCTATTTGCAGCAAAATACTGAAGGGAAAGTGGGTTTGCCTTCATATTTGACCCAGAACAACTCAGTTCAGCATGGAAATTTCATTGCAACAGCTTTTATTTAGCCAGAAATCAAGAGTGTAAGTTTTTATGCGCTTAAAAGCATTTTCAGGCCGAATGAGCAAAAATGCTTGTTTCTGCCAATTGCAGCAAAATACTGAAAGGAAAGTGGGTTTGCCTTCATATTTGACCCAGAACAACTCAGTTCAGCATGGAAATATCATTGCAACAGCTTTTATTTAGCCAGAAATCAAGAGTGTAAGTTTTTATGCGCTTAAAAGCATTTTCAGGCCAAATGAGCTGATTTCTGCTATTTGCAGCAAAATACTGAAGGGAAAGTGGGTTTGCCTTCATATTTGACCCAGAACAACTCAGTTCAGCATGGAAATATCATTGCAACAGCTTTTATTTAGCCAGAAATCAAGAGTGTAAGTTTTTATGCGCTTAAAAGCATTTTCAGGCCGAATGAGCAAATATGCTTGTTTCTGCCAATTGCAGCAAAATACTGAAAGGAAAGTGGGTTTGCCTTCATATTTGACCCAGAACAACTCAGTTCAGCCTGGAAATATCATTGCAACAGCTTTTATTTAGTCACAAATCAAGAGTGTAAGTTTTTATGCGCTTAAAAGCATTTTCAGGCCGAATGAGCTGATTTCTGCTATTTGCAGCAAATTACTGAAGGGAAAGTGGGTTTGCCTTCATATTTGACCCAGAACAACTCAGTTCAGCATGGAAATATCATTGCAACAGCTTTTATTTAGCCAGAAATCAAGAGTGTAAGTTTTTATGCGCTTAAAAGCATTTTCAGGCCAAATGAGCTGATTTCTGCTATTTGCAGCAAAATACTGAAGGGAAAGTGGGTTTGCCTTCATATTTGACCCAGAACAACTCAGTTCAGCATGGAAATATCATTGCAACAGCTTTTATTTAGCCAGAAATCAAGAGTGTAAGTTTTTATGCGCTTAAAAGCATTTTCAGGCCGAATGAGCAAATATGCTTGTTTCTGCCAATTGCAGCAAAATACTGAAAGGAAAGTGGGTTTGCCTTCATATTTGACCCAGAACAACTCAGTTCAGCATGGAAATATCATTGCAACAGCTTTTATTTAGCCAGAAATCAAGAGTGTAAGTTTTTATGCGCTTAAAAGCATTTTCAGGCCAAATGAGCTGATTTCTGCTATTTGCAGCAAAATACTGAAGGGAAAGTGGGTTTGCCTTCATATTTGACCCAGAACAACTCAGTTCAGCATGGAAATATCATTGCAACAGCTTTTATTTAGCCAGAAATCAAGAGTTTAAGTTTTTATGCGCTTAAAAGCATTTTCAGGCCGAATGAGCAAATATGCTTGTTTCTGCCAATTGCAGCAAAATACTGAAAGGAAAGTGGGTTTGCCTTCATATTTGACCCAGAACAACTCAGTTCAGCATGGAAATATCATTGCAACAGCTTTTATTTAGCCAGAAATCAAGAGTGTAAGTTTTTATGCGCTTAAAAGCATTTTCAGGCCGAATGAGCAAATATGCTTGTTTCTGCCAATTGCAGCAAAATACTGAAGGGAAAGTGGGTTTGCCTTCATATTTGACCCAGAACAACTCAGTTCAGCATGGAAATATCATTGCAACAGCTTTTATTTAGCCAGAAATCAAGAGTGTAAGTTTTTATGCGCTTAAAAGCATTTTCAGGCCAAATGAGCTGATTTCTGCTATTTGCAGCAAAATACTGAAGGGAAAGTGGGTTTGCCTTCATATTTGACCCAGAACAACTCAGTTCAGCATGGAAATATCATTGCAACAGCTTTTATTTAGCCAGAAATCAAGAGTGTAAGTTTTTATGCGCTTAAAAGCATTTTCAGGCCGAATGAGCAAATATGCTTGTTTCTGCCAATTGCAGCAAAATACTGAAAGGAAAGTGGGTTTGCCTTCATATTTGACCCAGAACAACTCACTTCAGCATGGAAATATCATTGCAACAGCTTTTATTTAGCCAGAAATCAAGAGTGTAAGTTTTAATGCGCTTAAAAGCATTTTCAGGCCAAATGAGCTGATTTCTGCTATTTGCAGCAAAATACTGAAGGGAAAGTGGGTTTGCCTTCATATTTGACCCAGAACAACTCAGTTCAGCATGGAAATATCATTGCAACAGCTTTTATTTAGCCAGAAATCAAGAGTGTAAGTTTTTATGCGCTTAAAAGCATTTTCAGGCCGAATGAGCAAAAATGCTTGTTTCTGCCAATTGCAGCAAAATACTGAAAGGAAAGTGGGTTTGCCTTCATATTTGACCCAGAACAACTCAGTTCAGCATGGAAATATCATTGCAACAGCTTTTATTTAGCCAGAAATCAAGAGTGTAAGTTTTTATGCGCTTAAAAGCATTTTCAGGCCAAATGAGCTGATTTCTGCTATTTGCAGCAAAATACTGAAGGGAAAGTGGGTTTGCCTTCATATTTGACCCAGAACAACTCAGTTCAGCATGGAAATATCATTGCAACAGCTTTTATTTAGCCAGAAATCAAGAGTGTAAGTTTTTATGCGCTTAAAAGCATTTTCAGGCCAAATGAGCTGATTTCTGCTATTTGCAGCAAAATACTGAAGGGAAAGTGGGTTTGCCTTCATATTTGAACCAGAACAACTCAGTTCAGTATGGAAATATCATTGCAACAGCTTTTATTTAGCCAGAAATCAAGAGTGTAAGTTTTTATGCGCTTAAAAGCATTTTCAGGCCGAATGAGCAAATATGCTTGTTTCTGCCAATTGCAGCAAAATACTGAAAGGAAAGTGGGTTTGCCTTCATATTTGACCCAGAACAACTCAGTTCAGCATGGAAATATCATTGCAACAGCTTTTATTTAGCCAGAAATCAAGAGTGTAAGTTTTTATGCGCTTAAAAGCATTTTCAGGCCGAATGAGCAAATATGCTTGTTTCTGCCAATTGCAGCAAAATACTGAAGGGAAAGTGGGTTTGCCTTCATATTTGACCCAGAACAACTCAGTTCAGCATGGAAATATCATTGCAACAGCTTTTATTTAGCCAGAAATCAAGAGTGTAAGTTTTTATGCGCTTAAAAGCATTTTCAGGCCAAATGAGCTGATTTCTGCTATTTGCAGCAAAATACTCAAGGGAAAGTGGGTTTGCCTTCATATTTGACCCAGAACAACTCAGTTCAGCATGGAAATATCATTGCAACAGCTTTTATTTAGCCAGAAATCAAGAGTGTAAGTTTTTATGTGCTTAAAAGCATTTTCAGGCCGAATGAGCAAATATGCTTGTTTCTGCCAATTGCAGCAAAATACTGAAGGGAAAGTGGGTTTGCCTTCATATTTGACCCAGAACAACTCACTTCAGCATGGAAATATCATTGCAACAGCTTTTATTTAGCCAGAAATCAAGAGTGTACGTTTTTATGCGCTTAAAAGCATTTTCAGGCCGAATGAGCAAATATGCTTGTTTCTGCCAATTGCTGCAAAATACTGAAAGGAAAGTGGGTTTGCCTTCATATTTGACCCAGAACAACTCAGTTCAGCATGGAAATATCATTGCAACAGCTTTTATTTAGCCAGAAATCAAGAGTGTAAGTTTTAATGCGCTTAAAAGCATTTTCAGGCCAAATGAGCTGATTTCTGCTATTTGCAGCAAAATACTGAAGGGAAAGTGGGTTTGCCTTCATATTTGACCCAGAACAACTCAGTTCAGCATGGAAATATCATTGCAACAGCTTTTATTTAGCCAGAAATCAAGAGTGTAAGTTTTAATGCGCTTAAAAGCATTTTCAGGCCAAATGAGCTGATTTCTGCTATTTGCAGCAAAATACTGAAGGGAAAGTGGGTTTGCCTTCATATTTGACCCAGAACAACTCAGTTCAGCATGGAAATATCATTGCAACAGCTTTTATTTAGCCAGAAATCAAGAGTGTAAGTTTTTATGCGCTTAAAAGCATTTTCAGGCCGAATGAGCAAATATGCTTGTTTCTGCCAATTGCAGCAAAATACTGAAGGGAAAGTGGGTCTGCCTTCATATTTGACCCAGAACAACTCAGTTCAGCATGGAAATATCATTGCAACAGCTTTTATTTAGCCAGAAATCAAGAGTGTAAGTTTTTATGCGCTTAAAAGCATTTTCAGGCCAAATGAGCTGATTTCTGCTATTTGCAGCAAAATACTGAAGGGAAAGTGGGTTTGCCTTCATATTTGACCCAGAACAACTCAGTTCAGCATGGAAATATCATTGCAACAGCTTTTATTTAGCCAGAAATCAAGAGTGTAAGTTTTTATGCGCTTAAAAGCATTTTCAGGCCAAATGAGCTGATTTCTGCTATTTGCAGCAAAATACTGAAGGGAAAGTGGGTTTGCCTTCATATTTGACCCAGAACAACTCAGTTCAGCATGGAAATATCATTGCAACAGCTTTTATTTAGCCAGAAATCAAGAGTGTAAGTTTTTATGCGCTTAAAAGCATTTTCAGGCCGAATGAGCAAAAATGCTTGTTTCTGCCAATTGCAGCAAAATACTGAAAGGAAAGTGGGTTTGCCTTCATATTTGACCCAGAAAAACTCAGTTCAGCATGGAAATATCATTGCAACAGCTTTTATTTAGCCAGAAATCAAGAGTGTAAGTTTTTATGCGCTTAAAAGCATTTTCAGGCCAAATGAGCTGATTTCTGCTATTTGCAGCAAAATACTGAAGGGAAAGTGGGTTTGCCTTCATATTTGACCCAGAACAACTCAGTTCAGCATGGAAATATCATTGCAACAGCTTTTATTTAGCCAGAAATCAAGAGTGTAAGTTTTTATGCGCTTAAAAGCATTTTCAGGCCAAATGAGCTGATTTCTGCTATTTGCAGCAAAATACTGAAGGGAAAGTGGGTTTGCCTCCATATTTGAACCAGAACAACTCAGTTCAGTATGGAAATATCATTGCAACAGCTTTTATTTAGCCAGAAATCAAGAGTGTACGTTTTTATGCGCTTAAAAGCATTTTCAGGCCGAATGAGCAAATATGCTTGTTTCTGCCAATTGCTGCAAAATACTGAAGGGAAAGTGGGTTTGCCTTCATATTTGACCCAGAAAAACTCAGTTCAGCATGGAAATATCATTGCAACAGCTTTTATTTAGCCAGAAATCAAGAGTGTAAGTTTTTATGCGCTTAAAAGCATTTTCAGGCCAAATGAGCTGATTTCTGCTATTTGCAGCAAAATACTGAAGGGAAAGTGGGTTTGCCTTCATATTTGACCCAGAACAACTCAGTTCAGCATGTAAATATCATTGCAACAGCTTTTATTTAGCCAGAAATCAAGAGTTTAAGTTTTTATTCGCTTAAAAGCATTTTCAGGCCAAATGAGCTGATTTCTGCTATTTGCAGCAAAATACTGAAGGGAAAGTGGGTTTGCCTTCATATTTGACCCAGAACAACTCAGTTCAGCATGGAAATATCATTGCAACAGCTTTTATTTAGCCAGAAATCAAGAGTGTAAGTTTTTATGCGCTTAAAAGCATTTTCAGGCCGAATGAGCAAATATGCTTGTTTCTGCCAATTGCTGCAAAATACTGAAAGGAAAGTGGGTTTGCTTTCATATTTGACCCAGAACAACTCAGTTCAGCATGGAAATATCATTGCAACAGCTTTTATTTAGCCAGAAATCAAGAGTGTAAGTTTTAATGCGCTTAAAAGCATTTTCAGGCCAAATGAGCTGATTTCTGCTATTTGCAGCAAAATACTGAAGGGAAAGTGGGTTTGCCTTCATATTTGACCCAGAACAACTCAGTTCAGCATGGAAATTTCATTGCAACAACTTTTATTTAGCCAGAAATCAAGAGTGTAAGTTTTTATGCGCTTAAAAGCATTTTCAGGCCGAATGAGCAAAAATGCTTGTTTCTGCCAATTGCAGCAAAATACTGAAAGGAAAGTGGGTTTGCCTTCATATTTGACCCAGAACAACTCAGTTCAGCATGGAAATATCATTGCAACAGCTTTTATTTAGCCAGAAATCAAGAGTGTAAGTTTTTATGCGCTTAAAAGCATTTTCAGGCCAAATGAGCTGATTTCTGCTATTTGCAGCAAAATACTGAAGGGAAAGTGGGTTTGCCTTCATATTTGACCCAGAACAACTCAGTTCAGCATGGAAATATCATTGCAACAGCTTTTATTTAGCCAGAAATCAAGAGTGTACGTTTTTATGCGCTTAAAAGCATTTTCAGGCCGAATGAGCAAATATGCTTGTTTCTGCCAATTGCAGCAAAATACTGAAAGGAAAGTGGGTTTGCCTTCATATTTGACCCAGAACAACTCAGT
Source organism: Channa argus (assembly GCF_033026475.1). Taxonomy (NCBI): domain Eukaryota; kingdom Metazoa; phylum Chordata; class Actinopteri; order Anabantiformes; family Channidae; genus Channa; species Channa argus. Next base: position 808,317 of record NW_027125226.1, read on the forward strand.
TCAGCCTGGAAATATCATTGCAACAGCTTTTATTTAGTCACAAATCAAGAGTGTAAGTTTTTATGCGCTTAAAAGCATTTTCAGGCCGAATGAGCTGATTTCTGCTATTTGCAGCAAATTACTGAAGGGAAAGTGGGTTTGCCTTCATATTTGACCCAGAACAACTCAGTTCAGCATGGAAATATCATTGCAACAGCTTTTATTTAGCCAGAAATCAAGAGTGTAAGTTTTTATGCGCTTAAAAGCATTTTCAGGCCGAATGAGCAAATATGCTTGTTTCTGCCAATTGCAGCAAAATACTGAAAGGAAAGTGGGTTTGCCTTCATATTTGACCCAGAACAACTCAGTTCAGCATGGAAATATCATTGCAACAGCTTTTATTTAGCCAGAAATCAAGAGTGTAAGTTTTTATGCGCTTAAAAGCATTTTCAGGCCAAATGAGCTGATTTCTGCTATTTGCAGCAAAATACTGAAGGGAAAGTGGGTTTGCCTTCATATTTGACCCAGAACAACTCAGTTCAGCATGGAAATATCATTGCAACAGCTTTTATTTAGCCAGAAATCAAGAGTTTAAGTTTTTATGCGCTTAAAAGCATTTTCAGGCCGAATGAGCAAATATGCTTGTTTCTGCCAATTGCAGCAAAATACTGAAAGGAAAGTGGGTTTGCCTTCATATTTGACCCAGAACAACTCAGTTCAGCATGGAAATATCATTGCAACAGCTTTTATTTAGCCAGAAATCAAGAGTGTAAGTTTTTATGCGCTTAAAAGCATTTTCAGGCCGAATGAGCAAATATGCTTGTTTCTGCCAATTGCAGCAAAATACTGAAGGGAAAGTGGGTTTGCCTTCATATTTGACCCAGAACAACTCAGTTCAGCATGGAAATATCATTGCAACAGCTTTTATTTAGCCAGAAATCAAGAGTGTAAGTTTTTATGCGCTTAAAAGCATTTTCAGGCCAAATGAGCTGATTTCTGCTATTTGCAGCAAAATACTGAAGGGAAAGTGGGTTTGCCTTCATATTTGACCCAGAACAACTCAGTTCAGCATGGAAATATCATTGCAACAGCTTTTATTTAGCCAGAAATCAAGAGTGTAAGTTTTTATGCGCTTAAAAGCATTTTCAGGCCGAATGAGCAAATATGCTTGTTTCTGCCAATTGCAGCAAAATACTGAAGGGAAAGTGGGTTTGCCTTCATATTTGACCCAGAACAACTCACTTCAGCATGGAAATATCATTGCAACAGCTTTTATTTAGCCAGAAATCAAGAGTGTACGTTTTTATGCGCTTAAAAGCATTTTCAGGCCAAATGAGCAAATATGCTTGTTTCTGCCAATTGCTGCAAAATACTGAAAGGAAAGTGGGTTTGCCTTCATATTTGACCCAGAACAACTCAGTTCAGCATGGAAATATCATTGCAACAGCTTTTATTTAGCCAGAAATCAAGAGTGTAAGTTTTAATGCGCTTAAAAGCATTTTCAGGCCAAATGAGCTGATTTCTGCTATTTGCAGCAAAATACTGAAGGGAAAGTGGGTTTGCCTTCATATTTGACCCAGAACAACTCAGTTCAGCATGGAAATATCATTGCAACAGCTTTTATTTAGCCAGAAATCAAGAGTTTAAGTTTTTATTCGCTTAAAAGCATTTTCAGGCCAAATGAGCTGATTTCTGCTATTTGCAGCAAAATACTGAAGGGAAAGTGGGTTTGCCTTCATATTTGACCCAGAACAACTCAGTTCAGCATGGAAATATCATTGCAACAGCTTTTATTTAGCCAGAAATCAAGAGTGTAAGTTTTTATGCGCTTAAAAGCATTTTCAGGCCGAATGAGCAAATATGCTTGTTTCTGCCAATTGCTGCAAAATACTGAAAGGAAAGTGGGTTTGCTTTCATATTTGACCCAGAACAACTCAGTTCAGCATGGAAATATCATTGCAACAGCTTTTATTTAGCCAGAAATCAAGAGTGTAAGTTTTAATGCGCTTAAAAGCATTTTCAGGCCAAATGAGCTGATTTCTGCTATTTGCAGCAAAATACTGAAGGGAAAGTGGGTTTGCCTTCATATTTGACCCAGAACAACTCAGTTCAGCATGGAAATATCATTGCAACAGCTTTTATTTAGCCAGAAATCAAGAGTGTAAGTTTTTATGCGCTTAAAAGCATTTTCAGGCCGAATGAGCAAATATGCTTGTTTCTGCCAATTGCAGCAAAATACTGAAGGGAAAGTGGGTTTGCCTTCATATTTGACCCAGAACAACTCAGTTCAGCATGGAAATATCATTGCAACAGCTTTTATTTAGCCAGAAATCAAGAGTGTAAGTTTTTATGCGCTTAAAAGCATTTTCAGGCCAAATGAGCTGATTTCTGCTATTTGCAGCAAAATACTGAAGGGAAAGTGGGTTTGCCTTCATATTTGACCCAGAACAACTCAGTTCAGCATGGAAATATCATTGCAACAGCTTTTATTTAGCCAGAAATCAAGAGTGTAAGTTTTTATGCGCTTAAAAGCATTTTCAGGCCGAATGAGCAAAAATGCTTGTTTCTGCCAATTGCAGCAAAATACTGAAAGGAAAGTGGGTTTGCCTTCATATTTGACCCAGAAAAACTCAGTTCAGCATGGAAATATCATTGCAACAGCTTTTATTTAGCCAGAAATCAAGAGTGTAAGTTTTTATGCGCTTAAAAGCATTTTCAGGCCAAATGAGCTGATTTCTGCTATTTGCAGCAAAATACTGAAGGGAAAGTGGGTTTGCCTTCATATTTGACCCAGAACAACTCAGTTCAGCATGGAAATATCATTGCAACAGCTTTTATTTAGCCAGAAATCAAGAGTGTAAGTTTTTATGCGCTTAAAAGCATTTTCAGGCCGAATGAGCAAATATGCTTGTTTCTGCCAATTGCAGCAAAATACTGAAGGGAAAGTGGGTTTGCCTTCATATTTGACCCAGAACAACTCACTTCAGCATGGAAATATCATTGCAACAGCTTTTATTTAGCCAGAAATCAAGAGTGTACGTTTTTATGCGCTTAAAAGCATTTTCAGGCCGAATGAGCAAATATGCTTGTTTCTGCCAATTGCTGCAAAATACTGAAGGGAAAGTGGGTTTGCCTTCATATTTGACCCAGAAAAACTCAGTTCAGCATGGAAATATCATTGCAACAGCTTTTATTTAGCCAGAAATCAAGAGTGTAAGTTTTTATGCGCTTAAAAGCATTTTCAGGCCAAATGAGCTGATTTCTGCTATTTGCAGCAAAATACTGAAGGGAAAGTGGGTTTGCCTTCATATTTGACCCAGAACAACTCAGTTCAGCATGGAAATATCATTGCAACAGCTTTTATTTAGCCAGAAATCAAGAGTTTAAGTTTTTATTCGCTTAAAAGCATTTTCAGGCCAAATGAGCTGATTTCTGCTATTTGCAGCAAAATACTGAAGGGAAAGTGGGTTTGCCTTCATATTTGACCCAGAACAACTCAGTTCAGCATGGAAATATCATTGCAACAGCTTTTATTTAGCCAGAAATCAAGAGTGTAAGTTTTTATGCGCTTAAAAGCATTTTCAGGCCGAATGAGCAAATATGCTTGTTTCTGCCAATTGCTGCAAAATACTGAAAGGAAAGTGGGTTTGCTTTCATATTTGACCCAGAACAACTCAGTTCAGCATGGAAATATCATTGCAACAGCTTTTATTTAGCCAGAAATCAAGAGTGTAAGTTTTTATGCGCTTAAAAGCATTTTCAGGCCAAATGAGCTGATTTCTGCTATTTGCAGCAAAATACTGAAGGGAAAGTGGGTTTGCCTTCATATTTGACCCAGAACAACTCAGTTCAGCATGGAAATATCATTGCAACAGCTTTTATTTAGCCAGAAATCAAGAGTGTAAGTTTTTATGTGCTTAAAAGCATTTTCAGGCCGAATGAGCAAATATGATTGTTTCTGCCAATTGCAGCAAAATACTGAAGGGAAAGTGGGTTTGCCTTCATATTTGACCCAGAACAACTCACTTCAGCATGGAAATATCATTGCAACAGCTTTTATTTAGCCAGAAATCAAGAGTGTACGTTTTTATGCGCTTAAAAGCATTTTCAGGCCGAATGAGCAAATATGCTTGTTTCTGCCAATTGCTGCAAAATACTGAAAGGAAAGTGGGTTTGCCTTCATATTTGACCCAGAAAAACTCAGTTCAGCATGGAAATATCATTGCAACAGCTTTTATTTAGCCAGAAATCAAGAGTGTAAGTTTTTATGTGCTTAAAAGCATTTTCAGGCCGAATGAGCAAATATGATTGTTTCTGCCAATTGCAGCAAAATACTGAAGGGAAAGTGGGTTTGCCTTCATATTTGACCCAGAACAACTCACTTCAGCATGGAAATATCATTGCAACAGCTTTTATTTAGCCAGAAATCAAGAGTGTACGTTTTTATGCGCTTAAAAGCATTTTCAGGCCGAATGAGCAAATATGCTTGTTTCTGCCAATTGCTGCAAAATACTGAAAGGAAAGTGGGTTTGCCTTCATATTTGACCCAGAACAACTCAGTTCAGCATGGAAATATCATTGCAACAGCTTTTATTTAGCCAGAAATCAAGAGTGTAAGTTTTTATGCGCTTAAAAGCATTTTCAGGCCAAATGAGCTGATTTCTGCTATTTGCAGCAAAATACTGAAGGGAAAGTGGGTTTGCCTTCATATTTGACCCAGAACAACTCAGTTCAGCATGGAAATATCATTGCAACAGCTTTTATTTAGCCAGAAATCAAGAGTGTAAGTTTTTATGTGCTTAAAAGCATTTTCAGGCCGAATGAGCAAATATGATTGTTTCTGCCAATTGCAGCAAAATACTGAAGGGAAAGTGGGTTTGCCTTCATATTTGACCCAGAACAACTCACTTCAGCATGGAAATATCATTGCAACAGCTTTTATTTAGCCAGAAATCAAGAGTGTACGTTTTTATGCGCTTAAAAGCATTTTCAGGCCGAATGAGCAAATATGCTTGTTTCTGCCAATTGCTGCAAAATACTGAAAGGAAAGTGGGTTTGCCTTCATATTTGACCCAGAAAAACTCAGTTCAGCATGGAAATATCATTGCAACAGCTTTTATTTAGCCAGAAATCAAGAGTGTAAGTTTTAATGCGCTTAAAAGCATTTTCAGGCCAAATGAGCTGATTTCTGCTATTTGCAGCAAAATACTGAAGGGAAAGTGGGTTTGCCTTCATATTTGACCCAGAACAACTCAGTTCAGCATGGAAATATCATTGCAACAGCTTTTATTTAGCCAGAAATCAAGAGTTTAAGTTTTTATGCGCTTAAAAGCATTTTCAGGCCAAATGAGCTGATTTCTGCTATTTGCAGCAAAATACTGAAGGGAAAGTGGGTTTGCCTTCATATTTGACCCAGAACAACTCAGTTCAGCATGGAAATATCATTGCAACAGCTTTTATTTAGCCAGAAATCAAGAGTGTAAGTTTTTATGCGCTTAAAAGCATTTTCAGGCCGAATGAGCAAATATGCTTGTTTCTGCCAATTGCTGCAAAATACTGAAAGGAAAGTGGGTTTGCTTTCATATTTGACCCAGAACAACTCAGTTCAGCATGGAAATATCATTGCAACAGCTTTTATTTAGCCAGAAATCAAGAGTGTAAGTTTTAATGCGCTTAAAAGCATTTTCAGGCCAAATGAGCTGATTTCTGCTATTTGCAGCAAAATACTGAAGGGAAAGTGGGTTTGCCTTCATATTTGACCCAGAACAACTCAGTTCAGCATGGAAATATCATTGCAACAGCTTTTATTTAGCCAGAAATCAAGAGTGTAAGTTTTTATGCGCTTAAAAGCATTTTCAGGCCGAATGAGCAAAAATGCTTGTTTCTGCCAATTGCAGCAAAATACTGAAAGGAAAGTGGGTTTGCCTTCATATTTGACCCAGAACAACTCAGTTCAGCATGGAAATATCATTGCAACAGCTTTTATTTAGCCAGAAATCAAGAGTGTAAGTTTTTATGCGCTTAAAAGCATTTTCAGGCCAAATGAGCTGATTTCTGCTATTTGCAGCAAAATACTGAAGGGAAAGTGGGTTTGCCTTCATATTTGACCCAGAACAACTCAGTTCAGCATGGAAATATCATTGCAACAGCTTTTATTTAGCCAGAAATCAAGAGTGTAAGTTTTTATGCGCTTAAAAGCATTTTCAGGCCAAATGAGCTGATTTCTGTTATTTGCAGCAAAATACTGAAGGGAAAGTGGGTTTGCCTTCATATTTGAACCAGAACAACTCAGTTCAGTATGGAAATATCATTGCAACAGCTTTTATTTAGCCAGAAATCAAGAGTGTAAGTTTTTATGTGCTTAAAAGCATTTTCAGGCCGAATGAGCAAATATGCTTGTTTCTGCCAATTGCAGCAAAATACTGAAGGGAAAGTGGGTTTGCCTTCATATTTGACCCAGAACAACTCACTTCAGCATGGAAATATCATTGCAACAGCTTTTATTTAGCCAGAAATCAAGAGTGTACGTTTTTATGCGCTTAAAAGCATTTTCAGGCCGAATGAGCAAATATGCTTGTTTCTGCCAATTGCTGCAAAATACTGAAAGGAAAGTGGGTTTGCCTTCATATTTGACCCAGAACAACTCAGTTCAGCATGGAAATATCATTGCAACAGCTTTTATTTAGACAGAAATCAAGAGTGTAAGTTTTAATGCGCTTAAAAGCATTTTCAGGCCAAATGAGCTGATCTCTGCTATTTGCAGCAAAATACTGAAGGGAAAGTGGGTTTGCCTTCATATTTGACCCAGAACAACTCAGTTCAGCATGGAAATATCATTGCAACAGCTTTTATTTAGCCAGAAATCAAGAGTTTAAGTTTTTATTCGCTTAAAAGCATTTTCAGGCCAAATGAGCTGATTTCTGCTATTTGCAGCAAAATACTGAAGGGAAAGTGGGTTTGCCTTCATATTTGACCCAGAACAACTCAGTTCAGCATGGAAATATCATTGCAACAGCTTTTATTTAGCCAGAAATCAAGAGTGTAAGTTTTTATGCGCTTAAAAGCATTTTCAGGCCGAATGAGCAAATATGCTTGTTTCTGCCAATTGCTGCAAAATACTGAAAGGAAAGTGGGTTTGCTTTCATATTTGACCCAGAACAACTCAGTTCAGCATGGAAATATCATTGCAACAGCTTTTATTTAGCCAGAAATCAAGAGTGTAAGTTTTAATGCGCTTAAAAGCATTTTCAGGCCAAATGAGCTGATTTCTGCTATTTGCAGCAAAATACTGAAGGGAAAGTGGGTTTGCCTTCATATTTGACCCAGAACAACTCAGTTCAGCATGGAAATATCATTGCAACAGCTTTTATTTAGCCAGAAATCAAGAGTGTAAGTTTTTATGCGCTTAAAAGCTTTTTCAGGCCGAATGAGCAAAAATGCTTGTTTCTGCCAATTGCAGCAAAATACTGAAAGGAAAGTGGGTTTGCCTTCATATTTGACCCAGAACAACTCAGTTCAGCATGGAAATATCATTGCAACAGCTTTTATTTAGCCAGAAATCAAGAGTGTAAGTTTTTATGCGCTTAAAAGCATTTTCAGGCCAAATGAGCTGATTTCTGCTATTTGCAGCAAAATACTGAAGGGAAAGTGGGTTTGCCTTCATATTTGACCCAGAACAACTCAGTTCAGCATGGAAATATCATTGCAACAGCTTTTATTTAGCCAGAAATCAAGAGTGTAAGTTTTTATGCGCTTAAAAGCATTTTCAGGCCAAATGAGCTGATTTCTGCTATTTGCAGCAAAATACTGAAGGGAAAGTGGGTTTGCCTTCATATTTGACCCAGAACAACTCAGTTCAGCATGGAAATATCATTGCAACAGCTTTTATTTAGCCAGAAATCAAGAGTGTAAGTTTTTATGCGCTTAAAAGCATTTTCAGGCCAAATGAGCTGATTTCTGTTATTTGCAGCAAAATACTGAAGGGAAAGTGGGTTTGCCTTCATATTTGAACCAGAACAACTCAGTTCAGTATGGAAATATCATTGCAACAGCTTTTATTTAGCCAGAAATCAAGAGTGTAAGTTTTTATGTGCTTAAAAGCATTTTCAGGCCGAATGAGCAAATATGCTTGTTTCTGCCAATTGCAGCAAAATACTGAAGGGAAAGTGGGTTTGCCTTCATATTTGACCCAGAACAACTCACTTCAGCATGGAAATATCATTGCAACAGCTTTTATTTAGCCAGAAATCAAGAGTGTACGTTTTTATGCGCTTAAAAGCATTTTCAGGCCGAATGAGCAAATATGCTTGTTTCTGCCAATTGCTGCAAAATACTGAAAGGAAAGTGGGTTTGCCTTCATATTTGACCCAGAACAACTCAGTTCAGCATGGAAATATCATTGCAACAGCTTTTATTTAGACAGAAATCAAGAGTGTAAGTTTTAATGCGCTTAAAAGCATTTTCAGGCCAAATGAGCTGATCTCTGCTATTTGCAGCAAAATACTGAAGGGAAAGTGGGTTTGCCTTCATATTTGACCCAGAACAACTCAGTTCAGCATGGAAATATCATTGCAACAGCTTTTATTTAGCCAGAAATCAAGAGTTTAAGTTTTTATTCGCTTAAAAGCATTTTCAGGCCAAATGAGCTGATTTCTGCTATTTGCAGCAAAATACTGAAGGGAAAGTGGGTTTGCCTTCATATTTGACCCAGAACAACTCAGTTCAGCATGGAAATATCATTGCAACAGCTTTTATTTAGCCAGAAATCAAGAGTGTAAGTTTTTATGCGCTTAAAAGCATTTTCAGGCCGAATGAGCAAATATGCTTGTTTCTGCCAATTGCTGCAAAATACTGAAAGGAAAGTGGGTTTGCTTTCATATTTGACCCAGAACAACTCAGTTCAGCATGGAAATATCATTGCAACAGCTTTTATTTAGCCAGAAATCAAGAGTGTAAGTTTTAATGCGCTTAAAAGCATTTTCAGGCCAAATGAGCTGATTTCTGCTATTTGCAGCAAAATACTGAAGGGAAAGTGGGTTTGCCTTCATATTTGACCCAGAACAACTCAGTTCAGCATGGAAATATCATTGCAACAGCTTTTATTTAGCCAGAAATCAAGAGTGTAAGTTTTTATGCGCTTAAAAGCTTTTTCAGGCCGAATGAGCAAAAATGCTTGTTTCTGCCAATTGCAGCAAAATACTGAAAGGAAAGTGGGTTTGCCTTCATATTTGACCCAGAACAACTCAGTTCAGCATGGAAATATCATTGCAACAGCTTTTATTTAGCCAGAAATCAAGAGTGTAAGTTTTTATGCGCTTAAAAGCATTTTCAGGCCAAATGAGCTGATTTCTGCTATTTGCAGCAAAATACTGAAGGGAAAGTGGGTTTGCCTTCATATTTGACCCAGAACAACTCAGTTCAGCATGGAAATATCATTGCAACAGCTTTTATTTAGCCAGAAATCAAGAGTGTAAGTTTTTATGCGCTTAAAAGCATTTTCAGGCCAAATGAGCTGATTTCTGCTATTTGCAGCAAAATACTGAAGGGAAAGTGGGTTTGCCTTCATATTTGACCCAGAACAACTCAGTTCAGCATGGAAATATCATTGCAACAGCTTTTATTTAGCCAGAAATCAAGAGTGTAAGTTTTTATGCGCTTAAAAGCATTTTCAGGCCGAATGAGCAAAAATGCTTGTTTCTGCCAATTGCAGCAAAATACTGAAAGGAAAGTGGGTTTGCCTTCATATTTGACCCAGAAAAACTCAGTTCAGCATGGAAATATCATTGCAACAGCTTTTATTTAGCCAGAAATCAAGAGTGTAAGTTTTTATGCGCTTAAAAGCATTTTCAGGCCAAATGAGCTGATTTCTGCTATTTGCAGCAAAATACTGAAGGGAAAGTGGGTTTGCCTTCATATTTGACCCAGAACAACTCAGTTCAGCATGGAAATATCATTGCAACAGCTTTTATTTAGCCAGAAATCAAGAGTGTAAGTTTTTATGCGCTTAAAAGCATTTTCAGGCCAAATGAGCTGATTTCTGCTATTTGCAGCAAAATACTGAAGGGAAAGTGGGTTTGCCTCCATATTTGAACCAGAACAACTCAGTTCAGTATGGAAATATCATTGCAACAGCTTTTATTTAGCCAGAAATCAAGAGTGTAAGTTTTTATGCGCTTAAAAGCATTTTCAGGCCGAATGAGCAAATATGCTTGTTTCTGCCAATTGCAGCAAAATACTGAAAGGAAAGTGGGTTTGCCTTCATATTTGACCCAGAACAACTCAGTTCAGCATGGAAATATCATTGCAACAGCTTTTATTTAGCCAGAAATCAAGAGTGTAAGTTTTTATGCGCTTAAAAGCATTTTCAGGCCGAATGAGCAAATATGCTTGTTTCTGCCAATTGCAGCAAAATACTGAAGGGAAAGTGGGTTTGCCTTCATATTTGACCCAGAACAACTCAGTTCAGCATGGAAATATCATTGCAACAGCTTTTATTTAGCCAGAAATCAAGAGTGTAAGTTTTTATGTGCTTAAAAGCATTTTCAGGCCGAATGAGCAAATATGCTTGTTTCTGCCAATTGCAGCAAAATACTGAAGGGAAAGTGGGTTTGCCTTCATATTTGACCCAGAATAACTCACTTCAGCATGGAAATATCATTGCAACAGCTTTTATTTAGCCAGAAATCAAGAGTGTACGTTTTTATGCGCTTAAAAGCATTTTCAGGCCGAATGAGCAAATATGCTTGTTTCTGCCAATTGCTGCAAAATACTGAAGGGAAAGTGGGTTTGCCTTCATATTTGACCCAGAAAAACTCAGTTCAGCATGGAAATATCATTGCAACAGCTTTTATTTAGCCAGAAATCAAGAGTGTAAGTTTTTATGCGCTTAAAAGCATTTTCAGGCCAAATGAGCTGATTTCTGCTATTTGCAGCAAAATACTGAAGGGAAAGTGGGTTTGCCTTCATATTTGACCCAGAACAACTCAGTTCAGCATGGAAATATCATTGCAACAGCTTTTATTTAGCCAGAAATCAAGAGTTTAAGTTTTTATTCGCTTAAAAGCATTTTCAGGCCAAATGAGCTGATTTCTGCTATTTGCAGCAAAATACTGAAGGGAAAGTGGGTTTGCCTTCATATTTGACCCAGAACAACTCAGTTCAGCATGGAAATATCATTGCAACAGCTTTTATTTAGCCAGAAATCAAGAGTGTAAGTTTTTATGCGCTTAAAAGCATTTTCAGGCCGAATGAGCAAATATGCTTGTTTCTGCCAATTGCTGTAAAATACTGAAAGGAAAGTGGGTTTGCTTTCATATTTGACCCAGAACAACTCAGTTCAGCATGGAAATATCATTGCAACAGCTTTTATTTAGCCAGAAATCAAGAGTGTAAGTTTTTATGCGCTTAAAAGCATTTTCAGGCCGAATGAGCTGATTTCTGCTATTTGCAGCAAATTACTGAAGGGAAAGTGGGTTTGCCTTCATATTTGACCCAGAACAACTCAGTTCAGCATGGAAATATCATTGCAACAGCTTTTATTTAGCCAGAAATCAAGAGTGTAAGTTTTTATGCGCTTAAAAGCATTTTCAGGCCAAATGAGCTGATTTCTGCTATTTGCAGCAAAATACTGAAGGGAAAGTGGGTTTGCCTTCATATTTGAACCAGAACAACTCAGTTCAGCATGGAAATATCATTGCAACAGCTTTTATTTAGCCAGAAATCAAGAGTGTAAGTTTTTATGCGCTTAAAAGCATTTTCAGGCCGAATGAGCAAATATGCTTGTTTCTGCCAATTGCAGCAAAATACTGAAAGGAAAGTGGGTTTGCCTTCATATTTGACCCAGAACAACTCAGTTCAGCATGGAAATATCATTGCAACAGCTTTTATTTAGCCAGAAATCAAGAGTGTAAGTTTTTATGCGCTTAAAAGCATTTTCAGGCCAAATGAGCTGATTTCTGCTATTTGCAGCAAAATACTGAAGGGAAAGTGGGTTTGCCTTCATATTTGACCCAGAACAACTCAGTTCAGCATGGAAATATCATTGCAACAGCTTTTATTTAGCCAGAAATCAAGAGTTTAAGTTTTTATGCGCTTAAAAGCATTTTCAGGCCGAATGAGCAAATATGCTTGTTTCTGCCAATTGCAGCAAAATACTGAAAGGAAAGTGGGTTTGCCTTCATATTTGACCCAGAACAACTCAGTTCACCATGGAAATATCATTGCAACAGCTTTTATTTAGCCAGAAATCAAGAGTGTAAGTTTTTATGCGCTTAAAAGCATTTTCAGGCCGAATGAGCAAATTTGCTTGTTTCTGCCAATTGCAGCAAAATACTGAAGGGAAAGTGGGTTTGCCTTCATATTTGACCCAGAACAACTCAGTTCAGCATGGAAATATCATTGCAACAGCTTTTATTTAGCCAGAAATCAAGAGTGTAAGTTTTTATGCGCTTAAAAGCATTTTCAGGCCAAATGAGCTGATTTCTGCTATTTGCAGCAAAATACTGAAGGGAAAGTGGGTTTGCCTTCATATTTGACCCAGAACAACTCAGTTCAGCATGGAAATATCATTGCAACAGCTTTTATTTAGCCAGAAATCAAGAGTGTAAGTTTTTATGCGCTTAAAAGCATTTTCAGGCCGAATGAGCAAATATGCTTGTTTCTGCCAATTGCTGCAAAATACTGAAAGGAAAGTGGGTTTGCCTTCATATTTGACCCAGAAAAACTCAGTTCAGCATGGAAATATCATTGCAACAGCTTTTATTTAGCCAGAAATCAAGAGTGTAAGTTTTAATGCGCTTAAAAGCATTTTCAGGCCAAATGAGCTGATTTCTGCTATTTGCAGCAAAATACTGAAGGGAAAGTGGGTTTGCCTTCATATTTGACCCAGAACAACTCAGTTCAGCATGGAAATATCATTGCAACAGCTTTTATTTAGCCAGAAATCAAGAGTTTAAGTTTTTATGCGCTTAAAAACATTTTCAGGCCAAATGAGCTGATTTCTGCTATTTGCAGCAAAATACTGAAGGGAAAGTGGGTTTGCCTTCATATTTGACCCAGAACAACTCAGTTCAGCATGGAAATATCATTGCAACAGCTTTTATTTAGCCAGAAATCAAGAGTGTAAGTTTTTATGCGCTTAAAAGCATTTTCAGGCCGAATGAGCAAATATGCTTGTTTCTGCCAATTGCAGCAAAATACTGAAAGGAAAGTGGGTTTGCCTTCATATTTGACCCAGAACAACTCACTTCAGCATGGAAATATCATTGCAACAGCTTTTATTTAGCCAGAAATCAAGAGTGTAAGTTTTTATGCGCTTAAAAGCATTTTCAGGCCGAATGAGCAAATATGCTTGTTTCTGCCAATTGCAGCAAAATACTGAAAGGAAAGTGGGTTTGTCTTCATATTTGACCCAGAACAACTCAGTTCAGCATGGAAATATCATTGCAACAGCTTTTATTTAGCCAGAAATCAAGAGTGTAAGTTTTTATGCGCTTAAAAGCATTTTCAGGCCGAATGAGCAAATATGCTTGTTTCTGCCAATTGCAGCAAAATACTGAAAGGAAAGTGGGTTTGCCTTCATATTTGACCCAGAACAACTCAGTTCAGCATGGAAATATCATTGCAACAGCTTTTATTTAGCCAGAAATCAAGAGTGTAAGTTTTTATGCGCTTAAAAGCATTTTCAGGCCGAATGAGCAAATATGCTTGTTTCTGCCAATTGCAGCAAAATACTGAAAGGAAAGTGGGTTTGCCTTCATATTTGACCCAGAACAACTCAGTTCAGCCTGGAAATATCATTGCAACAGCTTTTATTTAGTCACAAATCAAGAGTGTAAGTTTTTATGCGCTTAAAAGCATTTTCAGGCCGAATGAGCTGATTTCTGCTATTTGCAGCAAATTACTGAAGGGAAAGTGGGTTTGCCTTCATATTTGACCCAGAACAACTCAGTTCAGCATGGAAATATCATTGCAACAGCTTTTATTTAGCCAGAAATCAAGAGTGTAAGTTTTTATGCGCTTAAAAGCATTTTCAGGCCGAATGAGCAAATATGCTTGTTTCTGCCAATTGCAGCAAAATACTGAAAGGAAAGTGGGTTTGCCTTCATATTTGACCCAGAACAACTCAGTTCAGCATGGAAATATCATTGCAACAGCTTTTATTTAGCCAGAAATCAAGAGTGTAAGTTTTTATGCGCTTAAAAGCATTTTCAGGCCGAATGAGCAAATATGCTTGTTTCTGCCAATTGCAGCAAAATACTGAAAGGAAAGTGGGTTTGCCTTCATATTTGACCCAGAACAACTCAGTTCAGCATGGAAATATCATTGCAACAGCTTTTATTTAGCCAGAAATCAAGAGTGTAAGTTTTTATGCGCTTAAAAGCATTTTCAGGCCAAATGAGCTGATTTCTGCTATTTGCAGCAAAATACTGAAGGGAAAGTGGGTTTGCCTTCATATTTGACCCAGAACAACTCAGTTCAGCATGGAAATATCATTGCAACAGCTTTTATTTAGCCAGAAATCAAGAGTGTAAGTTTTTATGCGCTTAAAAGCATTTTCAGGCCGAATGAGCAAATATGCTTGTTTCTGCCAATTGCAGCAAAATACTGAAAGGAAAGTGGGTTTGCCTTCATATTTGAGCCAGAACAACTCAGTTCAGCATGGAAATATCATTGCAACAGCTTTTATTTAGCCAGAAATCAAGAGTGTAAGTTTTTATGCGCTTAAAAGCATTTTCAGGCCAAATGAGCTGATTTCTGCTATTTGCAGCAAAATACTGAAGGGAAAGTGGGTTTGCCTTCATATTTGACCCAGAACAACTCAGTTCAGCATGGAAATATCATTGCAACAGCTTTTATTTAGCCAGAAATCAAGAGTTTAAGTTTTTATGCGCTTAAAAGCATTTTCAGGCCGAATGAGCAAATATGCTTGTTTCTGCCAATTGCAGCAAAATACTGAAAGGAAAGTGGGTTTGCCTTCATATTTGACCCAGAACAACTCAGTTCAGCATGGAAATATCATTGCAACAGCTTTTATTTAGCCAGAAATCAAGAGTGTAAGTTTTTATGCGCTTAAAAGCATTTTCAGGCCGAATGAGCAAATATGCTTGTTTCTGCCAATTGCAGCAAAATACTGAAGGGAAAGTGGGTTTGCCTTCATATTTGACCCAGAACAACTCAGTTCAGCATGGAAATATCATTGCAACAGCTTTTATTTAGCCAGAAATCAAGAGTGTAAGTTTTTATGCGCTTAAAAGCATTTTCAGGCCAAATGAGCTGATTTCTGCTATTTGCAGCAAAATACTGAAGGGAAAGTGGGTTTGCCTTCATATTTGACCCAGAACAACTCAGTTCAGCATGGAAATATCATTGCAACAGCTTTTATTTAGCCAGAAATCAAGAGTGTAAGTTTTTATGCGCTTAAAAGCATTTTCAGGCCGAATGAGCAAATATGCTTGTTTCTGCCAATTGCAGCAAAATACTGAAAGGAAAGTGGGTTTGCCTTCATATTTGACCCAGAACAACTCACTTCAGCATGGAAATATCATTGCAACAGCTTTTATTTAGCCAGAAATCAAGAGTGTAAGTTTTTATGCGCTTAAAAGCATTTTCAGGCCGAATGAGCAAATATGCTTGTTTCTGCCAATTGCTGCAAAATACTGAAAGGAAAGTGGGTTTGCCTTCATATTTGACCCAGAAAAACTCAGTTCAGCATGGAAATATCATTGCAACAGCTTTTATTTAGCCAGAAATCAAGAGTGTAAGTTTTAATGCGCTTAAAAGCATTTTCAGGCCAAATGAGCTGATTTCTGCTATTTGCAGCAAAATACTGAAGGGAAAGTGGGTTTGCCTTCATATTTGACCCAGAACAACTCAGTTCAGCATGGAAATAT
The DNA here is from genome assembly GCF_033026475.1 of Channa argus. Taxonomy (NCBI): domain Eukaryota; kingdom Metazoa; phylum Chordata; class Actinopteri; order Anabantiformes; family Channidae; genus Channa; species Channa argus. The sequence continues at coordinate 824,186 of NW_027125226.1, forward strand.
CATTGCAACAGCTTTTATTTAGCCAGAAATCAAGAGTGTAAGTTTTTATGCGCTTAAAAGCATTTTCAGGCCGAATGAGCAAATATGCTTGTTTCTGCCAATTGCAGCAAAATACTGAAAGGAAAGTGGGTTTGCCTTCATATTTGACCCAGAACAACTCACTTCAGCATGGAAATATCATTGCAACAGCTTTTATTTAGCCAGAAATCAAGAGTGTAAGTTTTTATGCGCTTAAAAGCATTTTCAGGCCGAATGAGCAAATATGCTTGTTTCTGCCAATTGCAGCAAAATACTGAAAGGAAAGTGGGTTTGCCTTCATATTTGACCCAGAACAACTCAGTTCAGCATGGAAATATCATTGCAACAGCTTTTATTTAGCCAGAAATCAAGAGTGTAAGTTTTTATGCGCTTAAAAGCATTTTCAGGCCGAATGAGCAAATATGCTTGTTTCTGCCAATTGCAGCAAAATACTGAAGGGAAAGTGGGTTTGCCTTCATATTTGACCCAGAACAACTCAGTTCAGCATGGAAATATCATTGCAACAGCTTTTATTTAGCCAGAAATCAAGAGTGTAAGTTTTTATGCGCTTAAAAGCATTTTCAGGCCAAATGAGCTGATTTCTGCTATTTGCAGCAAAATACTGAAGGGAAAGTGGGTTTGCCTTCATATTTGACCCAGAACAACTCAGTTCAGCATGGAAATATCATTGCAACAGCTTTTATTTAGCCAGAAATCAAGAGTGTAAGTTTTTATGCGCTTAAAAGCATTTTCAGGCCGAATGAGCAAATATGCTTGTTTCTGCCAATTGCAGCAAAATACTGAAAGGAAAGTGGGTTTGCCTTCATATTTGACCCAGAACAACTCACTTCAGCATGGAAATATCATTGCAACAGCTTTTATTTAGCCAGAAATCAAGAGTGTAAGTTTTTATGCGCTTAAAAGCATTTTCAGGCCGAATGAGCAAATATGCTTGTTTCTGCCAATTGCTGCAAAATACTGAAAGGAAAGTGGGTTTGCCTTCATATTTGACCCAGAAAAACTCAGTTCAGCATGGAAATATCATTGCAACAGCTTTTATTTAGCCAGAAATCAAGAGTGTAAGTTTTAATGCGCTTAAAAGCATTTTCAGGCCAAATGAGCTGATTTCTGCTATTTGCAGCAAAATACTGAAGGGAAAGTGGGTTTGCCTTCATATTTGACCCAGAACAACTCAGTTCAGCATGGAAATATCATTGCAACAGCTTTTATTTAGCCAGAAATCAAGAGTGTAAGTTTTTATGCGCTTAAAAGCATTTTCAGGCCGAATGAGCAAATATGCTTGTTTCTGCCAATTGCAGCAAAATACTGAAAGGAAAGTGGGTTTGCCTTCATATTTGACCCAGAACAACTCACTTCAGCATGGAAATATCATTGCAACAGCTTTTATTTAGCCAGAAATCAAGAGTGTAAGTTTTTATGCGCTTAAAAGCATTTTCAGGCCGAATGAGCAAATATGCTTGTTTCTGCCAATTGCAGCAAAATACTGAAAGGAAAGTGGGTTTGTCTTCATATTTGACCCAGAACAACTCAGTTCAGCATGGAAATATCATTGCAACAGCTTTTATTTAGCCAGAAATCAAGAGTGTAAGTTTTTATGCGCTTAAAAGCATTTTCAGGCCGAATGAGCAAATATGCTTGTTTCTGCCAATTGCAGCAAAATACTGAAAGGAAAGTGGGTTTGCCTTCATATTTGACCCAGAACAACTCAGTTCAGCATGGAAATATCATTGCAACAGCTTTTATTTAGCCAGAAATCAAGAGTGTAAGTTTTTATGCGCTTAAAAGCATTTTCAGGCCGAATGAGCAAATATGCTTGTTTCTGCCAATTGCTGCAAAATACTGAAAGGAAAGTGGGTTTGCCTTCATATTTGACCCAGAAAAACTCAGTTCAGCATGGAAATATCATTGCAACAGCTTTTATTTAGCCAGAAATCAAGAGTGTAAGTTTTAATGCGCTTAAAAGCATTTTCAGGCCAAATGAGCTGATTTCTGCTATTTGCAGCAAAATACTGAAGGGAAAGTGGGTTTGCCTTCATATTTGACCCAGAACAACTCAGTTCAGCATGGAAATATCATTGCAACAGCTTTTATTTAGCCAGAAATCAAGAGTTTAAGTTTTTATGCGCTTAAAAACATTTTCAGGCCAAATGAGCTGATTTCTGCTATTTGCAGCAAAATACTGAAGGGAAAGTGGGTTTGCCTTCATATTTGACCCAGAACAACTCAGTTCAGCATGGAAATATCATTGCAACAGCTTTTATTTAGCCAGAAATCAAGAGTGTAAGTTTTTATGCGCTTAAAAGCATTTTCAGGCCGAATGAGCAAATATGCTTGTTTCTGCCAATTGCAGCAAAATACTGAAAGGAAAGTGGGTTTGCCTTCATATTTGACCCAGAACAACTCACTTCAGCATGGAAATATCATTGCAACAGCTTTTATTTAGCCAGAAATCAAGAGTGTAAGTTTTTATGCGCTTAAAAGCATTTTCAGGCCGAATGAGCAAATATGCTTGTTTCTGCCAATTGCAGCAAAATACTGAAAGGAAAGTGGGTTTGTCTTCATATTTGACCCAGAACAACTCAGTTCAGCATGGAAATATCATTGCAACAGCTTTTATTTAGCCAGAAATCAAGAGTGTAAGTTTTTATGCGCTTAAAAGCATTTTCAGGCCGAATGAGCAAATATGCTTGTTTCTGCCAATTGCAGCAAAATACTGAAAGGAAAGTGGGTTTGCCTTCATATTTGACCCAGAACAACTCAGTTCAGCATGGAAATATCATTGCAACAGCTTTTATTTAGCCAGAAATCAAGAGTGTAAGTTTTTATGCGCTTAAAAGCATTTTCAGGCCGAATGAGCAAATATGCTTGTTTCTGCCAATTGCAGCAAAATACTGAAAGGAAAGTGGGTTTGCCTTCATATTTGACCCAGAACAACTCAGTTCAGCCTGGAAATATCATTGCAACAGCTTTTATTTAGTCACAAATCAAGAGTGTAAGTTTTTATGCGCTTAAAAGCATTTTCAGGCCGAATGAGCTGATTTCTGCTATTTGCAGCAAATTACTGAAGGGAAAGTGGGTTTGCCTTCATATTTGACCCAGAACAACTCAGTTCAGCATGGAAATATCATTGCAACAGCTTTTATTTAGCCAGAAATCAAGAGTGTAAGTTTTTATGCGCTTAAAAGCATTTTCAGGCCGAATGAGCAAATATGCTTGTTTCTGCCAATTGCAGCAAAATACTGAAAGGAAAGTGGGTTTGCCTTCATATTTGACCCAGAACAACTCAGTTCAGCATGGAAATATCATTGCAACAGCTTTTATTTAGCCAGAAATCAAGAGTGTAAGTTTTTATGCGCTTAAAAGCATTTTCAGGCCGAATGAGCAAATATGCTTGTTTCTGCCAATTGCAGCAAAATACTGAAAGGAAAGTGGGTTTGCCTTCATATTTGACCCAGAACAACTCAGTTCAGCATGGAAATATCATTGCAACAGCTTTTATTTAGCCAGAAATCAAGAGTGTAAGTTTTTATGCGCTTAAAAGCATTTTCAGGCCAAATGAGCTGATTTCTGCTATTTGCAGCAAAATACTGAAGGGAAAGTGGGTTTGCCTTCATATTTGACCCAGAACAACTCAGTTCAGCATGGAAATATCATTGCAACAGCTTTTATTTAGCCAGAAATCAAGAGTGTAAGTTTTTATGCGCTTAAAAGCATTTTCAGGCCGAATGAGCAAATATGCTTGTTTCTGCCAATTGCAGCAAAATACTGAAAGGAAAGTGGGTTTGCCTTCATATTTGACCCAGAACAACTCAGTTCAGCATGGAAATATCATTGCAACAGCTTTTATTTAGCCAGAAATCAAGAGTGTAAGTTTTTATGCGCTTAAAAGCATTTTCAGGCCAAATGAGCTGATTTCTGCTATTTGCAGCAAAATACTGAAGGGAAAGTGGGTTTGCCTTCATATTTGACCCAGAACAACTCAGTTCAGCATGGAAATATCATTGCAACAGCTTTTATTTAGCCAGAAATCAAGAGTTTAAGTTTTTATGCGCTTAAAAGCATTTTCAGGCCGAATGAGCAAATATGCTTGTTTCTGCCAATTGCAGCAAAATACTGAAAGGAAAGTGGGTTTGCCTTCATATTTGACCCAGAACAACTCAGTTCAGCATGGAAATATCATTGCAACAGCTTTTATTTAGCCAGAAATCAAGAGTGTAAGTTTTTATGCGCTTAAAAGCATTTTCAGGCCGAATGAGCAAATATGCTTGTTTCTGCCAATTGCAGCAAAATACTGAAGGGAAAGTGGGTTTGCCTTCATATTTGACCCAGAACAACTCAGTTCAGCATGGAAATATCATTGCAACAGCTTTTATTTAGCCAGAAATCAAGAGTGTAAGTTTTTATGCGCTTAAAAGCATTTTCAGGCCAAATGAGCTGATTTCTGCTATTTGCAGCAAAATACTGAAGGGAAAGTGGGTTTGCCTTCATATTTGACCCAGAACAACTCAGTTCAGCATGGAAATATCATTGCAACAGCTTTTATTTAGCCAGAAATCAAGAGTGTAAGTTTTTATGCGCTTAAAAGCATTTTCAGGCCGAATGAGCAAATATGCTTGTTTCTGCCAATTGCAGCAAAATACTGAAAGGAAAGTGGGTTTGCCTTCATATTTGACCCAGAACAACTCACTTCAGCATGGAAATATCATTGCAACAGCTTTTATTTAGCCAGAAATCAAGAGTGTAAGTTTTTATGCGCTTAAAAGCATTTTCAGGCCGAATGAGCAAATATGCTTGTTTCTGCCAATTGCTGCAAAATACTGAAAGGAAAGTGGGTTTGCCTTCATATTTGACCCAGAAAAACTCAGTTCAGCATGGAAATATCATTGCAACAGCTTTTATTTAGCCAGAAATCAAGAGTGTAAGTTTTAATGCGCTTAAAAGCATTTTCAGGCCAAATGAGCTGATTTCTGCTATTTGCAGCAAAATACTGAAGGGAAAGTGGGTTTGCCTTCATATTTGACCCAGAACAACTCAGTTCAGCATGGAAATATCATTGCACCAGCTTTTATTTAGCCAGAAATCAAGAGTTTAAGTTTTTATGCGCTTAAAAACATTTTCAGGCCAAATGAGCTGATTTCTGCTATTTGCAGCAAAATACTGAAGGGAAAGTGGGTTTGCCTTCATATTTGACCCAGAACAACTCAGTTCAGCATGGAAATATCATTGCAACAGCTTTTATTTAGCCAGAAATCAAGAGTGTAAGTTTTTATGCGCTTAAAAGCATTTTCAGGCCGAATGAGCAAATATGCTTGTTTCTGCCAATTGCAGCAAAATACTGAAAGGAAAGTGGGTTTGCCTTCATATTTGACCCAGAACAACTCACTTCAGCATGGAAATATCATTGCAACAGCTTTTATTTAGCCAGAAATCAAGAGTGTAAGTTTTTATGCGCTTAAAAGCATTTTCAGGCCGAATGAGCAAATATGCTTGTTTCTGCCAATTGCAGCAAAATACTGAAAGGAAAGTGGGTTTGTCTTCATATTTGACCCAGAACAACTCAGTTCAGCATGGAAATATCATTGCAACAGCTTTTATTTAGCCAGAAATCAAGAGTGTAAGTTTTTATGCGCTTAAAAGCATTTTCAGGCCGAATGAGCAAATATGCTTGTTTCTGCCAATTGCAGCAAAATACTGAAAGGAAAGTGGGTTTGCCTTCATATTTGACCCAGAACAACTCAGTTCAGCATGGAAATATCATTGCAACAGCTTTTATTTAGCCAGAAATCAAGAGTGTAAGTTTTTATGCGCTTAAAAGCATTTTCAGGCCGAATGAGCAAATATGCTTGTTTCTGCCAATTGCAGCAAAATACTGAAAGGAAAGTGGGTTTGCCTTCATATTTGACCCAGAACAACTCAGTTCAGCATGGAAATATCATTGCAACAGCTTTTATTTAGCCAGAAATCAAGAGTGTAAGTTTTTATGCGCTTAAAAGTATTTTCAGGCCAAATGAGCTGATTTCTGCTATTTGCAGCAAAATACTGAAGGGAAAGTGGGTTTGCCTTCATATTTGACCCAGAACAACTCAGTTCAGCATGGAAATATTATTGCAACAGCTTTTATTTAGCCAGAAATCAAGAGTGTAAGTTTTTATGCGCTTAAAAGCATTTTCAGGCCAAATGAGCTGATTTCTGCTATTTGCAGCAAAATACTGAAGGGAAAGTGGGTTTGCCTTCATATTTGACCCAGAACAACTCAGTTCAGCATGGAAATATCATTGCAACAGCTTTTATTTAGCCAGAAATCAAGAGTGTAAGTTTTTATGCGCTTAAAAGCATTTTCAGGCCGAATGAGCAAATATGCTTGTTTCTGCCAATTGCAGCAAAATACTGAAGGGAAAGTGGGTTTGCCTTCATATTTGACCCAGAACAACTCAGTTCAGCATGGAAATATCATTGCAACAGCTTTTATTTAGCCAGAAATCAAGAGTGTAAGTTTTTATGCGCTTAAAAGCATTTTCAGGCCAAATGAGCTGATTTCTGCTATTTGCAGCAAAATACTGAAGGGAAAGTGGGTTTGCCTTCATATTTGACCCAGAACAACTCAGTTCAGCATGGAAATATCATTGCAACAGCTTTTATTTAGCCAGAAATCAAGAGTGTAAGTTTTTATGCGCTTAAAAGCATTTTCAGGCCGAATGAGCAAATATGCTTGTTTCTGCCAATTGCTGCAAAATACTGAAAGGAAAGTGGGTTTGCTTTCATATTTGACCCAGAACAACTCAGTTCAGCATGGAAATATCATTGCAACAGCTTTTATTTAGCCAGAAATCAAGAGTGTAAGTTTTAATGCGCTTAAAAGCATTTTCAGGCCAAATGAGCTGATTTCTGCTATTTGCAGCAAAATACTGAAGGGAAAGTGGGTTTGCCTTCATATTTGACCCAGAACAACTCAGTTCAGCATGGAAATATCATTGCAACAGCTTTTATTTAGCCAGAAATCAAGAGTGTAAGTTTTTATGCGCTTAAAAGCATTTTCAGGCCGAATGAGCAAAAATGCTTGTTTCTGCCAATTGCAGCAAAATACTGAAAGGAAAGTGGGTTTGCCTTCATATTTGACCCAGAAAAACTCAGTTCAGCATGGAAATATCATTGCAACAGCTTTTATTTAGCCAGAAATCAAGAGTGTAAGTTTTTATGCGCTTAAAAGCATTTTCAGGCCAAATGAGCTGATTTCTGCTATTTGCAGCAAAATACTGAAGGGAAAGTGGGTTTGCCTTCATATTTGACCCAGAACAACTCAGTTCAGCATGGAAATATCATTGCAACAGCTTTTATTTAGCCAGAAATCAAGAGTGTAAGTTTTTATGCGCTTAAAAGCATTTTCATGCCAAATGAGCTGATTTCTGCTATTTGCAGCAAAATACTGAAGGGAAAGTGGGTTTGCCTCCATATTTGAACCAGAACAACTCAGTTCAGTATGGAAATATCATTGCAACAGCTTTTATTTAGCCAGAAATCAAGAGTGTAAGTTTTTATGCGCTTAAAAGCATTTTCAGGCCGAATGAGCAAATATGCTTGTTTCTGCCAATTGCAGCAAAATACTGAAAGGAAAGTGGGTTTGCCTTCATATTTGACCCAGAACAACTCAGTTCAGCATGGAAATATCATTGCAACAGCTTTTATTTAGCCAGAAATCAAGAGTGTAAGTTTTTATGCGCTTAAAAGCATTTTCAGGCCGAATGAGCAAATATGCTTGTTTCTGCCAATTGCAGCAAAATACTGAAGGGAAAGTGGGTTTGCCTTCATATTTGACCCAGAACAACTCAGTTCAGCATGGAAATATCATTGCAACAGCTTTTATTTAGCCAGAAATCAAGAGTGTAAGTTTTTATGCGCTTAAAAGCATTTTCAGGCCAAATGAGCTGATTTCTGCTATTTGCAGCAAAATACTGAAGGGAAAGTGGGTTTGCCTTCATATTTGACCCAGAACAACTCAGTTCAGCATGGAAATATCATTGCAACAGCTTTTATTTAGCCAGAAATCAAGAGTGTAAGTTTTTATGTGCTTAAAAGCATTTTCAGGCCGAATAAGCAAATATGCTTGTTTCTGCCAATTGCAGCAAAATACTGAAGGGAAAGTGGGTTTGCCTTCATATTTGACCCAGAACAACTCACTTCAGCATGGAAATATCATTGCAACAGCTTTTATTTAGCCAGAAATCAAGAGTGTACGTTTTTATGCGCTTAAAAGCATTTTCAGGCCGAATGAGCAAATATGCTTGTTTCTGCCAATTGCTGCAAAAAACTGAAGGGAAAGTGGGTTTGCCTTCATATTTGACCCAGAACAACTCAGTTCAGCATGGAAATATCATTGCAACAGCTTTTATTTAGCCAGAAATCAAGAGTGTAAGTTTTAATGCGCTTAAAAGCATTTTCAGGCCAAATGAGCTGATTTCTGCTATTTGCAGCAAAATACTGAAGGGAAAGTGGGTTTGCCTTCATATTTGACCCAGAACAACTCAGTTCAGCATGGAAATATCATTGCAACAGCTTTTATTTAGCCAGAAATCAAGAGTTTAAGTTTTTATTCGCTTAAAAGCATTTTCAGGCCAAATGAGCTGATTTCTGCTATTTGCAGCAAAATACTGAAGGGAAAGTGGGTTTGCCTTCATATTTGACCCAGAACAACTCAGTTCAGCATGGAAATATCATTGCAACAGCTTTTATTTAGCCAGAAATCAAGAGTGTAAGTTTTTATGCGCTTAAAAGCATTTTCAGGCCGAATGAGCAAATATGCTTGTTTCTGCCAATTGCTGCAAAATACTGAAAGGAAAGTGGGTTTGCTTTCATATTTGACCCAGAACAACTCAGTTCAGCATGGAAATATCATTGCAACAGCTTTTATTTAGCCAGAAATCAAGAGTGTAAGTTTTAATGCGCTTAAAAGCATTTTCAGGCCAAATGAGCTGATTTCTGCTATTTGCAGCAAAATACTGAAGGGAAAGTGGGTTTGCCTTCATATTTGACCCAGAACAACTCAGTTCAGCATGGAAATATCATTGCAACAGCTTTTATTTAGCCAGAAATCAAGAGTTTAAGTTTTTATGCGCTTAAAAACATTTTCAGGCCAAATGAGCTGATTTCTGCTATTTGCAGCAAAATACTGAAGGGAAAGTGGGTTTGCCTTCATATTTGACCCAGAACAACTCAGTTCAGCATGGAAATATCATTGCAACAGCTTTTATTTAGCCAGAAATCAAGAGTGTAAGTTTTTATGCGCTTAAAAGCATTTTCAGGCCGAATGAGCAAATATGCTTGTTTCTGCCAATTGCAGCAAAATACTGAAAGGAAAGTGGGTTTGCCTTCATATTTGACCCAGAACAACTCACTTCAGCATGGAAATATCATTGCAACAGCTTTTATTTAGCCAGAAATCAAGAGTGTAAGTTTTTATGCGCTTAAAAGCATTTTCAGGCCGAATGAGCAAATATGCTTGTTTCTGCCAATTGCAGCAAAATACTGAAAGGAAAGTGGGTTTGTCTTCATATTTGACCCAGAACAACTCAGTTCAGCATGGAAATATCATTGCAACAGCTTTTATTTAGCCAGAAATCAAGAGTGTAAGTTTTTATGCGCTTAAAAGCATTTTCAGGCCGAATGAGCAAATATGCTTGTTTCTGCCAATTGCAGCAAAATACTGAAAGGAAAGTGGGTTTGCCTTCATATTTGACCCAGAACAACTCAGTTCAGCATGGAAATATCATTGCAACAGCTTTTATTTAGCCAGAAATCAAGAGTGTAAGTTTTTATGCGCTTAAAAGCATTTTCAGGCCGAATGAGCAAATATGCTTGTTTCTGCCAATTGCAGCAAAATACTGAAAGGAAAGTGGGTTTGCCTTCATATTTGACCCAGAACAACTCAGTTCAGCATGGAAATATCATTGCAACAGCTTTTATTTAGCCAGAAATCAAGAGTGTAAGTTTTTATGCGCTTAAAAGTATTTTCAGGCCAAATGAGCTGATTTCTGCTATTTGCAGCAAAATACTGAAGGGAAAGTGGGTTTGCCTTCATATTTGACCCAGAACAACTCAGTTCAGCATGGAAATATCATTGCAACAGCTTTTATTTAGCCAGAAATCAAGAGTGTAAGTTTTTATGCGCTTAAAAGCATTTTCAGCCCGAATGAGCAAATATGCTTGTTTCTGCCAATTGCAGCAAAATACTGAAGGGAAAGTGGGTTTGCCTTCATATTTGACCCAGAACAACTCAGTTCAGCATGGAAATATCATTGCAACAGCTTTTATTTAGCCAGAAATCAAGAGTGTAAGTTTTTATGCGCTTAAAAGCATTTTCAGGCCAAATGAGCTGATTTCTGCTATTTGCAGCAAAATACTGAAGGGAAAGTGGGTTTGCCTTCATATTTGACCCAGAACAACTCAGTTCAGCATGGAAATATCATTGCAACAGCTTTTATTTAGCCAGAAATCAAGAGTGTAAGTTTTTATGCGCTTAAAAGCATTTTCAGGCCGAATGAGCAAATATGCTTGCTCTGCCAATTGCAGCAAAATACTGAAAGGAAAGTGGGTTTGCCTTCATATTTGACCCAGAACAACTCAGTTCAGCATGGAAATATCATTGCAACAGCTTTTATTTAGCCAGAAATCAAGAGTGTAAGTTTTTATGCGCTTAAAAGCATTTTCAGGCCAAATGAGCTGATTTCTGCTATTTGCAGCAAAATACTGAAGGGAAAGTGGGTTTGCCTTCATATTTGACCCAGAACAACTCAGTTCAGCATGGAAATATCATTGCAACAGCTTTTATTTAGCCAGAAATCAAGAGTGTAAGTTTTTATGCGCTTAAAAGCATTTTCAGGCCGAATGAGCAAATATGCTTGTTTCTGCCAATTGCAGCAAAATACTGAAAGGAAAGTGGGTTTGCCTTCATATTTGACCCAGAACAACTCAGTTCAGCATGGAAATATCATTGCAACAGCTTTTATTTAGCCAGAAATCAAGAGTGTAAGTTTTTATGCGCTTAAAAGAATTTTCAGGCCAAATGAGCTGATTTCTGCTATTTGCAGCAAAATACTGAAGGGAAAGTGGGTTTGCCTTCAAATTTGACCCAGAACAACTCAGTTCAGCATGGAAATATCATTGCAACAGCTTTTATTTAGCCAGAAATCAAGAATGTAAGTTTTTATGCGCTTAAAAGCATTTTCAGGCCGAATGAGCAAATATGCTTGTTTCTGCCAATTGCAGCAAAATACTGAAAGGAAAGTGGGTTTGCCTTCATATTTGACCCAGAACAACTCAGTTCAGCATGGAAATATCATTGCAACAGCTTTTATTTAGCCAGAAATCAAGAGTGTAAGTTTTTATGCGCTTAAAAGCATTTTCAGGCCAAATGAGCTGATTTCTGCTATTTGCAGCAAAATACTGAAGGGAAAGTGGGTTTGCCTTCATATTTGACCCAGAACAACTCAGTTCAGCATGGAAATATCATTGCAACAGCTTTTATTTAGCCAGAAATCAAGAGTGTAAGTTTTTATGCGCTTAAAAGCATTTTCAGCCCGAATGAGCAAATATGCTTGTTTCTGCCAATTGCAGCAAAATACTGAAGGGAAAGTGGGTTTGCCTTCATATTTGACCCAGAACAACTCAGTTCAGCATGGAAATATCATTGCAACAGCTTTTATTTAGCCAGAAATCAAGAGTGTAAGTTTTTATGCGCTTAAAAGCATTTTCAGGCCGAATGAGCAAATATGCTTGCTCTGCCAATTGCAGCAAAATACTGAAAGGAAAGTGGGTTTGCCTTCATATTTGACCCAGAACAACTCAGTTCAGCATGGAAATATCATTGCAACAGCTTTTATTTAGCCAGAAATCAAGAGTGTAAGTTTTTATGCGCTTAAAAGCATTTTCAGGCCAAATGAGCTGATTTCTGCTATTTGCAGCAAAATACTGAAGGGAAAGTGGGTTTGCCTTCATATTTGACCCAGAACAACTCAGTTCAGCATGGAAATATCATTGCAACAGCTTTTATTTAGCCAGAAATCAAGAGTGTAAGTTTTTATGCGCTTAAAAGCATTTTCAGGCCGAATGAGCAAATATGCTTGTTTCTGCCAATTGCAGCAAAATACTGAAAGGAAAGTGGGTTTGCCTTCATATTTGACCCAGAACAACTCAGTTCAGCATGGAAATATCATTGCAACAGCTTTTATTTAGCCAGAAATCAAGAGTGTAAGTTTTTATGCGCTTAAAAGAATTTTCAGGCCAAATGAGCTGATTTCTGCTATTTGCAGCAAAATACTGAAGGGAAAGTGGGTTTGCCTTCAAATTTGACCCAGAACAACTCAGTTCAGCATGGAAATATCATTGCAACAGCTTTTATTTAGCCAGAAATCAAGAATGTAAGTTTTTATGCGCTTAAAAGCATTTTCAGGCCGAATGAGCAAATATGCTTGTTTCTGCCAATTGCAGCAAAATACTGAAAGGAAAGTGGGTTTGCCTTCATATTTGACCCAGAACAACTCAGTTCAGCATGGAAATATCATTGCAACAGCTTTTATTTAGCCAGAAATCAAGAGTGTAAGTTTTTATGCGCTTAAAAGCATTTTCAGGCCAAATGAGCTGATTTCTGCTATTTGCAGCAAAATACTGAAGGGAAAGTGGGTTTGCCTTCATATTTGACCCAGAACAACTCAGTTCAGCATGGAAATATCATTGCAACAGCTTTTATTTAGCCAGAAATCAAGAGTGTAAGTTTTTATGCGCTTAAAAGCATTTTCAGGCCGAATGAGCAAATATGCTTGTTTCTGCCAATTGCAGCAAAATACTGAAAGGAAAGTGGGTTTGCCTTCATATTTGACCCAGAACAACTCAGTTCAGCCTGGAAATATCATTGCAACAGCTTTTATTTAGTCACAAATCAAGAGTGTAAGTTTGTATGCGCTTAAAAGCATTTTCAGGCCGAATGAGCTGATTTCTGCTATTTGCAGCAAATTACTGAAGGGAAAGTGGGTTTGCCTTCATATTTGACCCAGAACAACTCAGTTCAGCATGGAAATATCATTGCAACAGCTTTTATTTAGCCAGAAATCAAGAGTGTAAGTTTTTATGCGCTTAAAAGCATTTTCAGGCCGAATGAGCAAATATGCTTGTTTCTGCCAATTGCAGCAAAATACTGAAAGGAAAGTGGGTTTGCCTTCATATTTGACCCAGAACAACTCAGTTCAGCATGGAAATATCATTGCAACAGCTTTTATTTAGCCAGAAATCAAGAGTGTAAGTTTTTATGCGCTTAAAAGCATTTTCAGGCCGAATGAGCAAATATGCTTGTTTCTGCCAATTGCAGCAAAATACTGAAAGGAAAGTGGGTTTGCCTTCATATTTGACCCAGAACAACTCAGTTCAGCATGGAAATATCATTGCAACAGCTTTTATTTAGCCAGAAATCAAGAGTGTAAGTTTTTATGCGCTTAAAAGTATTTTCAGGCCAAATGAGCTGATTTCTGCTATTTGCAGCAAAATACTGAAAGGAAAGTGGGTTTGCCTTCATATTTGACCCAGAACAACTCAGTTCAGCATGGAAATATCATTGCAACAGCTTTTATTTAGCCAGAAATCAAGAGTGTAAGTTTTTATGCGCTTAAAAGCATTTTCAGCCCGAATGAGCAAATATGCTTGTTTCTGCCAATTGCAGCAAAATACTGAAGGGAAAGTGGGTTTGCCTTCATATTTGACCCAGAACAACTCAGTTCAGCATGGAAATATCATTGCAACAGCTTTTATTTAGCCAGAAATCAAGAGTGTAAGTTTTTATGCGCTTAAAAGCATTTTCAGGCCAAATGAGCTGATTTCTGCTATTTGCAGCAAAATACTGAAGGGAAAGTGGGTTTGCCTTCATATTTGACCCAGAACAACTCAGTTCAGCATGGAAATATCATTGCAACAGCTTTTATTTAGCCAGAAATCAAGAGTGTAAGTTTTTATGCGCTTAAAAGCATTTTCAGCCCGAATGAGCAAATATGCTTGTTTCTGCCAATTGCAGCAAAATACTGAAGGGAAAGTGGGTTTGCCTTCATATTTGACCCAGAACAACTCAGTTCAGCATGGAAATATCATTGCAACAGCTTTTATTTAGCCAGAAATCAAGAGTGTAAGTTTTTATGCGCTTAAAAGCATTTTCAGGCCGAATGAGCAAATATGCTTGCTCTGCCAATTGCAGCAAAATACTGAAAGGAAAGTGGGTTTGCCTTCATATTTGACCCAGAACAACTCAGTTCAGCATGGAAATATCATTGCAACAGCTTTTATTTAGCCAGAAATCAAGAGTGTAAGTTTTTATGCGCTTAAAAGCATTTTCAGGCCAAATGAGCTGATTTCTGCTATTTGCAGCAAAATACTGAAGGGAAAGTGGGTTTGCCTTCATATTTGACCCAGAACAACTCAGTTCAGCATGGAAATATCATTGCAACAGCTTTTATTTAGCCAGAAATCAAGAGTGTAAGTTTTTATGCGCTTAAAAGCATTTTCAGGCCGAATGAGCAAATATGCTTGTTTCTGCCAATTGCAGCAAAATACTGAAAGGAAAGTGGGTTTGCCTTCATATTTGACCCAGAACAACTCAGTTCAGCATGGAAATATCATTGCAACAGCTTTTATTTAGCCAGAAATCAAGAGTGTAAGTTTTTATGCGCTTAAAAGAATTTTCAGGCCAAATGAGCTGATTTCTGCTATTTGCAGCAAAATACTGAAGGGAAAGTGGGTTTGCCTTCAAATTTGACCCAGAACAACTCAGTTCAGCATGGAAATATCATTGCAACAGCTTTTATTTAGCCAGAAATCAAGAATGTAAGTTTTTATGCGCTTAAAAGCATTTTCAGGCCGAATGAGCAAATATGCTTGTTTCTGCCAATTGCAGCAAAATACTGAAAGGAAAGTGGGTTTGCCTTCATATTTGACCCAGAACAACTCAGTTCAGCATGGAAATATCATTGCAACAGCTTTTATTTAGCCAGAAATCAAGAGTGTAAGTTTTTATGCGCTTAAAAGCATTTTCAGGCCAAATGAGCTGATTTCTGCTATTTGCAGCAAAATACTGAAGGGAAAGTGGGTTTGCCTTCATATTTGACCCAGAACAACTCAGTTCAGCATGGAAATATCATTGCAACAGCTTTTATTTAGCCAGAAATCAAGAGTGTAAGTTTTTATGCGCTTAAAAGCATTTTCAGGCCGAATGAGCAAATATGCTTGTTTCTGCCAATTGCAGCAAAATACTGAAAGGAAAGTGGGTTTGCCTTCATATTTGACCCAGAACAACTCAGTTCAGCCTGGAAATATCATTGCAACAGCTTTTATTTAGTCACAAATCAAGAGTGTAAGTTTGTATGCGCTTAAAAGCATTTTCAGGCCGAATGAGCTGATTTCTGCTATTTGCAGCAAATTACTGAAGGGAAAGTGGGTTTGCCTTCATATTTGACACAGAACAACTCAGTTCAGCATGGAAATATCATTGCAACAGCTTTTATTTAGCCAGAAATCAAGAGTGTAAGTTTTTATGCGCTTAAAAGCATTTTCAGGCCGAATGAGCAAATATGCTTGTTTCTGCCAATTGCAGCAAAATACTGAAAGGAAAGTGGGTTTGCCTTCATATTTGACCCAGAACAACTCAGTTCAGCATGGAAATATCATTGCAACAGCATTTATTTAGCCAGAAATCAAGAGTGTAAGTTTTTATGCGCTTAAAAGCATTTTCAGGCCGAATGAGCAAATATGCTTGTTTCTGCCAATTGCAGCAAAATACTGAAAGGAAAGTGGGTTTGCCTTCATATTTGACCCAGAACAACTCAGTTCAGCATGGAAATATCATTGCAACAGCTTTTATTTAGCCAGAAATCAAGAGTGTAAGTTTTTATGCGCTTAAAAGCATTTTCAGGCCGAATGAGCAAATATGCTTGTTTCTGCCAATTGCAGCAAAATACTGAAGGGAAAGTGGGTTTGCCTTCATATTTGACCCAGAACAACTCAGTTCAGCATGGAAATATCATTGCAACAGCTTTTATTTAGCCAGAAATCAAGAGTGTAAGTTTTTATGCGCTTAAAAGCATTTTCAGGCCGAATGAGCAAATATGCTTGTTTCTGCCAATTGCAGCAAAATACTGAAGGGAAAGTGGGTTTGCCTTCATATTTGACCCAGAACAACTCAGTTCAGCATGGAAATATCATTGCAACAGCTTTTATTTAGCCAGAAATCAAGAGTGTAAGTTTTTATGCGCTTAAAAGCATTTTCAGGCCAAATGAGCTGATTTCTGCTATTTGCAGCAAAATACTGAAGGGAAAGTGGGTTTGCCTTCATATTTGAACCAGAACAACTCAGGTTAGTATGGAAATATCATTGCAACAGCTTTTATTTAGCCAGAAATCAAGAGTGTAAGTTTTTATGCGCTTAAAAGCATTTTCAGGCCGAATGAGCAAATATGCTTGTTTCTGCCAATTGCAGCAAAATACTGAAAGGAAAGTGGGTTTGCCTTCATATTTGACCCAGAACAACTCAGTTCAGCATGGAAATATCATTGCAACAGCTTTTATTTAGCCAGAAATCAAGAGTGTAAGTTTTTATGCGCTTAAAAGCATTTTCAGGCCAAATGAGCTGATTTCTGCTATTTGCAGCAAAATACTGAAGGGAAAGTGGGTTTGCCTTCAAACTTGACCCAGAACAACTCAGTTCAGCATGGAAATATCATTGCAACAGCTTTTATTTAGCCAGAAATCAAGAATGTAAGTTTTTATGCGCTTAAAACCATTTTCAGGCCGAATGAGCAAATATGCTTGTTTCTGCCAATTGCAGCAAAATACTGAAAGGAAAGTGGGTTTGCCTTCATATTTGACCCAGAACAACTCAGTTCAGCATGGAAATATCATTGCAACAGCTTTTATTTAGCCAGAAATCAAGAGTGTAAGTTTTTATGCGCTTAAAAGCATTTTCAGGCCAAATGAGCTGATTTCTGCTATTTGCAGCAAAATACTGAAGGGAAAGTGGGTTTGCCTTCAAACTTGACCCAGAACAACTCAGTTCAGCATGGAAATATCATTGCAACAGCTTTTATTTAGCCAGAAATCAAGAATGTAAGTTTTTATGCGCTTAAAACCATTTTCAGGCCGAATGAGCAAATATGCTTGTTTCTGCCAATTGCAGCAAAATACTGAAAGGAAAGTGGGTTTGCCTTCATATTTCACCCAGAACAACTCAGTTCAGCATGGAAATATCATTGCAACAGCTTTTATTTAGCCAGAAATCAAGAGTGTAAGTTTTTATGCGCTTAAAAGCATTTTCAGGCCAAATGACCTGATTTCTGCTATTTGCAGCAAAATACTGAAGGGAAAGTGGGTTTGCCTTCATATTTGACCCAGAACAACTCAGTTCAGCATGGAAATATCATTGCAACAGCTTTTATTTAGCCAGAAATCAAGAGTGTAAGTTTTTATGCGCTTAAAAGCATTTTCAGGCCAAATGAGCTGATTTCTGCTATTTGCAGCAAAATACTGAAGGGAAAGTGGGTTTGCCTTCAAACTTGACCCAGAACAACTCAGTTCAGCATGGAAATATCATTGCAACAGCTTTTATTTAGCCAGAAATCAAGAATGTAAGTTTTTATGCGCTTAAAAGCATTTTCAGGCCGAATGAGCAAATATGCTTGTTTCTGCCAATTGCAGCAAAATACTGAAAGGAAAGTGGGTTTGCCTTCATATTTGACCCAGAACAACTCAGTTCAGCATGGAAATATCATTGCAACAGCTTTTATTTAGCCAGAAATCAAGAGTGTAAGTTTTTATGCTCTTAAAAGCATTTTCAGGCCGAATGAGCAAATATGCTTGTTTCTGCCAATTGCAGCAAAATACTGAAAGGAAAGTGGGTTTGCCTTCATATTTGACCCAGAACAACTCAGTTCAGCATGGAAATATCATTGCAACAGCTTTTATTTAGCCAGAAATCAAGAGTGTAAGTTTTTATGCGCTTAAAAGCATTTTCAGGCCGAATGAGCAAATATGCTTGTTTCTGCCAATTGCAGCAAAATACTGAAAGGAAAGTGGGTTTGCCTTCATATTCGACCCAGAACAACTCACTTCAGCATGGAAATATCATTGCAACAGCTTTTATTTAGCCAGAAATCAAGAGTGTAAGTTTTTATGCGCTTAAAAGCATTTTCAGGCCGAATGAGCAAATATGCTTGTTTCTGCCAATTGCAGCAAAATACTGAAGGGAAAGTGGGTTTGCCTTCATATTTGACCCAGAACAACTCAGTTCAGCATGGAAATATCATTGCAACAGCTTTTATTTAGCCAGAAATCAAGAGTGTAAGTTTTTATGCGCTTAAAAGCATTTTCAGGCCAAATGAGCTGATTTCTGCTATTTGCAGCAAAATACTGAAGGGAAAGTGGGTTTGCCTTCATATTTGACCCAGAACAACTCAGTTCAGCATGGAAATATCATTGCAACAGCTTTCATTTAGCCAGAAATCAAGAGTGTAAGTTTTTATGCGCTTAAAAGCATTTTCAGGCCAAATGAGCTGATTTCTGCTATTTGCAGCAAAATACTGAAGGGAAAGTGGGTTTGCCTTCATATTTGACCCAGAACAACTCAGTTCAGCATGGAAATATCATTGCAACAGCTTTTATTTAGCCAGAAATCAAGAGTGTAAGTTTTTATGCGCTTAAAAGCATTTTCAGGCCAAATGAGCTGATTTCTGCTATTTGCAGCAAAATACTGAAGGGAAAGTGGGTTTGCCTTCATATTTGACCCAGAACAACTCAGTTCAGCATGGAAATATCATTGCAACAGCTTTTATTTAGCCAGAAATCAAGAGTGTAAGTTTTTATGCGCTTAAAAGCATTTTCAGGCCGAATGAGCAAATATGCTTGTTTCTGCCAATTGCAGCAAAATACTGAAAGGAAAGTGGGTTTGCCTTCATATTTGACCCAGAACAACTCAGTTCAGCATGGAAATATCATTGCAACAGCTTTTATTTAGCCAGAAATCAAGAGTGTAAGTTTTTATGCGCTTAAAAGCATTTTCAGGCCAAATGAGCTGATTTCTGCTATTTGCAGCAAAATACTGAAGGGAAAGTGGGTTTGCCTTCATATTTGACCCAGAACAACTCAGTTCAGCATGGAAATATCATTGCAACAGCTTTTATTTAGCCAGAAATCAAGAGTGTAATTTTTATGCGCTTAAAAGCATTTTCAGGCCGAATGAGCAAATATGCTTGTTTCTGCCAATTGCAGCAAAATACTGAAAGGAAAGTGGGTTTGCCTTCATATTTGACCCAGAACAACTCAGTTCAGCATGGAAATATCATTGCAACAGCTTTTATTTAGCCAGAAATCAAGAGTGTAAGTTTTTATGCGCTTAAAAGCATTTTCAGGCCGAATGAGCAAATATGCTTGTTTCTGCCAATTGCAGCAAAATACTGAAAGGAAAGTGGGTTTGCCTTCATATTTGACCCAGAACAACTCAGTTCAGCATGGAAATATCATTGCAACAGCTTTTATTTAGCCAGAAATCAAGAGTGTAAGTTTTTATGCGCTTAAAAGCATTTTCAGGCCAAATGAGCTGATTTCTGCTATTTGCAGCAAAATACTGAAGGGAAAGTGGGTTTGCCTTCATATTTGACCCAGAACAACTCAGTTCAGCATGGAAATATCATTGCAACAGCTTTTATTTAGCCAGAAATCAAGAGTGTAAGTTTTTATGCGCTTAAAAGCATTTTCAGGCCAAATGAGCTGATTTCTGCTATTTGCAGCAAAATACTGAAGGGAAAGTGGGTCTGCCTTCATATTTGAACCAGAACAACTCAGTTCAGTATGGAAATATCATTGCAACAGCTTTTATTTAGCCAGAAATCAAGAGTGTAAGTTTTTATGCGCTTAAAAGCATTTTCAGGCCGAATGAGCAAATATGCTTGTTTCTGCCAATTGCAGCAAAATACTGAAAGGAAAGTGGGTTTGCCTTCATATTTGACCCAGAACAACTCAGTTCAGCATGGAAATATCATTGCAACAGCTTTTATTTAGCCAGAAATCAAGAGTGTAAGTTTTTATGCGCTTAAAAGCATTTTCAGGCCGAATGAGCAAATATGCTTGTTTCTGCCAATTGCAGCAAAATACTGAAGGGAAAGTGGGTTTGCCTTCATATTTGACCCAGAACAACTCAGTTCAGCATGGAAATATCATTGCAACAGCTTTTATTTAGCCAGAAATCAAGAGTGTAAGTTTTAATGCGCTTAAAAGCATTTTCAGGCCAAATGAGCTGATTTCTGCTATTTGCAGCAAAATACTGAAGGGAAAGTGGGTTTGCCTTCATATTTGACCCAGAACAACTCAGTTCAGCATGGAAATATCATTGCAACAGCTTTTATTTAGCCAGAAATCAAGAGTGTAAGTTTTTATGCGCTTAAAAGCATTTTCAGGCCGAATGAGCAAATATGCTTGTTTCTGCCAATTGCAGCAAAATACTGAAAGGAAAGTGGGTTTGCCTTCATATTTGACCCAGAACAACTCAGTTCAGCATGGAAATATCATTGCAACAGCTTTTATTTAGCCAGAAATCAAGAGTGTAAGTTTTTATGCGCTTAAAAGCATTTTCAGGCCAAATGAGCTGATTTCTGCTATTTGCAGCAAAATACTGAAGGGAAAGTGGGTTTGCCTTCATATTTGACCCAGAACAACTCAGTTCAGCATGGAAATATCATTGCAACAGCTTTTATTTAGCCAGAAATCAAGAGTGTAAGTTTTTATGCGCTTAAAAGCATTTTCAGGCCAAATGAGCTGATTTCTGCTATTTGCAGCAAAATACTGAAGGGAAAGTGGGTCTGCCTTCATATTTGAACCAGAACAACTCAGTTCAGTATGGAAATATCATTGCAACAGCTTTTATTTAGCCAGAAATCAAGAGTGTAAGTTTTTATGCGCTTAAAAGCATTTTCAGGCCGAATGAGCAAATATGCTTGTTTCTGCCAATTGCAGCAAAATACTGAAAGGAAAGTGGGTTTGCCTTCATATTTGACCCAGAACAACTCAGTTCAGCATGGAAATATCATTGCAACAGCTTTTATTTAGCCAGAAATCAAGAGTGTAAGTTTTTATGCGCTTAAAAGCATTTTCAGGCCGAATGAGCAAATATGCTTGTTTCTGCCAATTGCAGCAAAATACTGAAGGGAAAGTGGGTTTGCCTTCATATTTGACCCAGAACAACTCAGTTCAGCATGGAAATATCATTGCAACAGCTTTTATTTAGCCAGAAATCAAGAGTGTAAGTTTTTATGCGCTTAAAAGCATTTTCAGGCCAAATGAGCTGATTTCTGCTATTTGCAGCAAAATACTGAAGGGAAAGTGGGTTTGCCTTCATATTTGACCCAGAACAACTCAGTTCAGCATGGAAATATCATTGCAACAGCTTTTATTTAGCCAGAAATCAAGAGTGTAAGTTTTTATGCGCTTAAAAGCATTTTCAGGCCGAATGAGCAAATATGCTTGTTTCTGCCAATTGCAGCAAAATACTGAAAGGAAAGTGGGTTTGCCTTCATATTTGACCCAGAACAACTCAGTTCAGCATGGAAATATCATTGCAACAGCTTTTATTTAGCCAGAAATCAAGAGTGTAAGTTTTTATGCGCTTAAAAGCATTTTCAGGCCAAATGAGCTGATTTCTGCTATTTGCAGCAAAATACTGAAGGGAAAGTGGGTTTGCCTTCAAACTTGACCCAGAACAACTCAGTTCAGCATGGAAATATCATTGCAACAGCTTTTATTTAGCCAGAAATCAAGAGTGTAAGTTTTTATGCGCTTAAAAGCATTTTCAGGCCAAATGAGCTGATTTCTGCTATTTGCAGCAAAATACTGAAGGGAAAGTGGGTTTGCCTTCATATTTGACCCAGAACAACTCAGTTCAGCATGGAAATATCATTGCAACAGCTTTTATTTAGCCAGAAATCAAGAGTGTAATTTTAATGCGCTTAAAAGCATTTTCAGGCCGAATGAGCAAATATGCTTGTTTCTGCCAATTGCAGCAAAATACTGAAAGGAAAGTGGGTTTGCCTTCATATTTGACCCAGAACAACTCAGTTCAGCATGGAAATATCATTGCAACAGCTTTTATTTAGCCAGAAATCAAGAGTGTAAGTTTTTAAGCGCTTAAAAGCATTTTCAGGCCGAATGAGCAAATATGCTTGTTTCTGCCAATTGCAGCAAAATACTGAAAGGAAAGTGGGTTTGCCTTCATATTTGACCCAGAACAACTCAGTTCAGCATGGAAATATCATTGCAACAGCTTTTATTTAGCCAGAAATCAAGAGTGTAAGTTTTTATGCGCTTAAAAGCATTTTCAGGCCAAATGAGCTGATTTCTGCTATTTGCAGCAAAATACTGAAGGGAAAGTGGGTTTGCCTTCATATTTGACCCAGAACAACTCAGTTCAGCATGGAAATATCATTGCAACAGCTTTTATTTAGCCAGAAATCAAGAGTGTAAGTTTTTATGCGCTTAAAAGCATTTTCAGGCCAAATGAGCTGATTTCTGCTATTTGCAGCAAAATACTGAAGGGAAAGTGGGTCTGCCTTCATATTTGAACCAGAACAACTCAGTTCAGTATGGAAATATCATTGCAACAGCTTTTATTTAGCCAGAAATCAAGAGTGTAAGTTTTTATGCGCTTTAAGCGCTGTTGCAATGATGCGCTTAAAAGCATTTTCAGGCCAAATGAGCTGATTTCTGCTATTTGCAGCAAAATACTGAAGGGAAAGTGGGTTTGCCTTCATATTTGACCCAGAACAACTCAGTTCAGCATGGAAATATCATTGCAACAGCTTTTATTTAGCCAGAAATCAAGAGTGTAAGTTTTTATGCGCTTAAAAGCATTTTCAGGCCGAATGAGCAAAAATGCTTGTTTCTGCCAATTGCAGCAAAATACTGAAAGGAAAGTGGGTTTGCCTTCATATTTGACCCAGAACAACTCACTTCAGCATGGAAATATCATTGCAACAGCTTTTATTTAGCCAGAAATCAAGAGTGTAAGTTTTTATGCGCTTAAAAGCATTTTCAGGCCGAATGAGCAAATATGCTTGTTTCTGCCAATTGCAGCAAAATACTGAAGGGAAAGTGGGTTTGCCTTCATATTTGACCCAGAACAACTCAGTTCAGCATGGAAATATCATTGCAACAGCTTTTATTTAGCCAGAAATCAAGAGTGTAAGTTTTTATGCGCTTAAAAGCATTTTCAGGCCAAATGAGCTGATTTCTGCTATTTGCAGCAAAATACTGAAGGGAAAGTGGGTTTGCCTTCATATTTGACCCAGAACAACTCAGTTCAGCATGGAAATATCATTGCAACAGCTTTTATTTAGCCAGAAATCAAGAGTGTAAGTTTTTATGCGCTTAAAAGCATTTTCAGGCCAAATGAGCTGATTTCTGCTATTTGCAGCAAAATACTGAAGGGAAAGTGGGTTTGCCTTCATATTTGACCCAGAACAACTCAGTTCAGCATGGAAATATCATTGCAACAGCTTTTATTTAGCCAGAAATCAAGAGTGTAAGTTTTTATGCGCTTAAAAGCATTTTCAGGCCAAATGAGCTGATTTCTGCTATTTGCAGCAAAATACTGAAGGGAAAGTGGGTTTGCCTTCATATTTGACCCAGAACAACTCAGTTCAGCATGGAAATATCATTGCAACAGCTTTTATTTAGCCAGAAATCAAGAGTGTAAGTTTTTATGCGCTTAAAAGCATTTTCAGGCCGAATGAGCAAAAATGCTTGTTTCTGCCAATTGCAGCAAAATACTGAAAGGAAAGTGGGTTTGCCTTCATATTCGACCCAGAACAACTCACTTCAGCATGGAAATATCATTGCAACAGCTTTTATTTAGCCAGAAATCAAGAGTGTAAGTTTTTATGCGCTTAAAAGCATTTTCAGGCCAAATGAGCTGATTTCTGCTATTTGCAGCAAAATACTGAAGGGAAAGTGGGTTTGCCTTCATATTTGACCCAGAACAACTCAGTTCAGCATGGAAATATCATTGCAACAGCTTTTATTTAGCCAGAAATCAAGAGTGTAAGTTTTTATGCGCTTAAAAGCATTTTCAGGCCAAATGAGCTGATTTCTGCTATTTGCAGCAAAATACTGAAGGGAAAGTGGGTTTGCCTTCATATTTGACCCAGAACAACTCAGTTCAGCATGGAAATATCATTGCAACAGCTTTTATTTAGCCAGAAATCAAGAGTGTAAGTTTTTATGCGCTTAAAAGCATTTTCAGGCCAAATGAGCTGATTTCTGCTATTTGCAGCAAAATACTGAAGGGAAAGTGGGTTTGCCTTCATATTTGACCCAGAACAACTCAGTTCAGCATGGAAATATCATTGCAACAGCTTTTATTTAGCCAGAAATCAAGAGTTTAAGTTTTTATGCGCTTAAAAGCATTTTCAGGCCAAATGAGCTGATTTCTGCTATTTGCAGCAAAATACTGAAGGGAAAGTGGGTTTGCCTTCATATTTGACCCAGAACAACTCAGTTCAGCATGGAAATATCATTGCAACAGCTTTTATTTAGCCAGAAATCAAGAGTGTAAGTTTTTATGCGCTTATTAGCATTTTCAGGCCGAATGAGCAAATATGCTTGTTTCTGCCAATTGCAGCAAAATACTGAAAGGAAAGTGGGTTTGCCTTCATATTTGACCCAGAACAACTCACTTCAGCATGGAAATATCATTGCAACAGCTTTTATTTAGCCAGAAATCAAGAGTGTAAGTTTTTATGCGCTTAAAAGCATTTTCAGGCCGAATGAGCAAATATGCTTGTTTCTGCCAATTGCAGCAAAATACTGAAAGGAAAGTGGGTTTGTCTTCATATTTGACCCAGAACAACTCAGTTCAGCATGGAAATATCATTGCAACAGCTTTTATTTAGCCAGAAATCAAGAGTGTAAGTTTTTATGCGCTTAAAAGCATTTTCAGGCCGAATGAGCAAATATGCTTGTTTCTGCCAATTGCAGCAAAATACTGAAAGGAAAGTGGGTTTGCCTTCATATTTGACCCAGAACAACTCAGTTCAGCATGGAAATATCATTGCAACAGCTTTTATTTAGCCAGAAATCAAGAGTGTAAGTTTTTATGCGCTTAAAAGCATTTTCAGGCCGAATGAGCAAATATGCTTGTTTCTGCCAATTGCAGCAAAATACTGAAAGGAAAGTGGGTTTGCCTTCATATTTGACCCAGAACAACTCAGTTCAGCATGGAAATATCATTGCAACAGCTTTTATTTAGCCAGAAATCAAGAGTGTAAGTTTTTATGCGCTTAAAAGTATTTTCAGGCCAAATGAGCTGATTTCTGCTATTTGCAGCAAAATACTGAAGGGAAAGTGGGTTTGCCTTCATATTTGACCCAGAACAACTCAGTTCAGCATGGAAATATCATTGCAACAGCTTTTATTTAGCCAGAAATCAAGAGTGTAAGTTTTTATGCGCTTAAAAGCATTTTCAGGCCGAATGAGCAAATATGCTTGTTTCTGCCAATTGCAGCAAAATACTGAAAGGAAAGTGGGTTTGCCTTCATATTCGACCCAGAACAACTCAGTTCAGCCTGGAAATATCATTGCAACAGCTTTTATTTAGTCATAAATCAAGAGTGTAAGTTTGTATGCGCTTAAAAGCATTTTCAGGCCGAATGAGCTGATTTCTGCTATTTGCAGCAAATTACTGAAGGGAAAGTGGGTTTGCCTTCATATTTGACCCAGAACAACTCAGTTCAGCATGGAAATATCATTGCAACAGCTTTTATTTAGCCAGAAATCAAGAGTGTAAGTTTTTATGCGCTTATTAGCATTTTCAGGCCGAATGAGCAAATATGCTTGTTTCTGCCAATTGCAGCAAAATACTGAAAGGAAAGTGGGTTTGCCTTCATATTTGACCCAGAACAACTCACTTCAGCATGGAAATATCATTGCAACAGCTTTTATTTAGCCAGAAATCAAGAGTGTAAGTTTTTATGCGCTTAAAAGCATTTTCAGGCCGAATGAGCAAATATGCTTGTTTCTGCCAATTGCAGCAAAATACTGAAAGGAAAGTGGGTTTGTCTTCATATTTGACCCAGAACAACTCAGTTCAGCATGGAAATATCATTGCAACAGCTTTTATTTAGCCAGAAATCAAGAGTGTAAGTTTTTATGCGCTTAAAAGCATTTTCAGGCCGAATGAGCAAATATGCTTGTTTCTGCCAATTGCAGCAAAATACTGAAAGGAAAGTGGGTTTGCCTTCATATTTGACCCAGAACAACTCAGTTCAGCATGGAAATATCATTGCAACAGCTTTTATTTAGCCAGAAATCAAGAGTGTAAGTTTTTATGCGCTTAAAAGCATTTTCAGGCCGAATGAGCAAATATGCTTGTTTCTGCCAATTGCAGCAAAATACTGAAAGGAAAGTGGGTTTGCCTTCATATTTGACCCAGAACAACTCAGTTCAGCATGGAAATATCATTGCAACAGCTTTTATTTAGCCAGAAATCAAGAGTGTAAGTTTTTATGCGCTTAAAAGTATTTTCAGGCCAAATGAGCTGATTTCTGCTATTTGCAGCAAAATACTGAAGGGAAAGTGGGTTTGCCTTCATATTTGACCCAGAACAACTCAGTTCAGCATGGAAATATCATTGCAACAGCTTTTTTTTAGCCAGAAATCAAGAGTGTAAGTTTTTATGCGCTTAAAAGCATTTTCAGGCCGAATGAGCAAATATGCTTGTTTCTGCCAATTGCAGCAAAATACTGAAAGGAAAGTGGGTTTGCCTTCATATTCGACCCAGAACAACTCAGTTCAGCCTGGAAATATCATTGCAACAGCTTTTATTTAGCCAGAAATCAAGAGTGTAAGTTTGTATGCGCTTAAAAGCATTTTCAGGCCGAATGAGCTGATTTCTGCTATTTGCAGCAAATTACTGAAGGGAAAGTGGGTTTGCCTTCATATTTGACCCAGAACAACTCAGTTCAGCATGGAAATATCATTGCAACAGCTTTTATTTAGCCAGAAATCAAGAGTGTAAGTTTTTATGCGCTTAAAAGCATTTTCAGGCCAAATGAGCTGATTTCTGCTATTTGCAGCAAAATACTGAAGGGAAAGTGGGTTTGCCTTCAAACTTGACCCAGAACAACTCAGTTCAGCATGGAAATATCATTGCAACAGCTTTTATTTAGCCAGAAATCAAGAATGTAAGTTTTTATGCGCTTAAAACCATTTTCAGGCCGAATGAGCAAATATGCTTGTTTCTGCCAATTGCAGCAAAATACTGAAAGGAAAGTGGGTTTGCCTTCATATTTGACCCAGAACAACTCAGTTCAGCATGGAAATATCATTGCAACAGCTTTTATTTAGCCAGAAATCAAGAGTGTAAGTTTTTATGCGCTTAAAAGCATTTTCAGGCCAAATGACCTGATTTCTGCTATTTGCAGCAAAATACTGAAGGGAAAGTGGGTTTGCCTTCATATTTGACCCAGAACAACTCAGTTCAGCATGGAAATATCATTGCAACAGCTTTTATTTAGCCAGAAATCAAGAGTGTAAGTTTTTATGCGCTTAAAAGCATTTTCAGGCCAAATGAGCTGATTTCTTGCTATTTGCAGCAAAATACTGAAGGGAAAGTGGGTTTGCCTTCATATTTGACCCAGAACAACTCAGTTCAGCATGGAAATATCATTGCAACAGCTTTTATTTAGCCAGAAATCAAGAGTGTAAGTTTTTATGCGCTTAAAAGCATTTTCAGGCCAAATGAGCTGATTTCTGCTATTTGCAGCAAAATACTGAAGGGAAAGTGGGTTTGCCTTCATATTTGACCCAGAACAACTCAGTTCAGCATGGAAATATCATTGCAACAGCTTTTATTTAGCCAGAAATCAAGAGTGTAAGTTTTTATGCGCTTAAAAGCATTTTCAGGCCAAATGAGCTGATTTCTGCTATTTGCAGCAAAATACTGAAGGGAAAGTGGGTTTGCCTTCATATTTGACCCAGAACAACTCAGTTCAGCATGGAAATATCATTGCAACAGCTTTTATTTAGCCAGAAATCAAGAGTGTAAGTTTTTATGCGCTTAAAAGCATTTTCAGGCCGAATGAGCAAATATGCTTGTTTCTGCCAATTGCAGCAAAATACTGAAAGGAAAGTGGGTTTGCCTTCATATTTGACCCAGAACAACTCAGTTCAGCATGGAAATATCATTGCAACAGCTTTTATTTAGCCAGAAATCAAGAGTGTAAGTTTTTATGCGCTTAAAAGCATTTTCAGGCCAAATGAGCTGATTTCTGCTATTTGCAGCAAAATACTGAAGGGAAAGTGGGTTTGCCTTCAAACTTGACCCAGAACAACTCAGTTCAGCATGGAAATATCATTGCAACAGCTTTTATTTAGCCAGAAATCAAGAGTGTAAGTTTTTATGCGCTTAAAAGCATTTTCAGGCCAAATGAGCTGATTTCTGCTATTTGCAGCAAAATACTGAAGGGAAAGTGGGTTTGCCTTCATATTTGACCCAGAACAACTCAGTTCAGCATGGAAATATCATTGCAACAGCTTTTATTTAGCCAGAAATCAAGAGTGTAAGTTTTTATGCGCTTAAAAGCATTTTCAGGCCGAATGAGCAAATATGCTTGTTTCTGCCAATTGCAGCAAAATACTGAAAGGAAAGTGGGTTTGCCTTCATATTTGACCCAGAACAACTCAGTTCAGCATGGAAATATCATTGCAACAGCTTTTATTTAGCCAGAAATCAAGAGTGTAAGTTTTTATGCGCTTAAAAGCATTTTCAGGCCAAATGAGCAAATATGCTTGTTTCTGCCAATTGCAGCAAAATACTGAAAGGAAAGTGGGTTTGCCTTCATATTTGACCCAGAACAACTCAGTTCAGCATGGAAATATCATTGCAACAGCTTTTATTTAGCCAGAAATCAAGAGTGTAAGTTTTTATGCGCTTAAAAGCATTTTCAGGCCAAATGAGCTGATTTCTGCTATTTGCAGCAAAATACTGAAGGGAAAGTGGGTTTGCCTTCATATTTGACCCAGAACAACTCAGTTCAGCATGGAAATATCATTGCAACAGCTTTTATTTAGCCAGAAATCAAGAGTGTAAGTTTTTATGCGCTTAAAAGCATTTTCAGGCCAAATGAGCTGATTTCTGCTATTTGCAGCAAAATACTGAAGGGAAAGTGGGTCTGCCTTCATATTTGAACCAGAACAACTCAGTTCAGTATGGAAATATCATTGCAACAGCTTTTATTTAGCCAGAAATCAAGAGTGTAAGTTTTTATGCGCTTAAAAGCATTTTCAGGCCGAATGAGCAAATATGCTTGTTTCTGCCAATTGCAGCAAAATACTGAAAGGAAAGTGGGTTTGCCTTCATATTTGACCCAGAACAACTCAGTTCAGCATGGAAATATCATTGCAACAGCTTTTATTTAGCCAGAAATCAAGAGTGTAAGTTTTTATGCGCTTAAAAGCATTTTCAGGCCGAATGAGCAAATATGCTTGTTTCTGCCAATTGCAGCAAAATACTGAAGGGAAAGTGGGTTTGCCTTCATATTTGACCCAGAACAACTCAGTTCAGCATGGAAATATCATTGCAACAGCTTTTATTTAGCCAGAAATCAAGAGTGTAAGTTTTTATGCGCTTAAAAGCATTTTCAGGCCAAATGAGCTGATTTCTGCTATTTGCAGCAAAATACTGAAGGGAAAGTGGGTTTGCCTTCATATTTGACCCAGAACAACTCAGTTCAGCATGGAAATATCATTGCAACAGCTTTTATTTAGCCAGAAATCAAGAGTGTAAGTTTTTATGTGCTTAAAAGCATTTTCAGGCCGAATGAGCAAATATGCTTGTTTCTGCCAATTGCAGCAAAATACTGAAAGGAAAGTGGGTTTGCCTTCATATTTGACCCAGAACAACTCACTTCAGCATGGAAATATCATTGCAACAGCTTTTATTTAGCCAGAAATCAAGAGTGTACGTTTTTATGCGCTTAAAAGCATTTTCAGGCCGAATGAGCAAATATGCTTGTTTCTGCCAATTGCTGCAAAATACTGAAAGGAAAGTGGGTTTGCCTTCATATTTGACCCAGAAAAACTCAGTTCAGCATGGAAATATCATTGCAACAGCTTTTATTTAGCCAGAAATCAAGAGTGTAAGTTTTAATGCGCTTAAAACCATTTTCAGGCCAAATGAGCTGATTTCTGCTATTTGCAGCAAAATACTGAAGGGAAAGTGGGTTTGCCTTCATATTTGACCCAGAACAACTCAGTTCAGCATGGAAATATCATTGCAACAGCTTTTAATTAGCCAGAAATCAAGAGTTTAAGTTTTTATGCGCTTAAAAGCATTTTCAGGCCAAATGAGCTGATTTCTGCTATTTGCAGCAAAATACTGAAGGGAAAGTGGGTTTGCCTTCATATTTGACCCAGAACAACTCAGTTCAGCATGGAAATATCATTGCAACAGCTTTTATTTAGCCAGAAATCAAGAGTGTAAGTTTTTATGCGCTTAAAAGCATTTTCAGGCCGAATGAGCAAATATGCTTGTTTCTGCCAATTGCTGCAAAATACTGAAAGGAAAGTGGGTTTGCCTTCATATTTGACCCAGAACAACTCAGTTCAGCATGGAAATATCATTGCAACAGCTTTTATTTAGCCAGAAATCAAGAGTGTAAGTTTTAATGCGCTTAAAAGCATTTTCAGGCCAAATGAGCTGATTTCTGCTATTTGCAGCAAAATACTGAAGGGAAAGTGGGTTTGCCTTCATATTTGACCCAGAACAACTCAGTTCAGCATGGAAATATCATTGCAACAGCTTTTATTTAGCCAGAAATCAAGAGTGTAAGTTTTTATGCGCTTAAAAGCATTTTCAGGCCGAATGAGCAAAAATGCTTGTTTCTGCCAATTGCAGCAAAATACTGAAAGGAAAGTGGGTTTGCCTTCATATTTGACCCAGAACAACTCACTTCAGCATGGAAATATCATTGCAACAGCTTTTATTTAGCCAGAAATCAAGAGTGTAAGTTTTTATGCGCTTAAAAGCATTTTCAGGCCGAATGAGCAAATATGCTTGTTTCTGCCAATTGCAGCAAAATACTGAAGGGAAAGTGGGTTTGCCTTCATATTTGACCCAGAACAACTCAGTTCAGCATGGAAATATCATTGCAACAGCTTTTATTTAGCCAGAAATTAAGAGTGTAAGTTTTTATGCGCTTAAAAGCATTTTCAGGCCAAATGAGCTGATTTCTGCTATTTGCAGCAAAATACTGAAGGGAAAGTGGGTTTGCCTTCATATTTGACCCAGAACAACTCAGTTCAGCATGGAAATATCATTGCAACAGCTTTTATTTAGCCAGAAATCAAGAGTGTAAGTTTTTATGCGCTTAAAAGCATTTTCAGGCCAAATGAGCTGATTTCTGCTATTTGCAGCAAAATACTGAAGGGAAAGTGGGTTTGCCTTCATATTTGACCCAGAACAACTCAGTTCAGCATGGAAATATCATTGCAACAGCTTTTATTTAGCCAGAAATCAAGAGTGTAAGTTTTTATGCGCTTAAAAGCATTTTCAGGCCAAATGAGCTGATTTCTGCTATTTGCAGCAAAATACTGAAGGGAAAGTGGGTTTGCCTTCATATTTGACCCAGAACAACTCAGTTCAGCATGGAAATATCATTGCAACAGCTTTTATTTAGCCAGAAATCAAGAGTGTAAGTTTTTATGCGCTTAAAAGCATTTTCAGGCCGAATGAGCAAAAATGCTTGTTTCTGCCAATTGCAGCAAAATACTGAAAGGAAAGTGGGTTTGCCTTCATATTCGACCCAGAACAACTCACTTCAGCATGGAAATATCATTGCAACAGCTTTTATTTAGCCAGAAATCAAGAGTGTAAGTTTTTATGCGCTTAAAAGCATTTTCAGGCCGAATGAGCAAATATGCTTGTTTCTGCCAATTGCAGCAAAATACTGAAGGGAAAGTGGGTTTGCCTTCATATTTGACCCAGAACAACTCAGTTCAGCATGGAAATATCATTGCAACAGCTTTTATTTAGCCAGAAATCAAGAGTGTAAGTTTTTATGCGCTTAAAAGCATTTTCAGGCCAAATGAGCTGATTTCTGCTATTTGCAGCAAAATACTGAAGGGAAAGTGGGTTTGCCTTCATATTTGACCCAGAACAACTCAGTTCAGCATGGAAATATCATTGCAACAGCTTTTATTTAGCCAGAAATCAAGAGTGTAAGTTTTTATGCGCTTAAAAGCATTTTCAGGCCAAATGAGCTGATTTCTGCTATTTGCAGCAAAATACTGAAGGGAAAGTGGGTTTGCCTTCATATTTGACCCAGAACAACTCAGTTCATCATGGAAATATCATTGCAACAGCTTTTATTTAGCCAGAAATCAAGAGTGTAAGTTTTTATGCGCTTAAAAGCATTTTCAGGCCAAATGAGCTGATTTCTGCTATTTGCAGCAAAATACTGAAGGGAAAGTGGGTTTGCCTTCATATTTGACCCAGAACAACTCAGTTCAGCATGGAAATATCATTGCAACAGCTTTTATTTAGCCAGAAATCAAGAGTGTAAGTTTTTATGCGCTTAAAAGCATTTTCAGGCCGAATGAGCAAATATGCTTGTTTCTGCCAATTGCAGCAAAATACTGAAAGGAAAGTGGGTTTGCCTTCATATTTGACCCAGAACAACTCAGTTCAGCATGGAAATATCATTGCAACAGCTTTTATTTAGCCAGAAATCAAGAGTGTAAGTTTTTATGCGCTTAAAAGCATTTTCAGGCCAAATGAGCTGATTTCTGCTATTTGCAGCAAAATACTGAAGGGAAAGTGGGTTTGCCTTCAAACTTGACCCAGAACAACTCAGTTCAGCATGGAAATATCTTTGCAACAGCTTTTATTTAGCCAGAAATCAAGAATGTAAGTTTTTATGCGCTTAAAAGCATTTTCAGGCCGAATGAGCAAATATGCTTGTTTCTGCCAATTGCAGCAAAATACTGAAGGGAAAGTGGGTTTGCCTTCATATTTGACCCAGAACAACTCAGTTCAGCATGGAAATATCATTGCAACAGCTTTTATTTAGCCAGAAATCAAGAGTGTAAGTTTTTATGCGCTTAAAAGCATTTTCAGGCCAAATGAGCTGATTTCTGCTATTTGCAGCAAAATACTGAAGGGAAAGTGGGTTTGCCTTCATATTTGACCCAGAACAACTCAGTTCAGCATGGAAATATCATTGCAACAGCTTTTATTTAGCCAGAAATCAAGAGTGTAAGTTTTTATGCACTTAAAAGCATTTTCAGGCCGAATGAGCAAATATGCTTGTTTCTGCCAATTGCAGCAAAATACTGAAAGGAAAGTGGGTTTGCCTTCATATTTGACCCAGAACAACTCAGTTCAGCATGGAAATATCATTGCAACAGCTTTTATTTAGCCAGAAATCAAGAGTGTAAGTTTTTATGCGCTTAAAAGCATTTTCAGGCCGAATGAGCAAATATGCTTGTTTCTGCCAATTGCAGCAAAATACTGAAAGGAAAGTGGGTTTGCCTTCATATTTGACCCAGAACAACTCAGTTCAGCATGGAAATATCATTGCAACAGCTTTTATTTAGCCAGAAATCAAGAGTGTAAGTTTTTATGCGCTTAAAAGCATTTTCAGGCCAAATGAGCAAATATGCTTGTTTCTGCCAATTGCAGCAAAATACTGAAAGGAAAGTGGGTTTGCCTTCATATTCGACCCAGAACAACTCACTTCAGCATGGAAATATCATTGCAACAGCTTTTATTTAGCCAGAAATCAAGAGTGTAAGTTTTTATGCGCTTAAAAGCATTTTCAGGCCGAATGAGCAAATATGCTTGTTTCTGCCAATTGCAGCAAAATACTGAAGGGAAAGTGGGTTTGCCTTCATATTTGACCCAGAACAACTCAGTTCAGCATGGAAATATCATTGCAACAGCTTTTATTTAGCCAGAAATCAAGAGTGTAAGTTTTTATGCGCTTAAAAGCATTTTCAGGCCGAATGAGCAAATATGCTTGTTTCTGCCAATTGCAGCAAAATACTGAAGGGAAAGTGGGTTTGCCTTCATATTTGACCCAGAACAACTCAGTTCAGCATGGAAATATCATTGCAACAGCTTTTATTTAGCCAGAAATCAAGAGTGTAAGTTTTTATGCGCTTAAAAGCATTTTCAGGCCAAATGAGCTGATTTCTGCTATTTGCAGCAAAATACTGAAGGGAAAGTGGGTTTGCCTTCATATTTGACCCAGAACAACTCAGTTCAGCATGGAAATATCATTGCAACAGCTTTTATTTAGCCAGAAATCAGGAGTGTAAGTTTTTATGCGCTTAAAAGCATTTTCAGGCCAAATGAGCTGATTTCTGCTATTTGCAGCAAAATACTGAAGGGAAAGTGGGTTTGCCTTCATATTTGACCCAGAACAACTCAGTTCAGCATGGAAATATCATTGCAACAGCTTTTATTTAGCCAGAAATCAAGAGTGTAAGTTTTTATGCGCTTAAAAGCATTTTCAGGCCAAATGAGCTGATTTCTGCTATTTGCAGCAAAATACTGAAGGGAAAGTGGGTTTGCCTTCATATTTGAACCAGAACAACTCAGTTCAGCATGGAAATATCATTGCAACAGCTTTTATTTAGCCAGAAATCAAGAGTGTAAGTTTTTATGCGCTTAAAAGCATTTTCAGGCCGAATGAGCAAATATGCTTGTTTCTGCCAATTGCAGCAAAATACTGAAGGGAAAGTGGGTTTGCCTTCATATTTGACCCAGAACAACTCAGTTCAGCATGGAAATATCATTGCAACAGCTTTTATTTAGCCAGAAATCAAGAGTGTAAGTTTTTATGCGCTTAAAAGCATTTTCAGGCCAAATGAGCTGATTTCTGCTATTTGCAGCAAAATACTGAAGGGAAAGTGGGTTTGCCTTCATATTTGACCCAGAACAACTCAGTTCAGCATGGAAATATCATTGCAACAGCTTTTATTTAGCCAGAAATCAAGAGTGTAAGTTTTTATGTGCTTAAAAGCATTTTCAGGCCGAATGAGCAAATATGCTTGTTTCTGCCAATTGCAGCAAAATACTGAAGGGAAAGTGGGTTTGCCTTCATATTTGACCCAGAACAACTCACTTCAGCATGGAAATATCATTGCAACAGCTTTTATTTAGCCAGAAATCAAGAGTGTAAGTTTTAATGCGCTTAAAAGCATTTTCAGGCCAAATGAGCTGATTTCTGCTATTTGCAGCAAAATACTGAAGGGAAAGTGGGTTTGCCTTCATATTTGACCCAGAACAACTCAGTTCAGCATGGAAATATCATTGCAACAGCTTTTATTTAGCCAGAAATCAAGAGTTTAAGTTTTTATGCGCTTAAAAGCATTTTCAGGCCAAATGAGCTGATTTCTGCTATTTGCAGCAAAATACTGAAGGGAAAGTGGGTTTGCCTTCATATTTGACCCAGAACAACTCAGTTCAGCATGGAAATATCATTGCAACAGCTTTTATTTAGCCAGAAATCAAGAGTGTAAGTTTTTATGCGCTTAAAAGCATTTTCAGGCCGAATGAGCAAATATGCTTGTTTCTGCCAATTGCTGCAAAATACTGAAAGGAAAGTGGGTTTGCTTTCATATTTGACCCAGAACAACTCAGTTCAGCATGGAAATATCATTGCAACAGCTTTTATTTAGCCAGAAATCAAGAGTGTAAGTTTTAATGCGCTTAAAACCATTTTCAGGCCAAATGAGCTGATTTCTGCTATTTGCAGCAAAATACTGAAGGGAAAGTGGGTTTGCCTTCATATTTGACCCAGAACAACTCAGTTCAGCATGGAAATATCATTGCAACAGCTTTTATTTAGCCAGAAATCAAGAGTGTAAGTTTTTATGCGCTTAAAAGCATTTTCAGGCCGAATGAGCAAAAATGCTTGTTTCTGCCAATTGCAGCAAAATACTGAAAGGAAAGTGGGTTTGCCTTCATATTTGACCCAGAACAACTCAGTTCAGCATGGAAATATCATTGCAACAGCTTTTATTTAGCCAGAAATCAAGAGTGTAAGTTTTTATGCGCTTAAAAGCATTTTCAGGCCAAATGAGCTGATTTCTGCTATTTGCAGCAAAATACTGAAGGGAAAGTGGGTTTGCCTTCATATTTGACCCAGAACAACTCAGTTCAGCATGGAAATATCATTGCAACAGCTTTTATTTAGCCAGAAATCAAGAGTGTAAGTTTTTATGCGCTTAAAAGCATTTTCAGGCCAAATGAGCTGATTTCTGCTATTTGCAGCAAAATACTGAAGGGAAAGTGGGTTTGCCTTCATATTTGAACCAGAACAACTCAGTTCAGCATGGAAATATCATTGCAACAGCTTTTATTTAGCCAGAAATCAAGAGTGTAAGTTTTTATGCGCTTAAAAGCATTTTCAGGCCGAATGAGCAAATATGCTTGTTTCTGCCAATTGCAGCAAAATACTGAAAGGAAAGTGGGTTTGCCTTCATATTTGACCCAGAACAACTCAGTTCAGCATGGAAATATCATTGCAACAGCTTTTATTAAGCCAGAAATCAAGAGTGTAAGTTTTTATGCGCTTAAAAGCATTTTCAGGCCGAATGAGCAAATATGCTTGTTTCTGCCAATTGCAGCAAAATACTGAAGGGAAAGTGGGTTTGCCTTCATATTTGACCCAGAACAACTCAGTTCAGCATGGAAATATCATTGCAACAGCTTTTATTTAGCCAGAAATCAAGAGTGTAAGTTTTTATGCGCTTAAAAGCATTTTCAGGCCAAATGAGCTGATTTCTGCTATTTGCAGCAAAATACTGAAGGGAAAGTGGGTTTGCCTTCATATTTGACCCAGAACAACTCAGTTCAGCATGGAAATATCATTGCAACAGCTTTTATTTAGCCAGAAATCAAGAGTGTAAGTTTTTATGTGCTTAAAAGCATTTTCAGGCCGAATGAGCAAATATGCTTGTTTCTGCCAATTGCAGCAAAATACTGAAGGGAAAGTGGGTTTGCCTTCATATTTGACCCAGAAAAACTCACTTCAGCATGGAAATATCATTGCAACAGCTTTTATTTAGCCAGAAATCAAGAGTGTAAGTTTTAATGCGCTTAAAAGCATTTTCAGGCCAAATGAGCTGATTTCTGCTATTTGCAGCAAAATACTGAAGGGAAAGTGGGTTTGCCTTCATATTTGACCCAGAACAACTCAGTTCAGCATGGAAATATCATTGCAACAGCTTTTATTTAGCCAGAAATCAAGAGTTTAAGTTTTTATTCGCTTAAAAGCATTTTTAGGCCAAATGAGCTGATTTCTGCTATTTGCAGCAAAATACTGAAGGGAAAGTGGGTTTGCCTTCATATTTGACCCAGAACAACTCAGTTCAGCATGGAAATATCATTGCAACAGCTTTTATTTAGCCAGAAATCAAGAGTGTAAGTTTTTATGCGCTTAAAAGCATTTTCAGGCCGAATGAGCAAATATGCTTGTTTCTGCCAATTGCTGCAAAATACTGAAAGGAAAGTGGGTTTGCTTTCATATTTGACCCAGAACAACTCAGTTCAGCATGGAAATATCATTGCAACAGCTTTTATTTAGCCAGAAATCAAGAGTGTAAGTTTTAATGCGCTTAAAAGCATTTTCAGGCCAAATGAGCTGATTTCTGCTATTTGCAGCAAAATACTGAAGGGAAAGTGGGTTTGCCTTCATATTTGACCCAGAACAACTCAGTTCAGCATGGAAATATCATTGCAACAGCTTTTATTTAGCCAGAAATCAAGAGTGTAAGTTTTTATGCGCTTAAAAGCATTTTCAGGCCGAATGAGCAAAAATGCTTGTTTCTGCCAATTGCAGCAAAATACTGAAAGGAAAGTGGGTTTGCCTTCATATTTGACCCAGAACAACTCAGTTCAGCATGGAAATATCATTGCAACAGCTTTTATTTAGCCAGAAATCAAGAGTGTAAGTTTTTATGCGCTTAAAAGCATTTTCAGGCCAAATGAGCTGATTTCTGCTATTTGCAGCAAAATACTGAAGGGAAAGTGGGTTTGCCTTCATATTTGACCCAGAACAACTCAGTTCAGCATGGAAATATCATTGCAACAGCTTTTATTTAGCCAGAAATCAAGAGTGTAAGTTTTTATGCGCTTAAAAGCATTTTCAGGCCGAATGAGCAAATATGCTTGTTTCTGCCAATTGCAGCAAAATACTGAAGGGAAAGTGGGTTTGCCTTCATATTTGACCCAGAACAACTCAGTTCAGCATGGAAATATCATTGCAACAGCTTTTATTTAGCCAGAAATCAAGAGTGTAAGTTTTTATGCGCTTAAAAGCATTTTCAGGCCAAATGAGCTGATTTCTGCTATTTGCAGCAAAATACTGAAGGGAAAGTGGGTTTGCCTTCATATTTGACCCAGAACAACTCAGTTCAGCATGGAAATATCATTGCAACAGCTTTTATTTAGCCAGAAATCAAGAGTGTAAGTTTTTATGCGCTTAAAAGCATTTTCAGGCCGAATGAGCAAATATGCTTGTTTCTGCCAATTGCTGCAAAATACTGAAAGGAAAGTGGGTTTGCTTTCATATTTGACCCAGAACAACTCAGTTCAGCATGGAAATATCATTGCAACAGCTTTTATTTAGCCAGAAATCAAGAGTGTAAGTTTTAATGCGCTTAAAACCATTTTCAGGCCAAATGAGCTGATTTCTGCTATTTGCAGCAAAATACTGAAGGGAAAGTGGGTTTGCCTTCATATTTGACCCAGAACAACTCAGTTCAGCATGGAAATATCATTGCAACAGCTTTTATTTAGCCAGAAATCAAGAGTGTAAGTTTTTATGCGCTTAAAAGCATTTTCAGGCCGAATGAGCAAAAATGCTTGTTTCTGCCAATTGCAGCAAAATACTGAAAGGAAAGTGGGTTTGCCTTCATATTTGACCCAGAACAACTCAGTTCAGCATGGAAATATCATTGCAACAGCTTTTATTTAGCCAGAAATCAAGAGTGTAAGTTTTTATGCGCTTAAAAGCATTTTCAGGCCAAATGAGCTGATTTCTGCTATTTGCAGCAAAATACTGAAGGGAAAGTGGGTTTGCCTTCATATTTGACCCAGAACAACTCAGTTCAGCATGGAAATATCATTGCAACAGCTTTTATTTAGCCAGAAATCAAGAGTGTAAGTTTTTATGCACTTAAAAGCATTTTCAGGCCGAATGAGCAAATATGCTTGTTTCTGCTAATTGCAGCAAAATACTGAAAGGAAAGTGGGTTTGCCTTCATATTTGACCCAGAACAACTCAGTTCAGCATGGAAATATCATTGCAACAGCTTTTATTTAGCCAGAAATCAAGAGTGTAAGTTTTTATGCGCTTAAAAGCATTTTCAGGCCAAATGAGCTGATTTCTGCTATTTGCAGCAAAATACTGAAGGGAAAGTGGGTTTGCCTTCATATTTAACCCAGAACAACTCACTTCAGCATGGAAATATCATTGCAACAGCTTTTATTTAGCCAGAAATCAAGAGTGTACGTTTTTATGCGCTTAAAAGCATTTTCAGGCCGAATGAGCAAATATGCTTGTTTCTGCCAATTGCTGCAAAATACTGAAAGGAAAGTGGGTTTGCCTTCATATTTGACCCAGAAAAACTCAGTTCAGCATGGAAATATCATTGCAACAGCTTTTATTTAGCCAGAAATCAAGAGTGTAAGTTTTAATGCGCTTAAAAGCATTTTCAGGCCAAATGAGCTGATTTCTGCTATTTGCAGCAAAATACTGAAGGGAAAGTGGGTTTGCCTTCATATTTGACCCAGAACAACTCAGTTCAGCATGGAAATATCATTGCAACAGCTTTTATTTAGCCAGAAATCAAGAGTTTAAGTTTTTATTCGCTTAAAAGCATTTTCAGGCCAGATGAGCTGATTTCTGCTATTTGCAGCAAAATACTGAAGGGAAAGTGGGTTTGCCTTCATATTTGACCCAGAACAACTCAGTTCAGCATGGAAATATCATTGCAACAGCTTTTATTTAGCCAGAAATCAAGAGTGTAAGTTTTTATGCGCTTAAAAGCATTTTCAGGCCGAATGAGCAAATATGCTTGTTTCTGCCAATTGCTGCAAAATACTGAAAGGAAAGTGGGTTTGCTTTCATATTTGACCCAGAACAACTCAGTTCAGCATGGAAATATCATTGCAACAGCTTTTATTTAGCCAGAAATCAAGAGTGTAAGTTTTAATGCGCTTAAAAGCATTTTCAGGCCAAATGAGCTGATTTCTGCTATTTGCAGCAAAATACTGAAGGGAAAGTGGGTTTGCCTTCATATTTGACCCAGAACAACTCAGTTCAGCATGGAAATATCATTGCAACAGCTTTTATTTAGCCAGAAATCAAGAGTGTAAGTTTTTATGCGCTTAAAAGCATTTTCAGGCCGAATGAGCAAAAATGCTTGTTTCTGCCAATTGCAGCAAAATACTGAAAGGAAAGTGGGTTTGCCTTCATATTTGACCCAGAACAACTCAGTTCAGCATGGAAATATCATTGCAACAGCTTTTATTTAGCCAGAAATCAAGAGTGTAAGTTTTTATGCGCTTAAAAGCATTTTCAGGCCAAATGAGCTGATTTCTGCTATTTGCAGCAAAATACTGAAGGGAAAGTGGGTTTGCCTTCATATTTGACCCAGAACAACTCAGTTCAGCATGGAAATATCATTGCAACAGCTTTTATTTAGCCAGAAATCAAGAGTGTAAGTTTTTATGCGCTTAAAAGCATTTTCAGGCCGAATGAGCAAATATGCTTGTTTCTGCCAATTGCAGCAAAATACTGAAGGGAAAGTGGGTTTGCCTTCATATTTGACCCAGAACAACTCAGTTCAGCATGGAAATATCATTGCAACAGCTTTTATTTAGCCAGAAATCAAGAGTGTAAGTTTTTATGCGCTTAAAAGCATTTTCAGGCCAAATGAGCTGATTTCTGCTATTTGCAGCAAAATACTGAAGGGAAAGTGGGTTTGCCTTCATATTTGACCCAGAACAACTCAGTTCAGCATGGAAATATCATTGCAACAGCTTTTATTTAGCCAGAAATCAAGAGTGTAAGTTTTTATGCGCTTAAAAGCATTTTCAGGCCGAATGAGCAAAAATGCTTGTTTCTGCCAATTGCAGCAAAATACTGAAAGGAAAGTGGGTTTGCCTTCATATTTGACCCAGAACAACTCAGTTCAGCATGGAAATATCATTGCAACAGCTTTTATTTAGCCAGAAATCAAGAGTGTAAGTTTTTATGCGCTTAAAAGCATTTTCAGGCCAAATGAGCTGATTTCTGCTATTTGCAGCAAAATACTGAAGGGAAAGTGGGTTTGCCTTCATATTTGACCCAGAACAACTCAGTTCAGCATGGAAATATCATTGCAACAGCTTTTATTTAGCCAGAAATCAAGAGTGTAAGTTTTTATGCGCTTAAAAGCATTTTCAGGCCAAATGAGCTGATTTCTGCTATTTGCAGCAAAATACTGAAGGGAAAGTGGGTTTGCCTTCATATTTGAACCAGAACAACTCAGTTCAGTATGGAAATATCATTGCAACAGCTTTTATTTAGCCAGAAATCAAGAGTGTAAGTTTTTATGCGCTTAAAAGCATTTTCAGGCCGAATGAGCAAATATGCTTGTTTCTGCCAATTGCAGCAAAATACTGAAAGGAAAGTGGGTTTGCCTTCATATTTGACCCAGAACAACTCAGTTCAGCATGGAAATATCATTGCAACAGCTTTTATTTAGCCAGAAATCAAGAGTGTAAGTTTTTATGCGCTTAAAAGCATTTTCAGGCCGAATGAGCAAATATGCTTGTTTCTGCCAATTGCAGCAAAATACTGAAGGGAAAGTGGGTTTGCCTTCATATTTGACCCAGAACAACTCAGTTCAGCATGGAAATATCATTGCAACAGCTTTTATTTAGCCAGAAATCAAGAGTGTAAGTTTTTATGCGCTTAAAAGCATTTTCAGGCCAAATGAGCTGATTTCTGCTATTTGCAGCAAAATACTGAAGGGAAAGTGGGTTTGCCTTCATATTTGACCCAGAACAACTCAGTTCAGCATGGAAATATCATTGCAACAGCTTTTATTTAGCCAGAAATCAAGAGTGTAAGTTTTTATGTGCTTAAAAGCATTTTCAGGCCGAATGAGCAAATATGCTTGTTTCTGCCAATTGCAGCAAAATACTGAAGGGAAAGTGGGTTTGCCTTCATATTTGACCCAGAACAACTCACTTCAGCATGGAAATATCATTGCAACAGCTTTTATTTAGCCAGAAATCAAGAGTGTACGTTTTTATGCGCTTAAAAGCATTTTCAGGCCGAATGAGCAAATATGCTTGTTTCTGCCAATTGCTGCAAAATACTGAAAGGAAAGTGGGTTTGCCTTCATATTTGACCCAGAAAAACTCAGTTCAGCATGGAAATATCATTGCAACAGCTTTTATTTAGCCCGAAATCAAGAGTGTAAGTTTTAATGCGCTTAAAAGCATTTTCAGGCCAAATGAGCTGATTTCTGCTATTTGCAGCAAAATACTGAAGGGAAAGTGGGTTTGCCTTCATATTTGACCCAGAACAACTCAGTTCAGCATGGAAATATCATTGCAACAGCTTTTATTTAGCCAGAAATCAAGAGTGTAAGTTTTTATGCGCTTAAAAGCATTTTCAGGCCGAATGAGCAAATATGCTTGTTTCTGCCAATTGCTGCAAAATACTGAAAGGAAAGTGGGTTTGCTTTCATATTTGACCCAGAACAACTCAGTTCAGCATGGAAATATCATTGCAACAGCTTTTATTTAGCCAGAAATCAAGAGTGTAAGTTTTAATGCGCTTAAAAGCATTTTCAGGCCAAATGAGCTGATTTCTGCTATTTGCAGCAAAATACTGAAGGGAAAGTGGGTTTGCCTTCATATTTGACCCAGAACAACTCAGTTCAGCATGGAAATTTCATTGCAACAGCTTTTATTTAGCCAGAAATCAAGAGTGTAAGTTTTTATGCGCTTAAAAGCATTTTCAGGCCGAATGAGCAAAAATGCTTGTTTCTGCCAATTGCAGCAAAATACTGAAAGGAAAGTGGGTTTGCCTTCATATTTGACCCAGAACAACTCAGTTCAGCA
Source organism: Channa argus (assembly GCF_033026475.1). NCBI lineage: Eukaryota > Metazoa > Chordata > Actinopteri > Anabantiformes > Channidae > Channa > Channa argus. The sequence goes on from NW_027125226.1 coordinate 867,414, forward strand.
TGGAAATATCATTGCAACAGCTTTTATTTAGCCAGAAATCAAGAGTGTAAGTTTTTATGCGCTTAAAAGCATTTTCAGGCCAAATGAGCTGATTTCTGCTATTTGCAGCAAAATACTGAAGGGAAAGTGGGTTTGCCTTCATATTTGACCCAGAACAACTCAGTTCAGCATGGAAATATCATTGCAACAGCTTTTATTTAGCCAGAAATCAAGAGTGTAAGTTTTTATGCGCTTAAAAGCATTTTCAGGCCGAATGAGCAAATATGCTTGTTTCTGCCAATTGCAGCAAAATACTGAAAGGAAAGTGGGTTTGCCTTCATATTTGACCCAGAACAACTCAGTTCAGCATGGAAATATCATTGCAACAGCTTTTATTTAGCCAGAAATCAAGAGTGTAAGTTTTTATGCGCTTAAAAGCATTTTCAGGCCAAATGAGCTGATTTCTGCTATTTGCAGCAAAATACTGAAGGGAAAGTGGGTTTGCCTTCATATTTGACCCAGAACAACTCAGTTCAGCATGGAAATATCATTGCAACAGCTTTTATTTAGCCAGAAATCAAGAGTGTAAGTTTTTATGCGCTTAAAAGCATTTTCAGGCCGAATGAGCAAATATGCTTGTTTCTGCCAATTGCAGCAAAATACTGAAAGGAAAGTGGGTTTGCCTTCATATTTGACCCAGAACAACTCAGTTCAGCATGGAAATATCATTGCAACAGCTTTTATTTAGCCAGAAATCAAGAGTGTAAGTTTTTATGCGCTTAAAAGCATTTTCAGGCCGAATGAGCAAATATGCTTGTTTCTGCCAATTGCAGCAAAATACTGAAGGGAAAGTGGGTTTGCCTTCATATTTGACCCAGAACAACTCAGTTCAGCATGGAAATATCATTGCAACAGCTTTTATTTAGCCAGAAATCAAGAGTGTAAGTTTTTATGCGCTTAAAAGCATTTTCAGGCCGAATGAGCAAATATGCTTGTTTCTGCCAATTGCAGCAAAATACTGAAAGGAAAGTGGGTTTGCCTTCATATTTGACCCAGAACAACTCAGTTCAGCATGGAAATATCATTGCAACAGCTTTTATTTAGCCAGAAATCAAGAGTGTAAGTTTTTATGCGCTTAAAAGCATTTTCAGGCCAAATGAGCTGATTTCTGCTATTTGCAGCAAAATACTGAAGGGAAAGTGGGTTTGCCTTCATATTTGACCCAGAACAACTCAGTTCAGCATGGAAATATCATTGCAACAGCTTTTATTTAGCCAGAAATCAAGAGTGTAAGTTTTTATGCGCTTAAAAGCATTTTCAGGCCGAATGAGCAAATATGCTTGTTTCTGCCAATTGCTGCAAAATACTGAAAGGAAAGTGGGTTTGCCTTCATATTTGACCCAGAAAAACTCAGTTCAGCATGGAAATATCATTGCAACAGCTTTTATTTAGCCAGAAATCAAGAGTGTAAGTTTTAATGCGCTTAAAAGCATTTTCAGGCCAAATGAGCTGATTTCTGCTATTTGCAGCAAAATACTGAAGGGAAAGTGGGTTTGCCTTCATATTTGACCCAGAACAACTCAGTTCAGCATGGAAATATCATTGCAACAGCTTTTATTTAGCCAGAAATCAAGAGTGTAAGTTTTTATGCGCTTAAAAGCATTTTCAGGCCAAATGAGCTGATTTCTGCTATTTGCAGCAAAATACTGAAGGGAAAGTGGGTTTGCCTTCATATTTGACCCAGAACAACTCAGTTCAGCATGGAAATATCATTGCAACAGCTTTTATTTAGCCAGAAATCAAGAGTGTAAGTTTTTATGTGCTTAAAAGCATTTTCAGGCCAAATGAGCTGATTTCTGCTATTTGCAGCAAAATACTGAAGGGAAAGTGGGTTTGCCTTCATATTTGACCCAGAACAACTCAGTTCAGCATGGAAATATCATTGCAACAGCTTTTATTTAGCCAGAAATCAAGAGTGTAAGTTTTTATGCGCTTAAAAGCATTTTCAGGCCGAATGAGCAAATATGCTTGTTTCTGCCAATTGCAGCAAAATACTGAAAGGAAAGTGGGTTTGCCTTCATATTTGACCCAGAACAACTCAGTTCAGCATGGAAATATCATTGCAACAGCTTTTATTTAGCCAGAAATCAAGAGTGTAAGTTATTATGCGCTTAAAAGCATTTTCAGGCCAAATGAGCTGATTTCTGCTATTTGCAGCAAAATACTGAAGGGAAAGTGGGTTTGCCTTCATATTTGACCCAGAACAACTCAGTTCAGCATGGAAATATCATTGCAACAGCTTTTATTTAGCCAGAAATCAAGAGTGTAAGTTTTTATGCGCTTAAAAGCATTTTCAGGCCAAATGAGCTGATTTCAGCTATTTGCAGCAAAATACTGAAGGGAAAGTGGGTTTGCCTTCATATTTGACCCAGAACAACTCAGTTCAGCATGGAAATATCATTGCAACAGCTTTTATTTAGCCAGAAATCAAGAGTGTAAGTTTTGATGCGCTTAAAAGCATTTTCAGGCCGAATGAGCAAATATGCTTGTTTCTGCCAATTGCAGCAAAATACTGAAAGGAAAGTGGGTTTGCCTTCATATTTGACCCAGAACAACTCACTTCAGCATGGAAATATCATTGCAACAGCTTTTATTTAGCCAGAAATCAAGAGTGTAAGTTTTTATGCGCTTAAAAGCATTTTCAGGGCAAATGAGCTGATTTCTGCTATTTGCAGCAAAATACTGAAGGGAAAGTGGGTTTGCCTTCATATTTGAACCAGAACAACTCAGTTCAGCATGGAAATATCATTGCAACAGCTTTTATTTAGCCAGAAATCAAGAGTGTAAGTTTTTATGCGCTTAAAAGCATTTTCAGGCCGAATGAGCAAATATGCTTGTTTCTGCCAATTGCAGCAAAATACTGAAAGGAAAGTGGGTTTGCCTTCATATTTGACCCAGAACAACTCACTTCAGCATGGAAATATCATTGCAACAGCTTTTATTTAGCCAGAAATCAAGAGTGTAAGTTTTTATGCGCTTAAAAGCATTTTCAGGCCGAATGAGCAAATATGCTTGTTTCTGCCAATTGCTGCAAAATACTGAAAGGAAAGTGGGTTTGCCTTCATATTTGACCCAGAAAAACTCAGTTCAGCATGGAAATATCATTGCAACAGCTTTTATTTAGCCAGAAATCAAGAGTGTAAGTTTTAATGCGCTTAAAAGCATTTTCAGGCCAAATGAGCTGATTTCTGCTATTTGCAGCAAAATACTGAAGGGAAAGTGGGTTTGCCTTCATATTTGACCCAGAACAACTCAGTTCAGCATGGAAATATCATTGCAACAGCTTTTATTTAGCCAGAAATCAAGAGTGTAAGTTTTTATGCGCTTAAAAGCATTTTCAGGCCAAATGAGCTGATTTCTGCTATTTGCAGCAAAATACTGAAGGGAAAGTGGGTTTGCCTTCATATTTGACCCAGAACAACTCAGTTCAGCATGGAAATATCATTGCAACAGCTTTTATTTAGCCAGAAATCAAGAGTGTAAGTTTTTATGCGCTTAAAAGCATTTTCAGGCCGAATGAGCAAATATGCTTGTTTCTGCCAATTGCAGCAAAATACTGAAAGGAAAGTGGGTTTGCCTTCATATTTGACCCAGAACAACTCAGTTCAGCATGGAAATATCATTGCAACAGCTTTTATTTAGCCAGAAATCAAGAGTGTAAGTTATTATGTGCTTAAAAGCATTTTCAGGCCAAATGAGCTGATTTCTGCTATTTGCAGCAAAATACTGAAGGGAAAGTGGGTTTGCCTTCATATTTGACCCAGAACAACTCAGTTCAGCATGGAAATATCATTGCAACAGCTTTTATTTAGCCAGAAATCAAGAGTGTAAGTTTTTATGCGCTTAAAAGCATTTTCAGGCCAAATGAGCTGATTTCAGCTATTTGCAGCAAAATACTGAAGGGAAAGTGGGTTTGCCTTCATATTTGACCCAGAACAACTCAGTTCAGCATGGAAATATCATTGCAACAGCTTTTATTTAGCCAGAAATCAAGAGTGTAAGTTTTTATGCGCTTAAAAGCATTTTCAGGCCGAATGAGCAAATATGCTTGTTTCTGCCAATTGCAGCAAAATACTGAAAGGAAAGTGGGTTTGCCTTCATATTTGACCCAGAACAACTCACTTCAGCATGGAAATATCATTGCAACAGCTTTTATTTAGCCAGAAATCAAGAGTGTAAGTTTTTATGCGCTTAAAAGCATTTTCAGGCCGAATGAGCAAATATGCTTGTTTCTGCCAATTGCTGCAAAATACTGAAAGGAAAGTGGGTTTGCCTTCATATTTGACCCAGAAAAACTCAGTTCAGCATGGAAATATCATTGCAACAGCTTTTATTTAGCCAGAAATCAAGAGTGTAAGTTTTAATGCGCTTAAAAGCATTTTCAGGCCAAATGAGCTGATTTCTGCTATTTGCAGCAAAATACTGAAAGGAAAGTGGGTTTGCCTTCATATTTGACCCAGAACAACTCAGTTCAGCATGGAAATATCATTGCAACAGCTTTTATTTAGCCAGAAATCAAGAGTGTAAGTTTTAATGCGCTTAAAAGCATTTTCAGGCCAAATGAGCTGATTTCTGCTATTTGCAGCAAAATACTGAAGGGAAAGTGGGTTTGCCTTCATATTTGACCCAGAACAACTCAGTTCAGCATGGAAATATCATTGCAACAGCTTTTATTTAGCCAGAAATCAAGAGTGTAAGTTTTTATGCGCTTAAAAGCATTTTCAGGCCGAATGAGCAAATATGCTTGTTTCTGCCAATTGCAGCAAAATACTGAAAGGAAAGTGGGTTTGCCTTCATATTTGACCCAGAACAACTCAGTTCAGCATGGAAATATCATTGCAACAGCTTTTATTTAGCCAGAAATCAAGAGTGTAAGTTTTTATGCGCTTAAAAGCATTTTCAGGCCAAATGAGCTGATTTCAGCTATTTGCAGCAAAATACTGAAGGGAAAGTGGGTTTGCCTTCATATTTGACCCAGAACAACTCAGTTCAGCATGGAAATATCATTGCAACAGCTTTTATTTAGCCAGAAATCAAGAGTGTAAGTTTTTATGCGCTTAAAAGCATTTTCAGGCCGAATGAGCAAATATGCTTGTTTCTGCCAATTGCAGCAAAATACTGAAAGGAAAGTGGGTTTGCCTTCATATTTGACCCAGAACAACTCAGTTCAGCATGGAAATATCATTGCAACAGCTTTTATTTAGCCAGAAATCAAGAGTGTACGTTTTTATGCGCTTAAAAGCATTTTCAGGCCGAATGAGCAAATATGCTTGTTTCTGCCAATTGCAGCAAAATACTGAAAGGAAAGTGGGTTTGCCTTCATATTTGACCCAGAACAACTCACTTCAGCATGGAAATATCATTGCAACAGCTTTTATTTAGCCAGAAATCAAGAGTGTAAGTTTTTATGCGCTTAAAAGCATATTCAGTCCAAATGAGTTGATTTCTGCTATTTGCAGCAAAATACTGAAGGGAAAGTGGGTTTGCCTTCATATTTGACCCAGAACAACTCAGTTCAGCATGGAAATATCATTGCAACAGCTTTTATTTAGCCAGAAATCAAGAGTGTAAGTTTTTATGCGCTTAAAAGCATTTTCAGGGCAAATGAGCTGATTTCTGCTATTTGCAGCAAAATACTGAAGGGAAAGTGGGTTTGCCTTCATATTTGAACCAGAACAACTCAGTTCAGTATGGAAATATCATTGCAACAGCTTTTATTTAGCCAGAAATCAAGAGTGTAAGTTTTTATGCGCTTAAAAGCATTTTCAGGCCGAATGAGCAAATATGCTTGTTTCTGCCAATTGCAGCAAAATACTGAAAGGAAAGTGGGTTTGCCTTCATATTTGACCCAGAACAACTCAGTTCAGCATGGAAATATCATTGCAACAGCTTTTATTTAGCCAGAAATCAAGAGTGTAAGTTTTTATGCGCTTAAAAGCATATTCAGGCCAAATGAGCTGATTTCTGCTATTTGCAGCAAAATACTGAAGGGAAAGTGGGTTTGCCTTCATATTTGACCCAGAACAACTCAGTTCAGCATGGAAATATCATTGCAACAGCTTTTATTTAGCCAGAAATCAAGAGTGTAAGTTTTTATGCGCCTAAAAGCATTTTCAGGGCAAATGAGCTGATTTCTGCTATTTGCAGCAAAATACAGAAGGGAAAGTGGGTTTGCCTTCATATTTGAACCAGAACAACTCAGTTCAGTATGGAAATATCATTGCAACAGCTTTTATTTAGCCAGAAATCAAGAGTGTAAGTTTTTATGCGCTTAAAAGCATTTTCAGGCCGAATGAGCAAATATGCTTGTTTCTGCCAATTGCAGCAAAATACTGAAAGGAAAGTGGGTTTGCCTTCATATTTGACCCAGAACAACTCAGTTCAGCATGGAAATATCATTGCAACAGCTTTTATTTAGCCAGAAATCAAGAGTGTAAGTTTTTATGCGCTTAAAAGCATTTTCAGGCCGAATGAGCAAATATGCTTGTTTCTGCCAATTGCAGCAAAATACTGAAGGGAAAGTGGGTTTGCCTTCATATTTGACCCAGAACAACTCAGTTCAGCATGGAAATATCATTGCAACAGCTTTTATTTAGCCAGAAATCAAGAGTGTAAGTTTTTATGCGCTTAAAAGCATTTTCAGGCCAAATGAGCTGATTTCTGCTATTTGCAGCAAAATACTGAAGGGAACGTGGGTTTGCCTTCATATTTGACCCAGAACAACTCAGTTCAGCATGGAAATATCATTGCAACAGCTTTTATTTAGCCAGAAATCAAGAGTGTAAGTTTTTATGCGCTTAAAAGCATTTTCAGTCCGAATGAGCAAATATGCTTGTTTCTGCCAATTGCTGCAAAATACTGAAAGGAAAGTGGGTTTGCCTTCATATTTGACCCAGAAAAACTCAGTTCAGCATGGAAATATCATTGCAACAGCTTTTATTTAGCCAGAAATCAAGAGTGTAAGTTTTAATGCGCTTAAAAGCATTTTCAGGCCAAATGAGCTGATTTCTGCTATTTGCAGCAAAATACTGAAGGGAAAGTGGGTTTGCCTTCATATTTGACCCAGAACAACTCAGTTCAGCATGGAAATATCATTGCAACAGCTTTTATTTAGCCAGAAATCAAGAGTGTAAGTTTTAATGCGCTTAAAAGCATTTTCAGGCCAAATGAGCTGATTTCTGCTATTTGCAGCAAAATACTGAAGGGAAAGTGGGTTTGCCTTCATATTTGACCCAGAACAACTCAGTTCAGCATGGAAATATCATTGCAACAGCTTTTATTTAGCCAGAAATCAAGAGTGTAAGTTTTTATGCGCTTAAAAGCATTTTCAGGCCAAATGAGCTGATTTCTGCTATTTGCAGCAAAATACTGAAGGGAAAGTGGGTTTGCCTTCATATTTGACCCAGAACAACTCAGTTCAGCATGGAAATATCATTGCAACAGCTTTTATTTAGCCAGAAATCAAGAGTGTAAGTTTTTATGCGCTTAAAAGCATTTTCAGGCCGAATGAGCAAATATGCTTGTTTCTGCCAATTGCAGCAAAATACTGAAAGGAAAGTGGGTTTGCCTTCATATTTGACCCAGAACAACTCAGTTCAGCATGGAAATATCATTGCAACAGCTTTTATTTAGCCAGAAATCAAGAGTGTAAGTTTTTATGCGCTTAAAAGCATTTTCAGGCCGAATGAGCAAATATGCTTGTTTCTGCCAATTGCAGCAAAATACTGAAGGGAAAGTGGGTTTGCCTTCATATTTGACCCAGAACAACTCAGTTCAGCATGGAAATATCATTGCAACAGCTTTTTTTTAGCCAGAAATCAAGAGTGTAAGTTTTTATGCGCTTAAAAGCATTTTCAGGCCGAATGAGCAAATATGCCTGTTTCTGCCAAATGCAGCAAAATACTGAAAGGAAAGTGGGTTTGCCTTCATATTTGAGCCAGAACAACTCAGTTCAGCATGGAAATATCATTGCAACAGCTTTTATTTAACCAGAAATCAAGAGTGTAAGTTTTTATGCGCTTAAAAGCATTTTCAGGCCGAATGAGCAAATATGCCTGTTTCTGCCAAATGCAGCAAAATACTGAAAGGAAAGTGGGTTTGCCTTCATATTTGAGCCAGAACAACTCAGTTCAGAATGGAAATATCATTGCAACAGCTTTTATTTAGCCAGAAATCAAGAGTGTAAGTTATTATGCGCTTAAAAGCATTTTCAGGCCAAATGAGCTGATTTCTGCTATTTGCAGCAAAATACTGAAGGGAAAGTGGGTTTGCCTTCATATTTGACCCAGAACAACTCAGTTCAGCATGGAAATATCATTGCAACAGCTTTTATTTAGCCAGAAATCAAGAGTGTAAGTTTTTATGCGCTTAAAAGCATTTTCAGGCCAAATGAGCTGATTTCAGCTATTTGCAGCAAAATACTGAAGGGAAAGTGGGTTTGCCTTCATATTTGACCCAGAACAACTCAGTTCAGCATGGAAATATCATTGCAACAGCTTTTATTTAGCCAGAAATCAAGAGTGTAAGTTTTTATGCGCTTAAAAGCATTTTCAGGCCGAATGAGCAAATATGCTTGTTTCTGCCAATTGCAGCAAAATACTGAAAGGAAAGTGGGTTTGCCTTCATATTTGACCCAGAACAACTCACTTCAGCATGGAAATATCATTGCAACAGCTTTTATTTAGCCAGAAATCAAGAGTGTAAGTTTTTATGCACTTAAAAGCATTTTCAGGCCGAATGAGCAAATATGCTTGTTTCTGCCAATTGCTGCAAAATACTGAAAGGAAAGTGGGTTTGCCTTCATATTTGACCCAGAAAAACTCAGTTCAGCATGGAAATATCATTGCAACAGCTTTTATTTAGCCAGAAATCAAGAGTGTACGTTTTAATGCGCTTAAAAGCATTTTCAGGCCAAATGAGCTGATTTCTGCTATTTGCAGCAAAATACTGAAGGGAAAGTGGGTTTGCCTTCATATTTGACCCAGAACAACTCAGTTCAGCATGGAAATATCATTGCAACAGCTTTTATTTAGCCAGAAATCAAGAGTGTAAGTTTTAATGCGCTTAAAAGCATTTTCAGGCCAAATGAGCTGATTTCTGCTATTTGCAGCAAAATACTGAAGGGAAAGTGGGTTTGCCTTCATATTTGACCCAGAACAACTCAGTTCAGCATGGAAATATCATTGCAACAGCTTTTATTTAGCCAGAAATCAAGAGTGTAAGTTTTTATGCGCTTAAAAGCATTTTCAGGCCGAATGAGCAAATATGCTTGTTTCTGCCAATTGCAGCAAAATACTGAAAGGAAAGTGGGTTTGCCTTCATATTTGACCCAGAACAACTCAGTTCAGCATGAAAATATCATTGCAACAGCTTTTATTTAGCCAGAAATCAAGAGTGTAAGTTTTTATGCGCTTAAAAGCATTTTCAGGCCAAATGAGCTGATTTCAGCTATTTGCAGCAAAATACTGAAGGGAAAGTGGGTTTGCCTTCATATTTGACCCAGAACAACTCAGTTCAGCATGGAAATATCATTGCAACAGCTTTTATTTAGCCAGAAATCAAGAGTGTAAGTTTTTATGCGCTTAAAAGCATTTTCAGGCCGAATGAGCAAATATGCTTGTTTCTGCCAATTGCAGCAAAATACTGAAAGGAAAGTGGGTTTGCCTTCATATTTGACCCAGAACAACTCAGTTCAGCCTGGAAATATCATTGCAACAGCTTTTATTTAGTCACAAATCAAGAGTGTAAGTTTGTATGCGCTTAAAAGCATTTTCAGGCCGAATGAGCTGATTTCTGCTATTTGCAGCAAATTACTGAAGGGAAAGTGGGTTTGCCTTCATATTTGACCCAGAACAACTCAGTTCAGCATGGAAATATCATTGCAACAGCTTTTATTTAGCCAGAAATCAAGAGTGTAAGTTTTTATGCGCTTAAAAGCATTTTCAGGCCGAATGAGCAAATATGCTTGTTTCTGCCAATTGCAGCAAAATACTGAAAGGAAAGTGGGTTTGCCTTCATATTTGACCCAGAACAACTCAGTTCAGCATGGAAATATCATTGCAACAGCTTTTATTTAGCCAGAAATCAAGAGTGTAAGTTTTAATGCCCTTAAAAGCATTTTCAGGCCAAATGAGCTGATTTCTGCTATTTGCAGCAAAATACTGAAGGGAAAGTGGGTTTGCCTTCATATTTGACCCAGAACAACTCAGTTCAGCATGGAAATATCATTGCAACAGCTTTTATTTAGCCAGAAATCAAGAGTGTAAGTTTTTATGCGCTTAAAAGCATTTTCAGGCCGAATGAGCAAATATGCTTGTTTCTGCCAATTGCAGCAAAATACTGAAAGGAAAGTGGGTTTGCCTTCATATTTGACCCAGAACAACTCAGTTCAGCATGAAAATATCATTGCAACAGCTTTTATTTAGCCAGAAATCAAGAGTGTAAGTTTTTATGCGCTTAAAAGCATTTTCAGGCCAAATGAGCTGATTTCAGCTATTTGCAGCAAAATACTGAAGGGAAAGTGGGTTTGCCTTCATATTTGACCCAGAACAACTCAGTTCAGCATGGAAATATCATTGCAACAGCTTTTATTTAGCCAGAAATCAAGAGTGTAAGTTTTTATGCGCTTAAAAGCATTTTCAGGCCGAATGAGCAAATATGCTTGTTTCTGCCAATTGCAGCAAAATACTGAAAGGAAAGTGGGTTTGCCTTCATATTTGACCCAGAACAACTCAGTTCAGCCTGGAAATATCATTGCAACAGCTTTTATTTAGTCACAAATCAAGAGTGTAAGTTTGTATGCGCTTAAAAGCATTTTCAGGCCGAATGAGCTGATTTCTGCTATTTGCAGCAAATTACTGAAGGGAAAGTGGGTTTGCCTTCATATTTGACCCAGAACAACTCAGTTCAGCATGGAAATATCATTGCAACAGCTTTTATTTAGCCAGAAATCAAGAGTGTAAGTTTTTATGCGCTTAAAAGCATTTTCAGGCCGAATGAGCAAATATGCTTGTTTCTGCCAATTGCAGCAAAATACTGAAAGGAAAGTGGGTTTGCCTTCATATTTGACCCAGAACAACTCAGTTCAGCATGGAAATATCATTGCAACAGCTTTTATTTAGCCAGAAATCAAGAGTGTAAGTTTTTATGCGCTTAAAAGCATTTTCAGGCCGAATGAGCAAATATGCTTGTTTCTGCCAATTGCAGCAAAATACTGAAAGGAAAGTGGGTTTGCCTTCATATTTGACCCAGAACAACTCAGTTCAGCATGGAAATATCATTGCAACAGCTTTTATTTAGCCAGAAATCAAGAGTGTAAGTTTTTATGCGCTTAAAAGCATTTTCAGGCCGAATGAGCAAATATGCTTGTTTCTGCCAATTGCAGCAAAATACTGAAAGGAAAGTGGGTTTGCCTTCATATTTGACCCAGAACAACTCAGTTCAGCATGGAAATATCATTGCAACAGCTTTTATTTAGCCAGAAATCAAGAGTGTAAGTTTTTATGCGCTTAAAAGCATTTTCAGGCCGAATGAGCAAATATGCTTGTTTCTGCCAATTGCAGCAAAATACTGAAAGGAAAGTGGGTTTGCCTTCATATTTGACCCAGAACAACTCACTTCAGCATGGAAATATCATTGCAACAGCTTTTATTTAGCCAGAAATCAAGAGTGTAAGTTTTTATGCGCTTAAAAGCATTTTCAGGCCAAATGAGCTGATTTCTGCTATTTGCAGCAAAATACTGAAGGGAAAGTGGGTTTGCCTTCATATTTGACCCAGAACAACTCAGTTCAGCATGGAAATATCATTGCAACAGCTTTTATTTAGCCAGAAATCAAGAGTGTAAGTTTTTATGCGCTTAAAAGCATTTTCAGGGCAAATGAGCTGATTTCTGCTATTTGCAGCAAAATACTGAAGGGAAAGTGGGTTTGCCTTCATATTTGACCCAGAACAACTCAGTTCAGCATGGAAATATCATTGCAACAGCTTTTATTTAGCCAGAAATCAAGAGTGTAAGTTTTTATGCGCTTAAAAGCATTTTCAGGCCAAATGAGCTGATTTCTGCTATTTGCAGCAAAATACTGAAGGGAAAGTGGGTTTGCCTTCATATTTGACCCAGAACAACTCAGTTCAGCATGGAAATATCATTGCAACAGCTTTTATTTAGCCAGAAATCAAGAGTGTAAGTTTTTATGCGCTTAAAAGCATTTTCAGGCCGAATGAGCAAATATGCTTGTTTCTGCCAATTGCAGCAAAATACTGAAAGGAAAGTGGGTTTGCCTTCATATTTGACCCAGAACAACTCAGTTCAGCATGGAAATATCATTGCAATAGCTTTTATTTAGCCAGAAATCAAGAGTGTAAGTTTTTATGCGCTTAAAAGCATATTCAGGCCGAATGAGCAAATATGCTTGTTTCTGCCAATTGCTGCAAAATACTGAAAGGAAAGTGGGTTTGCCTTCATATTTGACCCAGAACAACTCAGTTCAGCATGGAAATATCATTGCAACAGCTTTTATTTAGCCAGAAATCAAGAGTGTAAGTTTTAATGCGCTTAAAAGCATTTTCAGGCCAAATGAGCTGATTTCTGCTATTTGCAGCAAAATACTGAAGGGAAAGTGGGTTTGCCTTCATATTTGACCCAGAACAACTCAGTTCAGCATGGAAATATCATTGCAACAGCTTTTATTTAGCCAGAAATCAAGAGTGTAAGTTTTTATGCGCTTAAAAGCATTTTCAGGCCAAATGAGCTGATTTCTGCTATTTGCAGCAAAATACTGAAGGGAAAGTGGGTTTGCCTTCATATTTGACCCAGAACAACTCAGTTCAGCATGGAAATATCATTGCAACAGCTTTTATTTAGCCAGAAATCAAGAGTGTAAGTTTTTATGCGCTTAAAAGCATTTTCAGGCCGAATGAGCAAATATGCTTGTTTCTGCCAATTGCAGCAAAATACTGAAAGGAAAGTGGGTTTGCCTTCATATTCGACCCAGAACAACTCACTTCAGCATGGAAATATCATTGCAACAGCTTTTATTTAGCCAGAAATCAAGAGTGTAAGTTTTAATGCGCTTAAAAGCATTTTCAGGCCAAATGAGCTGATTTCTGCTATTTGCAGCAAAATACTGAAGGGAAAGTGGGTTTGCCTTCATATTTGACCCAGAACAACTCAGTTCAGCATGGAAATATCATTGCAACAGCTTTTATTTAGCCAGAAATCAAGAGTGTAAGTTTTTATGCGCTTAAAAGCATTTTCAGGCCAAATGAGCTGATTTCAGCTATTTGCAGCAAAATACTGAAGGGAAAGTGGGTTTGCCTTCATATTTGACCCAGAACAACTCAGTTCAGCATGGAAATATCATTGCAACAGCTTTTATTTAGCCAGAAATCAAGAGTGTAAGTTTTTATGCGCTTAAAAGCATTTTCAGGCCGAATGAGCAAATATGCTTGTTTCTGCCAATTGCAGCAAAATACTGAAAGGAAAGTGGGTTTGCCTTCATATTTGACCCATAACAACTCAGTTCAGCATGGAAATAATATTGCAACAGCTTTTATTTAGCCAGAAATCAAGAGTGTAAGTTTTTATGCGCTTAAAAGCATTTTCAGGCCGAATGAGCAAATATGCTTGTTTCTGCCAATTGCAGCAAAATACTGAAAGGAAAGTGGGTTTGCCTTCATATTTGACCCAGAACAACTCAGTTCAGCATGGAAATATCATTGCAACAGCTTTTATTTAGCCAGAAATCAAGAGTGTAAGTTTTTATGCGCTTAAAAGCATATTCAGGCCAAATGAGCTGATTTCTGCTATTTGCAGCAAAATACTGAAGGGAAAGTGGGTTTGCCTTCATATTTGACCCAGAACAACTCAGTTCAGCATGGAAATATCATTGCAACAGCTTTTATTTAGCCAGAAATCAAGAGTGTAAGTTTTTATGCGCTTAAAAGCATTTTCAGGCCAAATGAGCTGATTTCTGCTATTTGCAGCAAAATACTGAAGGGAAAGTGGGTTTGCCTTCATATTTGACCCAGAACAACTCAGTTCAGCATGGAAATATCATTGCAACAGCTTTTATTTAGCCAGAAATCAAGAGTGTAAGTTTTTATGCGCTTAAAAGCATTTTCAGGCCAAATGAGCAAATATGCTTGTTTCTGCCAATTGCAGCAAAATACTGAAGGGAAAGTGGGTTTGCCTTCATATTTGACCCAGAACAACTCAGTTCAGCATGGAAATATCATTGCAACAGCTTTTATTTAGCCAGAAATCAAGAGTGTAAGTTTTTATGCGCTTAAAAGCATTTTCAAGCCAAATGAGCTGATTTCTGCTATTTGCAGCAAAATACTGAAGGGAAAGTGGGTTTGCCTTCATATTTGACCCAGAACAACTCAGTTCAGCATGGAAATATCATTGCAACAGCTTTTATTTAGCCAGAAATCAAGAGTGTAAGTTTTTATGCGCTTAAAAGCATTTTCAGGCCGAATGAGCAAATATGCTTGCTCTGCCAATTGCAGCAAAATACTGAAAGGAAAGTGGGTTTGCCTTCATATTTGACCCAGAACAACTCAGTTCAGCATGGAAATATCATTGCAACAGCTTTTATTTAGCCAGAAATCAAGAGTGTAAGTTTTTATGCGCTTAAAAGCATTTTCAGGCCAAATGAGCTTATTTCTGCTATTTGCAGCAAAATACTGAAGGGAAAGTGGGTTTGCCTTCATATTTGACCCAGAACAACTCAGTTCAGCATGGAAATATCATTGCAACAGCTTTTATTTAGCCAGAAATCAAGAGTGTAAGTTTTTATGCGCTTAAAAGCATTTTCAGGCCGAATGAGCAAATATGCTTGTTTCTGCCAATTGCAGCAAAATACTGAAAGGAAAGTGGGTTTGCCTTCATATTTGACCCAGAACAACTCAGTTCAGCCTGGAAATATCATTGCAACAGCTTTTTTTTAGTCACAAATCAAGAGTGTAAGTTTGTATGCGCTTAAAAGCATTTTCAGGCCGAATGAGCTGATTTCTGCTATTTGCAGCAAATTACTGAAGGGAAAGTGGGTTTGCCTTCATATTTGACCCAGAACAACTCAGTTCAGCATGGAAATATCATTGCAACAGCTTTTATTTAGCCAGAAATCAAGAGTGTAAGTTTTTATGCGCTTAAAAGCATTTTCAGGCCGAATGAGCAAATATGCTTGTTTCTGCCAATTGCAGCAAAATACTGAAAGGAAAGTGGGTTTGCCTTCATATTTGACCCAGAACAACTCAGTTCAGCATGGAAATATCATTGCAACAGCTTTTATTTAGCCAGAAATCAAGAGTGTAAGTTTTTATGCGCTTAAAAGCATTTTCAGGCCAAATGAGCTGATTTCTGCTATTTGCAGCAAAATACTGAAGGGAAAGTGGGTTTGCCTTCATATTTGACCCAGAACAACTCAGTTCAGCATGGAAATATCATTGCAACAGCTTTTATTTAGCCAGAAATCAAGAGTGTAAGTTTTTATGCGCTTAAAAGCATTTTCAGGCCGAATGAGCAAAAATGCTTGTTTCTGCCAATTGCAGCAAAATACTGAAAGGAAAGTGGGTTTGCCTTCATATTTGACCCAGAACAACTCAGTTCAGCATGCAAATATCATTGCAACAGCTTTTATTTAGCCAGAAATCAAGAGTGTAAGTTTTTATGCGCTTAAAAGCATTTTCAGGCCAAATGAGCTGATTTCTGCTATTTGCAGCAAAATACTGAAGGGAAAGTGGGTTTGCCTTCATATTTGACCCAGAACAACTCAGTTCAGCATGGAAATATCATTGCAACAGCTTTTATTTAGCCAGAAATCAAGAGTGTAAGTTTTTATGCGCTTAAAAGCATTTTCAGGCCAAATGAGCTGATTTCTGCTATTTGCAGCAAAATACTGAAGGTAAAGTGGGTTTGCCTTCATATTTGACCCAGAACAACTCAGTTCAGTATGGAAATATCATTGCAACAGCTTTTATTTAGCCAGAAATCAAGAGTGTAAGTTTTTATGCGCTTAAAAGCATTTTCAGGCCGAATGAGCAAATATGCTTGTTTCTGCCAATTGCAGCAAAATACTGAAAGGAAAGTGGGTTTGCCTTCATATTTGACCCAGAACAACTCAGTTCAGCATGGAAATATCATTGCAACAGCTTTTATTTAGCCAGAAATCAAGAGTGTAAGTTTTAATGCGCTTAAAAGCATTTTCAGGCCAAATGAGCTGATTTCTGCTATTTGCAGCAAAATACTGAAGGGAAAGTGGGTTTGCCTTCATATTTGACCCAGAACAACTCAGTTCAGCATGGAAATATCATTGCAACAGCTTTTATTTAGCCAGAAATCAAGAGTGTAAGTTTTTATGCGCTTAAAAGCATTTTCAGGCCAAATGAGCTGATTTCTGCTATTTGCAGCAAAATACTGAAGGGAAAGTGGGTTTGCCTTCATATTTGACCCAGAACAACTCAGTTCAGCATGGAAATATCATTGCAACAGCTTTTATTTAGCCAGAAATCAAGAGTGTAAGTTTTTATGCGCTTAAAAGCATTTTCAGGCCGAATGAGCAAATATGCTTGTTTCTGCCAATTGCAGCAAAATACTGAAAGGAAAGTGGGTTTGCCTTCATATTTGACCCAGAACAACTCAGTTCAGCATGGAAATATCATTGCAACAGCTTTTATTTAGCCAGAAATCAAGAGTGTAAGTTATTATGTGCTTAAAAGCATTTTCAGGCCAAATGAGCTGATTTCTGCTATTTGCAGCAAAATACTGAAGGGAAAGTGGGTTTGCCTTCATATTTGACCCAGAACAACTCACTTCAGCATGGAAATATCATTGCAACAGCTTTTATTTAGCCAGAAATCAAGAGTGTAAGTTTTTATGCGCTTAAAAGCATTTTCAGGCCGAATGAGCAAATATGCTTGTTTCTGCCAATTGCTGCAAAATACTGAAAGGAAAGTGGGTTTGCCTTCATATTTGACCCAGAACAACTCAGTTCAGCATGGAAATATCATTGCAACAGCTTTTATTTAGCCAGAAATCAAGAGTGTAAGTTTTTATGCGCTTAAAAGCATTTTCAGGCCAAATGAGCTGATTTCAGCTATTTGCAGCAAAATACTGAAGGGAAAGTGGGTTTGCCTTCATATTTGACCCAGAACAACTCAGTTCAGCATGGAAATATCATTGCAACAGCTTTTATTTAGCCAGAAATCAAGAGTGTAAGTTTTTATGCGCTTAAAAGCATTTTCAGGCCGAATGAGCAAATATGCTTGTTTCTGCCAATTGCAGCAAAATACTGAAAGGAAAGTGGGTTTGCCTTCATATTTGACCCAGAACAACTCAGTTCAGCATGGAAATATCATTGCAACAGCTTTTATTTAGCCAGAAATCAAGAGTGTACGTTTTTATGCGCTTAAAAGCATTTTCAGGCCGAATGAGCAAATATGCTTGTTTCTGCCAATTGCAGCAAAATACTGAAAGGAAAGTGGGTTTGCCTTCATATTTGACCCAGAACAACTCACTTCAGCATGGAAATATCATTGCAACAGCTTTTATTTAGCCAGAAATCAAGAGTGTAAGTTTTTATGCGCTTAAAAGCATATTCAGTCCAAATGAGTTGATTTCTGCTATTTGCAGCAAAATACTGAAGGGAAAGTGGGTTTGCCTTCATATTTGACCCAGAACAACTCAGTTCAGCATGGAAATATCATTGCAACAGCTTTTATTTAGCCAGAAATCAAGAGTGTAAGTTTTTATGCGCTTAAAAGCATTTTCAGGGCAAATGAGCTGATTTCTGCTATTTGCAGCAAAATACTGAAGGGAAAGTGGGTTTGCCTTCATATTTGAACCAGAACAACTCAGTTCAGTATGGAAATATCATTGCAACAGCTTTTATTTAGCCAGAAATCAAGAGTGTAAGTTTTTATGCGCTTAAAAGCATTTTCAGGCCGAATGAGCAAATATGCTTGTTTCTGCCAATTGCAGCAAAATACTGAAAGGAAAGTGGGTTTGCCTTCATATTTGACCCAGAACAACTCAGTTCAGCATGGAAATATCATTGCAACAGCTTTTATTTAGCCAGAAATCAAGAGTGTAAGTTTTTATGCGCTTAAAAGCATTTTCAGGCCGAATGAGCAAATATGCTTGTTTCTGCCAATTGCAGCAAAATACTGAAAGGAAAGTGGGTTTGCCTTCATATTTGACCCAGAACAACTCAGTTCAGCATGGAAATATCATTGCAACAGCTTTTATTTAGCCAGAAATCAAGAGTGTAAGTTTTTATGCGCTTAAAAGCATATTCAGGCCAAATGAGCTGATTTCTGCTATTTGCAGCAAAATACTGAAGGGAAAGTGGGTTTGCCTTCATATTTGACCCAGAACAACTCAGTTCAGCATGGAAATATCATTGCAACAGCTTTTATTTAGCCAGAAATCAAGAGTGTAAGTTTTTATGCGCCTAAAAGCATTTTCAGGGCAAATGAGCTGATTTCTGCTATTTGCAGCAAAATACAGAAGGGAAAGTGGGTTTGCCTTCATATTTGAACCAGAACAACTCAGTTCAGTATGGAAATATCATTGCAACAGCTTTTATTTAGCCAGAAATCAAGAGTGTAAGTTTTTATGCGCTTAAAAGCATTTTCAGGCCGAATGAGCAAATATGCTTGTTTCTGCCAATTGCAGCAAAATACTGAAAGGAAAGTGGGTTTGCCTTCATATTTGACCCAGAACAACTCAGTTCAGCATGGAAATATCATTGCAACAGCTTTTATTTAGCCAGAAATCAAGAGTGTAAGTTTTTATGCGCTTAAAAGCATTTTCAGGCCGAATGAGCAAATATGCTTGTTTCTGCCAATTGCAGCAAAATACTGAAAGGAAAGTGGGTTTGCCTTCATATTTGACCCAGAACAACTCAGTTCAGCATGGAAATATCATTGCAACAGCTTTTATTTAGCCAGAAATCAAGAGTGTAAGTTTTTATGCGCTTAAAAGCATTTTCAGGCCAAATGAGCTGATTTCTGCTATTTGCAGCAAAATACTGAAGGGAAAGTGGGTTTGCCTTCATATTTGACCCAGAACAACTCAGTTCAGCATGGAAATATCATTGCAACAGCTTTTATTTAGCCAGAAATCAAGAGTGTAAGTTTTTATGCGCTTAAAAGCATTTTCAGGCCGAATGAGCAAATATGCTTGTTTCTGCCAATTGCTGCAAAATACTGAAAGGAAAGTGGGTTTGCCTTCATATTTGACCCAGAAAAACTCAGTTCAGCATGGAAATATCATTGCAACAGCTTTTATTTAGCCAGAAATCAAGAGTGTAAGTTTTAATGCGCTTAAAAGCATTTTCAGGCCAAATGAGCTGATTTCTGCTATTTGCAGCAAAATACTGAAGGGAAAGTGGGTTTGCCTTCATATTTGACCCAGAACAACTCAGTTCAGCATGGAAATATCATTGCAACAGCTTTTATTTAGCCAGAAATCAAGAGTGTAAGTTTTAATGCGCTTAAAAGCATTTTCAGGCCAAATGAGCTGATTTCTGCTATTTGCAGCAAAATACTGAAGGGAAAGTGGGTTTGCCTTCATATTTGACCCAGAACAACTCAGTTCAGCATGGAAATATCATTGCAACAGCTTTTATTTAGCCAGAAATCAAGAGTGTAAGTTTTTATGCGCTTAAAAGCATTTTCAGGCCGAATGAGCAAATATGCTTGTTTCTGCCAATTGCAGCAAAATACTGAAAGGAAAGTGGGTTTGCCTTCATATTTGACCCAGAACAACTCAGTTCAGCATGGAAATATCATTGCAACAGCTTTTATTTAGCCAGAAATCAAGAGTGTAAGTTTTTATGCGCTTAAAAGCATTTTCAGGCCGAATGAGCAAATATGCTTGTTTCTGCCAATTGCAGCAAAATACTGAAAGGAAAGTGGGTTTGCCTTCATATTTGACCCAGAACAACTCAGTTCAGCATGGAAATATCATTGCAACAGCTTTTATTTAGCCAGAAATCAAGAGTGTAAGTTTTTATGCGCTTAAAAGCATTTTCAGGCCGAATGAGCAAATATGCTTGTTTCTGCCAATTGCAGCAAAATACTGAAGGGAAAGTGGGTTTGCCTTCATATTTGACCCAGAACAACTCAGTTCAGCATGGAAATATCATTGCAACAGCTTTTATTTAGCCAGAAATCAAGAGTGTAAGTTTTTATGCGCTTAAAAGCATTTTCAGGCCGAATGAGCAAATATGCCTGTTTCTGCCAAATGCAGCAAAATACTGAAAGGAAAGTGGGTTTGCCTTCATATTTGAGCCAGAACAACTCAGTTCAGCATGGAAATATCATTGCAACAGCTTTTATTTAGCCAGAAATCAAGAGTGTAAGTTTTTATGCGCTTAAAAGCATTTTCAGGCCAAATGAGCTGATTTCAGCTATTTGCAGCAAAATACTGAAGGGAAAGTGGGTTTGCCTTCATATTTGACCCAGAACAACTCAGTTCAGCATGGAAATATCATTGCAACAGCTTTTATTTAGCCAGAAATCAAGAGTGTAAGTTTTTATGCGCTTAAAAGCATTTTCAGGCCGAATGAGCAAATATGCTTGTTTCTGCCAATTGCAGCAAAATACTGAAAGGAAAGTGGGTTTGCCTTCATATTTGACCCAGAACAACTCACTTCAGCATGGAAATATCATTGCAACAGCTTTTATTTAGCCAGAAATCAAGAGTGTAAGTTTTTATGCGCTTAAAAGCATTTTCAGGCCGAATGAGCAAATATGCCTGTTTCTGCCAAATGCAGCAAAATACTGAAAGGAAAGTGGGTTTGCCTTCATATTTGACCCAGAACAACTCAGTTCAGCATGGAAATATCATTGCAACAGCTTTTATTTAGCCAGAAATCAAGAGTGTAAGTTTTTATGCGCTTAAAAGCATTTTCAGGCCAAATGAGCTGATTTCAGCTATTTGCAGCAAAATACTGAAGGGAAAGTGGGTTTGCCTTCATATTTGACCCAGAACAACTCAGTTCAGCATGGAAATATCATTGCAACAGCTTTTATTTAGCCAGAAATCAAGAGTGTAAGTTTTTATGCGCTTAAAAGCATTTTCAGGCCGAATGAGCAAATATGCTTGTTTCTGCCAATTGCAGCAAAATACTGAAAGGAAAGTGGGTTTGCCTTCATATTTGACCCAGAACAACTCACTTCAGCATGGAAATATCATTGCAACAGCTTTTATTTAGCCAGAAATCAAGAGTGTAAGTTTTTATGCACTTAAAAGCATTTTCAGGCCGAATGAGCAAATATGCTTGTTTCTGCCAATTGCTGCAAAATACTGAAAGGAAAGTGGGTTTGCCTTCATATTTGACCCAGAAAAACTCAGTTCAGCATGGAAATATCATTGCAACAGCTTTTATTTAGCCAGAAATCAAGAGTGTAAGTTTTAATGCGCTTAAAAGCATTTTCAGGCCAAATGAGCTGATTTCTGCTATTTGCAGCAAAATACTGAAGGGAAAGTGGGTTTGCCTTCATATTTGACCCAGAACAACTCAGTTCAGCATGGAAATATCATTGCAACAGCTTTTATTTAGCCAGAAATCAAGAGTGTAAGTTTTAATGCGCTTAAAAGCATTTTCAGGCCAAATGAGCTGATTTCTGCTATTTGCAGCAAAATACTGAAGGGAAAGTGGGTTTGCCTTCATATTTGACCCAGAACAACTCAGTTCAGCATGGAAATATCATTGCAACAGCTTTTATTTAGCCAGAAATCAAGAGTGTAAGTTTTTATGCGCTTAAAAGCATTTTCAGGCCGAATGAGCAAATATGCTTGTTTCTGCCAATTGCAGCAAAATACTGAAAGGAAAGTGGGTTTGCCTTCATATTTGACCCAGAACAACTCAGTTCAGCATGAAAATATCATTGCAACAGCTTTTATTTAGCCAGAAATCAAGAGTGTAAGTTTTTATGCGCTTAAAAGCATTTTCAGGCCAAATGAGCTGATTTCAGCTATTTGCAGCAAAATACTGAAGGGAAAGTGGGTTTGCCTTCATATTTGACCCAGAACAACTCAGTTCAGCATGGAAATATCATTGCAACAGCTTTTATTTAGCCAGAAATCAAGAGTGTAAGTTTTTATGCGCTTAAAAGCATTTTCAGGCCGAATGAGCAAATATGCTTGTTTCTGCCAATTGCAGCAAAATACTGAAAGGAAAGTGGGTTTGCCTTCATATTTGACCCAGAACAACTCAGTTCAGCCTGGAAATATCATTGCAACAGCTTTTATTTAGTCACAAATCAAGAGTGTAAGTTTGTATGCGCTTAAAAGCATTTTCAGGCCGAATGAGCTGATTTCTGCTATTTGCAGCAAATTACTGAAGGGAAAGTGGGTTTGCCTTCATATTTGACCCAGAACAACTCAGTTCAGCATGGAAATATCATTGCAACAGCTTTTATTTAGCCAGAAATCAAGAGTGTAAGTTTTTATGCGCTTAAAAGCATTTTCAGGCCGAATGAGCAAATATGCTTGTTTCTGCCAATTGCAGCAAAATACTGAAAGGAAAGTGGGTTTGCCTTCATATTTGACCCAGAACAACTCAGTTCAGCATGGAAATATCATTGCAACAGCTTTTATTTAGCCAGAAATCAAGAGTGTAAGTTTTTATGCGCTTAAAAGCATTTTCAGGCCAAATGAGCTGATTTCTGCTATTTGCAGCAAAATACTGAAGGGAAAGTGGGTTTGCCTTCATATTTGACCCAGAACAACTCAGTTCAGCATGGAAATATCATTGCAACAGCTTTTATTTAGCCAGAAATCAAGAGTGTAAGTTTTTATGCGCTTAAAAGCATTTTCAGGCCGAATGAGCAAATATGCTTGTTTCTGCCAATTGCAGCAAAATACTGAAAGGAAAGTGGGTTTGCCTTCATATTTGACCCAGAACAACTCAGTTCAGCATGGAAATATCATTGCAACAGCTTTTATTTAGCCAGAAATCAAGAGTGTAAGTTTTTATGCGCTTAAAAGCATTTTCAGGCCGAATGAGCAAATATGCTTGTTTCTGCCAATTGCAGCAAAATACTGAAGGGAAAGTGGGTTTGCCTTCATATTTGACCCAGAACAACTCAGTTCAGCATGGAAATATCATTGCAACAGCTTTTATTTAGCCAGAAATCAAGAGTGTAAGTTTTTATGCGCTTAAAAGCATTTTCAGGCCGAATGAGCAAATATGCCTGTTTCTGCCAAATGCAGCAAAATACTGAAAGGAAAGTGGGTTTGCCTTCATATTTGAGCCAGAACAACTCAGTTCAGCATGGAAATATCATTGCAACAGCTTTTATTTAGCCAGAAATCAAGAGTGTAAGTTTTTATGCGCTTAAAAGCATTTTCAGGCCGAATGAGCAAATATGCCTGTTTCTGCCAAATGCAGCAAAATACTGAAAGGAAAGTGGGTTTGCCTTCATATTTGAGCCAGAACAACTCAGTTCAGAATGGAAATATCATTGCAACAGCTTTTATTTAGCCAGAAATCAAGAGTGTAAGTTATTATGCGCTTAAAAGCATTTTCAGGCCAAATGAGCTGATTTCTGCTATTTGCAGCAAAATACTGAAGGGAAAGTGGGTTTGCCTTCATATTTGACCCAGAACAACTCAGTTCAGCATGGAAATATCATTGCAACAGCTTTTATTTAGCCAGAAATCAAGAGTGTAAGTTTTTATGCGCTTAAAAGCATTTTCAGGCCAAATGAGCTGATTTCAGCTATTTGCAGCAAAATACTGAAGGGAAAGTGGGTTTGCCTTCATATTTGACCCAGAACAACTCAGTTCAGCATGGAAATATCATTGCAACAGCTTTTATTTAGCCAGAAATCAAGAGTGTAAGTTTTTATGCGCTTAAAAGCATTTTCAGGCCGAATGAGCAAATATGCTTGTTTCTGCCAATTGCAGCAAAATACTGAAAGGAAAGTGGGTTTGCCTTCATATTTGACCCAGAACAACTCACTTCAGCATGGAAATATCATTGCAACAGCTTTTATTTAGCCAGAAATCAAGAGTGTAAGTTTTTATGCACTTAAAAGCATTTTCAGGCCGAATGAGCAAATATGCTTGTTTCTGCCAATTGCTGCAAAATACTGAAAGGAAAGTGGGTTTGCCTTCATATTTGACCCAGAAAAACTCAGTTCAGCATGGAAATATCATTGCAACAGCTTTTATTTAGCCAGAAATCAAGAGTGTAAGTTTTAATGCGCTTAAAAGCATTTTCAGGCCAAATGAGCTGATTTCTGCTATTTGCAGCAAAATACTGAAGGGAAAGTGGGTTTGCCTTCATATTTGACCCAGAACAACTCAGTTCAGCATGGAAATATCATTGCAACAGCTTTTATTTAGCCAGAAATCAAGAGTGTAAGTTTTAATGCGCTTAAAAGCATTTTCAGGCCAAATGAGCTGATTTCTGCTATTTGCAGCAAAATACTGAAGGGAAAGTGGGTTTGCCTTCATATTTGACCCAGAACAACTCAGTTCAGCATGGAAATATCATTGCAACAGCTTTTATTTAGCCAGAAATCAAGAGTGTAAGTTTTTATGCGCTTAAAAGCATTTTCAGGCCGAATGAGCAAATATGCTTGTTTCTGCCAATTGCAGCAAAATACTGAAAGGAAAGTGGGTTTGCCTTCATATTTGACCCAGAACAACTCAGTTCAGCATGAAAATATCATTGCAACAGCTTTTATTTAGCCAGAAATCAAGAGTGTAAGTTTTTATGCGCTTAAAAGCATTTTCAGGCCAAATGAGCTGATTTCAGCTATTTGCAGCAAAATACTGAAGGGAAAGTGGGTTTGCCTTCATATTTGACCCAGAACAACTCAGTTCAGCATGGAAATATCATTGCAACAGCTTTTATTTAGCCAGAAATCAAGAGTGTAAGTTTTAATGCGCTTAAAAGCATTTTCAGGCCGAATGAGCAAATATGCTTGTTTCTGCCAATTGCAGCAAAATACTGAAAGGAAAGTGGGTTTGCCTTCATATTTGACCCAGAACAACTCAGTTCAGCATGAAAATATCATTGCAACAGCTTTTATTTAGCCAGAAATCAAGAGTGTAAGTTTGTATGCGCTTAAAAGCATTTTCAGGCCGAATGAGCTGATTTCTGCTATTTGCAGCAAATTACTGAAGGGAAAGTGGGTTTGCCTTCATATTTGACCCAGAACAACTCAGTTCAGCATGGAAATATCATTGCAACAGCTTTTATTTAGCCAGAAATCAAGAGTGTAAGTTTTTATGCGCTTAAAAGCATTTTCAGGCCGAATGAGCAAATATGCTTGTTTCTGCCAATTGCAGCAAAATACTGAAAGGAAAGTGGGTTTGCCTTCATATTTGACCCAGAACAACTCAGTTCAGCATGGAAATATCATTGCAACAGCTTTTATTTAGCCAGAAATCAAGAGTGTAAGTTTTTATGCGCTTAAAAGCATTTTCAGGCCGAATGAGCAAATATGCTTGTTTCTGCCAATTGCAGCAAAATACTGAAAGGAAAGTGGGTTTGCCTTCATATTTGACCCAGAACAACTCAGTTCAGCATGGAAATATCATTGCAACAGCTTTTATTTAGCCAGAAATCAAGAGTGTAAGTTTTTATGCGCTTAAAAGCATTTTCAGGCCGAATGAGCAAATATGCTTGTTTCTGCCAATTGCAGCAAAATACTGAAAGGAAAGTGGGTTTGCCTTCATATTTGACCCAGAACAACTCAGTTCAGCATGGAAATATCATTGCAACAGCTTTTATTTAGCCAGAAATCAAGAGTGTAAGTTTTTATGCGCTTAAAAGCATTTTCAGGCCGAATGAGCAAATATGCTTGTTTCTGCCAATTGCAGCAAAATACTGAAAGGAAAGTGGGTTTGCCTTCATATTTGACCCAGAACAACTCACTTCAGCATGGAAATATCATTGCAACAGCTTTTATTTAGCCAGAAATCAAGAGTGTAAGTTTTTATGCGCTTAAAAGCATTTTCAGGCCAAATGAGCTGATTTCTGCTATTTGCAGCAAAATACTGAAGGGAAAGTGGGTTTGCCTTCATATTTGACCCAGAACAACTCAGTTCAGCATGGAAATATCATTGCAACAGCTTTTATTTAGCCAGAAATCAAGAGTGTAAGTTTTTATGCGCTTAAAAGCATTTTCAGGGCAAATGAGCTGATTTCTGCTATTTGCAGCAAAATACTGAAGGGAAAGTGGGTTTGCCTTCATATTTGACCCAGAACAACTCAGTTCAGCATGGAAATATCATTGCAACAGCTTTTATTTAGCCAGAAATCAAGAGTGTAAGTTTTTATGCGCTTAAAAGCATTTTCAGGCCAAATGAGCTGATTTCTGCTATTTGCAGCAAAATACTGAAGGGAAAGTGGGTTTGCCTTCATATTTGACCCAGAACAACTCAGTTCAGCATGGAAATATCATTGCAACAGCTTTTATTTAGCCAGAAATCAAGAGTGTAAGTTTTTATGCGCTTAAAAGCATTTTCAGGCCGAATGAGCAAATATGCTTGTTTCTGCCAATTGCAGCAAAATACTGAAAGGAAAGTGGGTTTGCCTTCATATTTGACCCAGAACAACTCAGTTCAGCATGGAAATATCATTGCAATAGCTTTTATTTAGCCAGAAATCAAGAGTGTAAGTTTTTATGCGCTTAAAAGCATATTCAGGCCGAATGAGCAAATATGCTTGTTTCTGCCAATTGCTGCAAAATACTGAAAGGAAAGTGGGTTTGCCTTCATATTTGACCCAGAAAAACTCAGTTCAGCATGGAAATATCATTGCAACAGCTTTTATTTAGCCAGAAATCAAGAGTGTAAGTTTTAATGCGCTTAAAAGCATTTTCAGGCCAAATGAGCTGATTTCTGCTATTTGCAGCAAAATACTGAAGGGAAAGTGGGTTTGCCTTCATATTTGACCCAGAACAACTCAGTTCAGCATGGAAATATCATTGCAACAGCTTTTATTTAGCCAGAAATCAAGAGTGTAAGTTTTAATGCGGTTAAAAGCATTTTCAGGCCAAATGAGCTGATTTCTGCTATTTGCAGCAAAATACTGAAGGGAAAGTGGGTTTGCCTTCATATTTGACCCAGAACAACTCAGTTCAGCATGGAAATATCATTGCAACAGCTTTTATTTAGCCAGAAATCAAGAGTGTAAGTTTTAATGCGCTTAAAAGCATTTTCAGGCCAAATGAGCTGATTTCTGCTATTTGCAGCAAAATACTGAAGGGAAAGTGGGTTTGCCTTCATATTTGACCCAGAACAACTCAGTTCAGCATGGAAATATCATTGCAACAGCTTTTATTTAGCCAGAAATCAAGAGTGTAAGTTTTAATGCGCTTAAAAGCATTTTCAGGCCAAATGAGCTGATTTCTGCTATTTGCAGCAAAATACTGAAGGGAAAGTGGGTTTGCCTTCATATTTGACCCAGAACAACTCAGTTCAGCATGGAAATATCATTGCAACAGCTTTTATTTAGCCAGAAATCAAGAGTGTAAGTTTTTATGCGCTTAAAAGCATTTTCAGGCCAAATGAGCTGATTTCTGCTATTTGCAGCAAAATACTGAAGGGAAAGTGGGTTTGCCTTCATATTTGACCCAGAACAACTCAGTTCAGCATGGAAATATCATTGCAACAGCTTTTATTTAGCCAGAAATCAAGAGTGTAAGTTTTTATGCGCTTAAAAGCATTTTCAGGCCGAATGAGCAAATATGCTTGTTTCTGCCAATTGCAGCAAAATACTGAAAGGAAAGTGGGTTTGCCTTCATATTTGACCCATAACAACTCAGTTCAGCATGGAAATAATATTGCAACAGCTTTTATTTAGCCAGAAATCAAGAGTGTAAGTTTTTATGCGCTTAAAAGCATTTTCAGGCCGAATGAGCAAATATGCTTGTTTCTGCCAATTGCAGCAAAATACTGAAAGGAAAGTGGGTTTGCCTTCATATTTGACCCAGAACAACTCAGTTCAGCATGGAAATATCATTGCAACAGCTTTTATTTAGCCAGAAATCAAGAGTGTAAGTTTTTATGCGCTTAAAAGCATATTCAGGCCAAATGAGCTGATTTCTGCTATTTGCAGCAAAATACTGAAGGGAAAGTGGGTTTGCCTTCATATTTGACCCAGAACAACTCAGTTCAGCATGGAAATATCATTGCAACAGCTTTTATTTAGCCAGAAATCAAGAGTGTAAGTTTTTATGCGCTTAAAAGCATTTTCAGGCCAAATGAGCTGATTTCTGCTATTTGCAGCAAAATACTGAAGGGAAAGTGGGTTTGCCTTCATATTTGACCCAGAACAACTCAGTTCAGCATGGAAATATCATTGCAACAGCTTTTATTTAGCCAGAAATCAAGAGTGTAAGTTTTTATGCGCTTAAAAGCATTTTCAGGCCAAATGAGCAAATATGCTTGTTTCTGCCAATTGCAGCAAAATACTGAAGGGAAAGTGGGTTTGCCTTCATATTTGACCCAGAACAACTCAGTTCAGCATGGAAATATCATTGCAACAGCTTTTATTTAGCCAGAAATCAAGAGTGTAAGTTTTTATGCGCTTAAAAGCATTTTCAAGCCAAATGAGCTGATTTCTGCTATTTGCAGCAAAATACTGAAGGGAAAGTGGGTTTGCCTTCATATTTGACCCAGAACAACTCAGTTCAGCATGGAAATATCATTGCAACAGCTTTTATTTAGCCAGAAATCAAGAGTGTAAGTTTTTATGCGCTTAAAAGCATTTTCAGGCCGAATGAGCAAATATGCTTGCTCTGCCAATTGCAGCAAAATACTGAAAGGAAAGTGGGTTTGCCTTCATATTTGACCCAGAACAACTCAGTTCAGCATGGAAATATCATTGCAACAGCTTTTATTTAGCCAGAAATCAAGAGTGTAAGTTTTTATGCGCTTAAAAGCATTTTCAGGCCAAATGAGCTTATTTCTGCTATTTGCAGCAAAATACTGAAGGGAAAGTGGGTTTGCCTTCATATTTGACCCAGAACAACTCAGTTCAGCATGGAAATATCATTGCAACAGCTTTTATTTAGCCAGAAATCAAGAGTGTAAGTTTTTATGCGCTTAAAAGCATTTTCAGGCCGAATGAGCAAATATGCTTGTTTCTGCCAATTGCAGCAAAATACTGAAAGGAAAGTGGGTTTGCCTTCATATTTGACCCAGAACAACTCAGTTCAGCCTGGAAATATCATTGCAACAGCTTTTTTTTAGTCACAAATCAAGAGTGTAAGTTTGTATGCGCTTAAAAGCATTTTCAGGCCGAATGAGCTGATTTCTGCTATTTGCAGCAAATTACTGAAGGGAAAGTGGGTTTGCCTTCATATTTGACCCAGAACAACTCAGTTCAGCATGGAAATATCATTGCAACAGCTTTTATTTAGCCAGAAATCAAGAGTGTAAGTTTTTATGCGCTTAAAAGCATTTTCAGGCCAAATGAGCTGATTTCTGCTATTTGCAGCAAAATACTGAAGGGAAAGTGGGTTTGCCTTCATATTTGACCCAGAACAACTCAGTTCAGCATGGAAATATCATTGCAACAGCTTTTATTTAGCCAGAAATCAAGAGTGTAAGTTTTTATGCGCTTAAAAGCATTTTCAGGCCAAATGAGCTGATTTCAGCTATTTGCAGCAAAATACTGAAGGGAAAGTGGGTTTGCCTTCATATTTGACCCAGAACAACTCAGTTCAGCATGGAAATATCATTGCAACAGCTTTTATTTAGCCAGAAATCAAGAGTGTAAGTTTTTATGCGCTTAAAAGCATTTTCAGGCCGAATGAGCAAATATGCTTGTTTCTGCCAATTGCAGCAAAATACTGAAAGGAAAGTGGGTTTGCCTTCATATTTGACCCAGAACAACTCAGTTCAGCCTGGAAATATCATTGCAACAGCTTTTATTTAGTCACAAATCAAGACTGTAAGTTTGTATGCGCTTAAAAGCATTTTCAGGCCGAATGAGCTGATTTCTGCTATTTGCAGCAAATTACTGAAGGGAAAGTGGGTTTGCCTTCATATTTGACCCAGAACAACTCAGTTCAGCATGGAAATATCATTGCAACAGCTTTTATTTAGCCAGAAATCAAGAGTGTAAGTTTTTATGCGCTTAAAAGCATTTTCAGGCCGAATGAGCAAATATGCTTGTTTCTGCCAATTGCAGCAAAATACTGAAAGGAAAGTGGGTTTGCCTTCATATTTGACCCAGAACAACTCAGTTCAGCATGGAAATATCATTGCAACAGCTTTTATTTAGCCAGAAATCAAGAGTGTAAGTTTTTATGCGCTTAAAAGCATTTTCAGGCCGAATGAGCAAATATGCTTGTTTCTGCCAATTGCAGCAAAATACTGAAAGGAAAGTGGGTTTGCCTTCATATTTGACCCAGAACAACTCAGTTCAGCATGGAAATATCATTGCAACAGCTTTTATTTAGCCAGAAATCAAGAGTGTAAGTTTTTATGCGCTTAAAAGCATTTTCAGGCCGAATGAGCAAATATGCTTGTTTCTGCCAATTGCAGCAAAATACTGAAATGAAAGTGGGTTTGCCTTCATATTTGACCCAGAACAACTCAGTTCAGCATGGAAATATCATTGCAACAGCTTTTATTTAGCCAGAAATCAAGAGTGTAAGTTTTTATGCGCTTAAAAGCATTTTCAGGCCGAATGAGCAAATATGCTTGTTTCTGCCAATTGCAGCAAAATACTGAAAGGAAAGTGGGTTTGCCTTCATATTTGACCCAGAACAACTCAGTTCAGCATGGAAATATCATTGCAATAGCTTTTATTTAGCCAGAAATCAAGAGTGTAAGTTTTTATGCGCTTAAAAGCATATTCAGGCCGAATGAGCAAATATGCTTGTTTCTGCCAATTGCTGCAAAATACTGAAAGGAAAGTGGGTTTGCCTTCATATTTGACCCAGAAAAACTCAGTTCAGCATGGAAATATCATTGCAACAGCTTTTATTTAGCCAGAAATCAAGAGTGTAAGTTTTAATGCACTTAAAAGCATTTTCAGGCCAAATGAGCTGATTTCTGCTATTTGCAGCAAAATACTGAAGGGAAAGTGGGTTTGCCTTCATATTTGACCCAGAACAACTCAGTTCAGCATGGAAATATCATTGCAACAGCTTTTATTTAGCCAGAAATCAAGAGTGTAAGTTTTAATGCGGTTAAAAGCATTTTCAGGCCAAATGAGCTGATTTCTGCTATTTGCAGCAAAATACTGAAGGGAAAGTGGGTTTGCCTTCATATTTGACCCAGAACAACTCAGTTCAGCATGGAAATATCATTGCAACAGCTTTTATTTAGCCAGAAATCAAGAGTGTAAGTTTTTATGCGCTTAAAAGCATTTTCAGGCCGAATGAGCAAATATGCTTGTTTCTGCCAATTGCAGCAAAATACTGAAAGGAAAGTGGGTTTGCCTTCATATTCGACCCAGAAAAACTCACTTCAGCATGGAAATATCATTGCAACAGCTTTTATTTAGCCAGAAATCAAGAGTGTAAGTTTTAATGCGCTTAAAAGCATTTTCAGGCCAAATGAGCTGATTTCTGCTATTTGCAGCAAAATACTGAAGGGAAAGTGGGTTTGCCTTCATATTTGACCCAGAACAACTCAGTTCAGCATGGAAATATCATTGCAACAGCTTTTATTTAGCCAGAAATCAAGAGTGTAAGTTTTTATGCGCTTAAAAGCATTTTCAGGCCAAATGAGCTGATTTCAGCTATTTGCAGCAAAATACTGAAGGGAAAGTGGGTTTGCCTTCATATTTGACCCAGAACAACTCAGTTCAGCATGGAAATATCATTGCAACAGCTTTTATTTAGCCAGAAATCAAGAGTGTAAGTTTTTATGCGCTTAAAAGCATTTTCAGGCCGAATGAGCAAATATGCTTGTTTCTGCCAATTGCAGCAAAATACTGAAAGGAAAGTGGGTTTGCCTTCATATTTGACCCATAACAACTCAGTTCAGCATGGAAATAATATTGCAACAGCTTTTATTTAGCCAGAAATCAAGAGTGTAAGTTTTTATGCGCTTAAAAGCATTTTCAGGCCGAATGAGCAAATATGCTTGTTTCTGCCAATTGCAGCAAAATACTGAAAGGAAAGTGGGTTTGCCTTCATATTTGACCCAGAACAACTCAGTTCAGCATGGAAATATCATTGCAACAGCTTTTATTTAGCCAGAAATCAAGAGTGTAAGTTTTTATGCGCTTAAAAGCATATTCAGGCCAAATGAGCTGATTTCTGCTATTTGCAGCAAAATACTGAAGGGAAAGTGGGTTTGCCTTCATATTTGACCCAGAACAACTCAGTTCAGCATGGAAATATCATTGCAACAGCTTTTATTTAGCCAGAAATCAAGAGTGTAAGTTTTTATGCGCTTAAAAGCATTTTCAAGCCAAATGAGCTGATTTCTGCTATTTGCAGCAAAATACTGAAGGGAAAGTGGGTTTGCCTTCATATTTGACCCAGAACAACTCAGTTCAGCATGGAAATATCATTGCAACAGCTTTTATTTAGCCAGAAATCAAGAGTGTAAGTTTTTATGCGCTTAAAAGCATTTTCAGGCCGAATGAGCAAATATGCTTGCTCTGCCAATTGCAGCAAAATACTGAAAGGAAAGTGGGTTTGCCTTCATATTTGACCCAGAACAACTCAGTTCAGCATGGAAATATCATTGCAACAGCTTTTATTTAGCCAGAAATCAAGAGTGTAAGTTTTTATGCGCTTAAAAGCATTTTCAGGCCGAATGAGCTGATTTCTGCTATTTGCAGCAAATTACTGAAGGGAAAGTGGGTTTGCCTTCATATTTGACCCAGAACAACTCAGTTCAGCATGGAAATATCATTGCAACAGCTTTTATTTAGCCAGAAATCAAGAGTGTAAGTTTTTATGCGCTTAAAAGCATTTTCAGGCCGAATGAGCAAATATGCTTGTTTCTGCCAATTGCAGCAAAATACTGAAAGGAAAGTGGGTTTGCCTTCATATTTGACCCAGAACAACTCAGTTCAGCATGGAAATATCATTGCAACAGCTTTTATTTAGCCAGAAATCAAGAGTGTAAGTTTTTATGCGCTTAAAAGCATTTTCAGGCCAAATGAGCTGATTTCTGCTATTTGCAGCAAAATACTGAAGGGAAAGTGGGTTTGCCTTCATATTTGACCCAGAACAACTCAGTTCAGCATGGAAATATCATTGCAACAGCTTTTATTTAGCCAGAAATCAAGAGTGTAAGTTTTTATGCGCTTAAAAGCATATTCAGGCCAAATGAGCTGATTTCTGCTATTTGCAGCAAAATACTGAAGGGAAAGTGGGTTTGCCTTCATATTTGACCCAGAACAACTCAGTTCAGCATGGAAATATCATTGCAACAGCTTTTATTTAGCCAGAAATCAAGAGTGTAAGTTTTTATGCGCTTAAAAGCATTTTCAGGCCAAATGAGCTGATTTCTGCTATTTGCAGCAAAATACTGAAGGGAAAGTGGGTTTGCCTTCATATTTGACCCAGAACAACTCAGTTCAGCATGGAAATATCATTGCAACAGCTTTTATTTAGCCAGAAATCAAGAGTGTAAGTTTTTATGCGCTTAAAAGCATTTTCAGGCCAAATGAGCAAATATGCTTGTTTCTGCCAATTGCAGCAAAATACTGAAGGGAAAGTGGGTTTGCCTTCATATTTGACCCAGAACAACTCAGTTCAGCATGGAAATATCATTGCAACAGCTTTTATTTAGCCAGAAATCAAGAGTGTAAGTTTTTATGCGCTTAAAAGCATTTTCAAGCCAAATGAGCTGATTTCTGCTATTTGCAGCAAAATACTGAAGGGAAAGTGGGTTTGCCTTCATATTTGACCCAGAACAACTCAGTTCAGCATGGAAATATCATTGCAACAGCTTTTATTTAGCCAGAAATCAAGAGTGTAAGTTTTTATGCGCTTAAAAGCATTTTCAGGCCGAATGAGCAAATATGCTTGCTCTGCCAATTGCAGCAAAATACTGAAAGGAAAGTGGGTTTGCCTTCATATTTGACCCAGAACAACTCAGTTCAGCATGGAAATATCATTGCAACAGCTTTTATTTAGCCAGAAATCAAGAGTGTAAGTTTTTATGCGCTTAAAAGCATTTTCAGGCCAAATGAGCTTATTTCTGCTATTTGCAGCAAAATACTGAAGGGAAAGTGGGTTTGCCTTCATATTTGACCCAGAACAACTCAGTTCAGCATGGAAATATCATTGCAACAGCTTTTATTTAGCCAGAAATCAAGAGTGTAAGTTTTTATGCGCTTAAAAGCATTTTCAGGCCGAATGAGCAAATATGCTTGTTTCTGCCAATTGCAGCAAAATACTGAAAGGAAAGTGGGTTTGCCTTCATATTTGACCCAGAACAACTCAGTTCAGCCTGGAAATATCATTGCAACAGCTTTTTTTTAGTCACAAATCAAGAGTGTAAGTTTGTATGCGCTTAAAAGCATTTTCAGGCCGAATGAGCTGATTTCTGCTATTTGCAGCAAATTACTGAAGGGAAAGTGGGTTTGCCTTCATATTTGACCCAGAACAACTCAGTTCAGCATGGAAATATCATTGCAACAGCTTTTATTTAGCCAGAAATCAAGAGTGTAAGTTTTTATGCGCTTAAAAGCATTTTCAGGCCGAATGAGCAAATATGCTTGTTTCTGCCAATTGCAGCAAAATACTGAAAGGAAAGTGGGTTTGCCTTCATATTTGACCCAGAACAACTCAGTTCAGCATGGAAATATCATTGCAACAGCTTTTATTTAGCCAGAAATCAAGAGTGTAAGTTTTTATGCGCTTAAAAGCATTTTCAGGCCAAATGAGCTGATTTCTGCTATTTGCAGCAAAATACTGAAGGGAAAGTGGGTTTGCCTTCATATTTGACCCAGAACAACTCAGTTCAGCATGGAAATATCATTGCAACAGCTTTTATTTAGCCAGAAATCAAGAGTGTAAGTTTTTATGCGCTTAAAAGCATTTTCAGGCCGAATGAGCAAAAATGCTTGTTTCTGCCAATTGCAGCAAAATACTGAAAGGAAAGTGGGTTTGCCTTCATATTTGACCCAGAACAACTCAGTTCAGCATGGAAATATCATTGCAACAGCTTTTATTTAGCCAGAAATCAAGAGTGTAAGTTTTTATGCGCTTAAAAGCATTTTCAGGCCAAATGAGCTGATTTCTGCTATTTGCAGCAAAATACTGAAGGGAAAGTGGGTTTGCCTTCATATTTGACCCAGAACAACTCAGTTCAGCATGGAAATATCATTGCAACAGCTTTTATTTAGCCAGAAATCAAGAGTGTAAGTTTTTATGCGCTTAAAAGCATTTTCAGGCCAAATGAGCTGATTTCTGCTATTTGCAGCAAAATACTGAAGGTAAAGTGGGTTTGCCTTCATATTTGAACCAGAACAACTCAGTTCAGTATGGAAATATCATTGCAACAGCTTTTATTTAGCCAGAAATCAAGAGTGTAAGTTTTTATGCGCTTAAAAGCATTTTCAGGCCGAATGAGCAAATATGCTTGTTTCTGCCAATTGCAGCAAAATACTGAAAGGAAAGTGGGTTTGCCTTCATATTTGACCCAGAACAACTCAGTTCAGCATGGAAATATCATTGCAACAGCTTTTATTTAGCCAGAAATCAAGAGTGTAAGGTTTTATGTGCTTAAAAGCATTTTCAGCCCGAATGAGCAAATATGCTTGTTTCTGCCAATTGCAGCAAAATACTGAAGGGAAAGTGGGTTTGCCTTCATATTTGACCCAGAACAACTCAGTTCAGCATGGAAATATCATTGCAACAGCTTTTATTTAGCCAGAAATCAAGAGTGTAAGTTTTTATGCGCTTAAAAGCATTTTCAGGCCGAATGAGCAAATATGGTTGTTTCTGCCAATTGCAGCAAAATACTGAAAGGAA
Organism: Channa argus; assembly: GCF_033026475.1. Taxonomy (NCBI): domain Eukaryota; kingdom Metazoa; phylum Chordata; class Actinopteri; order Anabantiformes; family Channidae; genus Channa; species Channa argus. Next base: position 903,379 of record NW_027125226.1, read on the forward strand.
AGTGGGTTTGCCTTCATATTTGACCCAGAACAACTCAGTTCAGCATGGAAATATCATTGCAACAGCTTTTATTTAGCCAGAAATCAAGAGTTTAAGTTTTTATTCGCTTAAAAGCATTTTTAGGCCAAATGAGCTGATTTCTGCTATTTGCAGCAAAATACTGAAGGGAAAGTGGGTTTGCCTTCATATTTGACCCAGAACAACTCAGTTCAGCATGGAAATATCATTGCAACAGCTTTTATTTAGCCAGAAATCAAGAGTGTAAGTTTTTATGCGCTTAAAAGCATTTTCAGGCCAAATGAGCTGATTTCTGCTATTTGCAGCAAAATACTGAAGGGAAAGTGGGTTTGCCTTCATATTTGACCCAGAACAACTCAGTTCAGCATGGAAATATCATTGCAACAGCTTTTATTTAGCCAGAAATCAAGAGTGTAAGTTTTTATGCGCTTAAAAGCATATTCAGGCCAAATGAGCTGATTTCTGCTATTTGCAGCAAAATACTGAAGGGAAAGTGGGTTTGCCTTCATATTTGACCCAGAACAACTCAGTTCAGCATGGAAATATCATTGCAACAGCTTTTATTTAGCCAGAAATCAAGAGTGTAAGTTTTTATGCGCTTAAAAGCATTTTCAGGCCAAATGAGCTGATTTCTGCTATTTGCAGCAAAATACTGAAGGGAAAGTGGGTTTGCCTTCATATTTGACCCAGAACAACTCAGTTCAGCATGGAAATATCATTGCAACAGCTTTTATTTAGCCAGAAATCAAGAGTGTAAGTTTTTATGCGCTTAAAAGCATTTTCAGGCCAAATGAGCAAATATGCTTGTTTCTGCCAATTGCAGCAAAATACTGAAGGGAAAGTGGGTTTGCCTTCATATTTGACCCAGAACAACTCAGTTCAGCATGGAAATATCATTGCAACAGCTTTTATTTAGCCAGAAATCAAGAGTGTAAGTTTTTATGCGCTTAAAAGCATTTTCAAGCCAAATGAGCTGATTTCTGCTATTTGCAGCAAAATACTGAAGGGAAAGTGGGTTTGCCTTCATATTTGACCCAGAACAACTCAGTTCAGCATGGAAATATCATTGCAACAGCTTTTATTTAGCCAGAAATCAAGAGTGTAAGTTTTTATGCGCTTAAAAGCATTTTCAGGCCGAATGAGCAAATATGCTTGCTCTGCCAATTGCAGCAAAATACTGAAAGGAAAGTGGGTTTGCCTTCATATTTGACCCAGAACAACTCAGTTCAGCATGGAAATATCATTGCAACAGCTTTTATTTAGCCAGAAATCAAGAGTGTAAGTTTTTATGCGCTTAAAAGCATTTTCAGGCCAAATGAGCTTATTTCTGCTATTTGCAGCAAAATACTGAAGGGAAAGTGGGTTTGCCTTCATATTTGACCCAGAACAACTCAGTTCAGCATGGAAATATCATTGCAACAGCTTTTATTTAGCCAGAAATCAAGAGTGTAAGTTTTTATGCGCTTAAAAGCATTTTCAGGCCGAATGAGCAAATATGCTTGTTTCTGCCAATTGCAGCAAAATACTGAAAGGAAAGTGGGTTTGCCTTCATATTTGACCCAGAACAACTCAGTTCAGCCTGGAAATATCATTGCAACAGCTTTTTTTTAGTCACAAATCAAGAGTGTAAGTTTGTATGCGCTTAAAAGCATTTTCAGGCCGAATGAGCTGATTTCTGCTATTTGCAGCAAATTACTGAAGGGAAAGTGGGTTTGCCTTCATATTTGACCCAGAACAACTCAGTTCAGCATGGAAATATCATTGCAACAGCTTTTATTTAGCCAGAAATCAAGAGTGTAAGTTTTTATGCGCTTAAAAGCATTTTCAAGCCAAATGAGCTGATTTCTGCTATTTGCAGCAAAATACTGAAGGGAAAGTGGGTTTGCCTTCATATTTGACCCAGAACAACTCAGTTCAGCATGGAAATATCATTGCAACAGCTTTTATTTAGCCAGAAATCAAGAGTGTAAGTTTTTATGCGCTTAAAAGCATTTTCAGGCCGAATGAGCAAATATGCTTGCTCTGCCAATTGCAGCAAAATACTGAAAGGAAAGTGGGTTTGCCTTCATATTTGACCCAGAACAACTCAGTTCAGCATGGAAATATCATTGCAACAGCTTTTATTTAGCCAGAAATCAAGAGTGTAAGTTTTTATGCGCTTAAAAGCATTTTCAGGCCAAATGAGCTTATTTCTGCTATTTGCAGCAAAATACTGAAGGGAAAGTGGGTTTGCCTTCATATTTGACCCAGAACAACTCAGTTCAGCATGGAAATATCATTGCAACAGCTTTTATTTAGCCAGAAATCAAGAGTGTAAGTTTTTATGCGCTTAAAAGCATTTTCAGGCCGAATGAGCAAATATGCTTGTTTCTGCCAATTGCAGCAAAATACTGAAAGGAAAGTGGGTTTGCCTTCATATTTGACCCAGAACAACTCAGTTCAGCCTGGAAATATCATTGCAACAGCTTTTTTTTAGTCACAAATCAAGAGTGTAAGTTTGTATGCGCTTAAAAGCATTTTCAGGCCGAATGAGCTGATTTCTGCTATTTGCAGCAAATTACTGAAGGGAAAGTGGGTTTGCCTTCATATTTGACCCAGAACAACTCAGTTCAGCATGGAAATATCATTGCAACAGCTTTTATTTAGCCAGAAATCAAGAGTGTAAGTTTTTATGCGCTTAAAAGCATTTTCAGGCCGAATGAGCAAATATGCTTGTTTCTGCCAATTGCAGCAAAATACTGAAAGGAAAGTGGGTTTGCCTTCATATTTGACCCAGAACAACTCAGTTCAGCATGGAAATATCATTGCAACAGCTTTTATTTAGCCAGAAATCAAGAGTGTAAGTTTTTATGCGCTTAAAAGCATTTTCAGGCCAAATGAGCTGATTTCTGCTATTTGCAGCAAAATACTGAAGGGAAAGTGGGTTTGCCTTCATATTTGACCCAGAACAACTCAGTTCAGCATGGAAATATCATTGCAACAGCTTTTATTTAGCCAGAAATCAAGAGTGTAAGTTTTTATGCGCTTAAAAGCATTTTCAGGCCGAATGAGCAAAAATGCTTGTTTCTGCCAATTGCAGCAAAATACTGAAAGGAAAGTGGGTTTGCCTTCATATTTGACCCAGAACAACTCAGTTCAGCATGGAAATATCATTGCAACAGCTTTTATTTAGCCAGAAATCAAGAGTGTAAGTTTTTATGCGCTTAAAAGCATTTTCAGGCCAAATGAGCTGATTTCTGCTATTTGCAGCAAAATACTGAAGGGAAAGTGGGTTTGCCTTCATATTTGACCCAGAACAACTCAGTTCAGCATGGAAATATCATTGCAACAGCTTTTATTTAGCCAGAAATCAAGAGTGTAAGTTTTTATGCGCTTAAAAGCATTTTCAGGCCAAATGAGCTGATTTCTGCTATTTGCAGCAAAATACTGAAGGTAAAGTGGGTTTGCCTTCATATTTGAACCAGAACAACTCAGTTCGGTATGGAAATATCATTGCAACAGCTTTTATTTAGCCAGAAATCAAGAGTGTAAGTTTTTATGCGCTTAAAAGCATTTTCAGGCCGAATGAGCAAATATGCTTGTTTCTGCCAATTGCAGCAAAATACTGAAAGGAAAGTGGGTTTGCCTTCATATTTGACCCAGAACAACTCAGTTCAGCATGGAAATATCATTGCAACAGCTTTTATTTAGCCAGAAATCAAGAGTGTAAGGTTTTATGTGCTTAAAAGCATTTTCAGCCCGAATGAGCAAATATGCTTGTTTCTGCCAATTGCAGCAAAATACTGAAGGGAAAGTGGGTTTGCCTTCATATTTGACCCAGAACAACTCAGTTCAGCATGGAAATATCATTGCAACAGCTTTTATTTAGCCAGAAATCAAGAGTGTAAGTTTTTATGCGCTTAAAAGCATTTTCAGGCCGAATGAGCAAATATGGTTGTTTCTGCCAATTGCAGCAAAATACTGAAAGGAAAGTGGGTTTGCCTTCATATTTGACCCAGAACAACTCAGTTCAGCATGGAAATATCATTGCAACAGCTTTTATTTAGCCAGAAATCAAGAGTTTAAGTTTTTATTCGCTTAAAAGCATTTTTAGGCCAAATGAGCTGATTTCTGCTATTTGCAGCAAAATACTGAAGGGAAAGTGGGTTTGCCTTCATATTTGACCCAGAACAACTCAGTTCAGCATGGAAATATCATTGCAACAGCTTTTATTTAGCCAGAAATCAAGAGTGTAAGTTTTTATGCGCTTAAAAGCATTTTCAGGCCGAATGAGCAAATATGCTTGTTTCTGCCAATTGCTGCAAAATACTGAAAGGAAAGTGGGTTTGCTTTCATATTTGACCCAGAACAACTCAGTTCAGCATGGAAATATCATTGCAACAGCTTTTATTTAGCCAGAAATCAAGAGTGTAAGTTTTAATGCGCTTAAAAGCATTTTCAGGCCAAATGAGCTGATTTCTGCTATTTGCAGCAAAATACTGAAGGGAAAGTGGGTTTGCCTTCATATTTGACCCAGAACAACTCAGTTCAGCATGGAAATATCATTGCAACAGCTTTTATTTAGCCAGAAATCAAGAGTGTAAGTTTTTATGCGCTTAAAAGCATTTTCAGGCCGAATGAGCAAAAATGCTTGTTTCTGCCAATTGCAGCAAAATACTGAAAGGAAAGTGGGTTTGCCTTCATATTTGACCCAGAACAACTCAGTTCAGCATGGAAATATCATTGCAACAGCTTTTATTTAGCCAGAAATCAAGAGTGTAAGTTTTTATGCGCTTAAAAGCATTTTCAGGCCAAATGAGCTGATTTCTGCTATTTGCAGCAAAATACTGAAGGGAAAGTGGGTTTGCCTTCATATTTGACCCAGAACAACTCAGTTCAGCATGGAAATATCATTGCAACAGCTTTTATTTAGCCAGAAATCAAGAGTGTAAGTTTTTATGCGCTTAAAAGCATTTTCAGGCCGAATGAGCAAATATGCTTATTTCTGCCAATTGCAGCAAAATACTGAAGGGAAAGTGGGTTTGCCTTCATATTTGACCCAGAACAACTCAGTTCAGCATGGAAATATCATTGCAACAGCTTTTATTTAGCCAGAAATCAAGAGTGTAAGTTTTTATGCGCTTAAAAGCATTTTCAGGCCAAATGAGCTGATTTCTGCTATTTGCAGCAAAATACTGAAGGGAAAGTGGGTTTGCCTTCATATTTGACCCAGAACAACTCAGTTCAGCATGGAAATATCATTGCAACAGCTTTTATTTAGCCAGAAATCAAGAGTGTAAGTTTTTATGCGCTTAAAAGCATTTTCAGGCCGAATGAGCAAATATGCTTGTTTCTGCCAATTGCTGCAAAATACTGAAAGGAAAGTGGGTTTGCTTTCATATTTGACCCAGAACAACTCAGTTCAGCATGGAAATATCATTGCAACAGCTTTTATTTAGCCAGAAATCAAGAGTGTAAGTTTTAATGCGCTTAAAACCATTTTCAGGCCAAATGAGCTGATTTCTGCTATTTGCAGCAAAATACTGAAGGGAAAGTGGGTTTGCCTTCATATTTGACCCAGAACAACTCAGTTCAGCATGGAAATATCATTGCAACAGCTTTTATTTAGCCAGAAATCAAGAGTGTAAGTTTTTATGCGCTTAAAAGCATTTTCAGGCCGAATGAGCAAAAATGCTTGTTTCTGCCAATTGCAGCAAAATACTGAAAGGAAAGTGGGTTTGCCTTCATATTTGACCCAGAACAACTCAGTTCAGCATGGAAATATCATTGCAACAGCTTTTATTTAGCCAGAAATCAAGAGTGTAAGTTTTTATGCGCTTAAAAGCATTTTCAGGCCAAATGAGCTGATTTCTGCTATTTGCAGCAAAATACTGAAGGGAAAGTGGGTTTGCCTTCATATTTGACCCAGAACAACTCAGTTCAGCATGGAAATATCATTGCAACAGCTTTTATTTAGCCAGAAATCAAGAGTGTAAGTTTTTATGCACTTAAAAGCATTTTCAGGCCGAATGAGCAAATATGCTTGTTTCTGCTAATTGCAGCAAAATACTGAAAGGAAAGTGGGTTTGCCTTCATATTTGACCCAGAACAACTCAGTTCAGCATGGAAATATCATTGCAACAGCTTTTATTTAGCCAGAAATCAAGAGTGTAAGTTTTTATGCGCTTAAAAGCATTTTCAGGCCAAATGAGCTGATTTCTGCTATTTGCAGCAAAATACTGAAGGGAAAGTGGGTTTGCCTTCATATTTAACCCAGAACAACTCACTTCAGCATGGAAATATCATTGCAACAGCTTTTATTTAGCCAGAAATCAAGAGTGTACGTTTTTATGCGCTTAAAAGCATTTTCAGGCCGAATGAGCAAATATGCTTGTTTCTGCCAATTGCTGCAAAATACTGAAAGGAAAGTGGGTTTGCCTTCATATTTGACCCAGAAAAACTCAGTTCAGCATGGAAATATCATTGCAACAGCTTTTATTTAGCCAGAAATCAAGAGTGTAAGTTTTTATGCGCTTAAAAGCATTTTCAGGCCAAATGAGCTGATTTCTGCTATTTGCAGCAAAATACTGAAGGGAAAGTGGGTTTGCCTTCATATTTGAACCAGAACAACTCAGTTCAGTATGGAAATATCATTGCAACAGCTTTTATTTAGCCAGAAATCAAGAGTGTAAGTTTTTATGCGCTTAAAAGCATTTTCAGGCCGAATGAGCAAATATGCTTGTTTCTGCCAATTGCAGCAAAATACTGAAAGGAAAGTGGGTTTGCCTTCATATTTGACCCAGAACAACTCAGTTCAGCATGGAAATATCATTGCAACAGCTTTTATTTAGCCAGAAATCAAGAGTGTAAGTTTTTATGCGCTTAAAAGCATTTTCAGGCCGAATGAGCAAATATGCTTGTTTCTGCCAATTGCAGCAAAATACTGAAGGGAAAGTGGGTTTGCCTTCATATTTGACCCAGAACAACTCAGTTCAGCATGGAAATATCATTGCAACAGCTTTTATTTAGCCAGAAATCAAGAGTGTAAGTTTTTATGCGCTTAAAAGCATTTTCAGGCCAAATGAGCTGATTTCTGCTATTTGCAGCAAAATACTGAAGGGAAAGTGGGTTTGCCTTCATATTTGACCCAGAACAACTCAGTTCAGCATGGAAATATCATTGCAACAGCTTTTATTTAGCCAGAAATCAAGAGTGTAAGTTTTTATGTGCTTAAAAGCATTTTCAGGCCGAATGAGCAAATATGCTTGTTTCTGCCAATTGCAGCAAAATACTGAAGGGAAAGTGGGTTTGCCTTCATATTTGACCCAGAACAACTCACTTCAGCATGGAAATATCATTGCAACAGCTTTTATTTAGCCAGAAATCAAGAGTGTACGTTTGTATGCGCTTAAAAGCATTTTCAGGCCGAATGAGCAAATATGCTTGTTTCTGCCAATTGCTGCAAAATACTGAAAGGAAAGTGGGTTTGCCTTCATATTTGACCCAGAAAAACTCAGTTCAGCATGGAAATATCATTGCAACAGCTTTTATTTAGCCCGAAATCAAGAGTGTAAGTTTTAATGCGCTTAAAAGCATTTTCAGGCCAAATGAGCTGATTTCTGCTATTTGCAGCAAAATACTGAAGGGAAAGTGGGTTTGCCTTCATATTTGACCCAGAACAACTCAGTTCAGCATGGAAATATCATTGCAACAGCTTTTATTTAGCCAGAAATCAAGAGTTTAAGTTTTTATTCGCTTAAAAGCATTTTCAGGCCAAATGAGCTGATTTCTGCTATTTGCAGCAAAATACTGAAGGGAAAGTGGGTTTGCCTTCATATTTGACCCAGAACAACTCAGTTCAGCATGGAAATATCATTGCAACAGCTTTTATTTAGCCAGAAATCAAGAGTGTAAGTTTTTATGCGCTTAAAAGCATTTTCAGGCCGAATGAGCAAATATGCTTGTTTCTGCCAATTGCTGCAAAATACTGAAAGGAAAGTGGGTTTGCTTTCATATTTGACCCAGAACAACTCAGTTCAGCATGGAAATATCATTGCAACAGCTTTTATTTAGCCAGAAATCAAGAGTGTAAGTTTTAATGCGCTTAAAAGCATTTTCAGGCCAAATGAGCTGATTTCTGCTATTTGCAGCAAAATACTGAAGGGAAAGTGGGTTTGCCTTCATATTTGACCCAGAACAACTCAGTTCAGCATGGAAATTTCATTGCAACAGCTTTTATTTAGCCAGAAATCAAGAGTGTAAGTTTTTATGCGCTTAAAAGCATTTTCAGGCCGAATGAGCAAAAATGCTTGTTTCTGCCAATTGCAGCAAAATACTGAAAGGAAAGTGGGTTTGCCTTCATATTTGACCCAGAACAACTCAGTTCAGCATGGAAATATCATTGCAACAGCTTTTATTTAGCCAGAAATCAAGAGTGTAAGTTTTTATGCGCTTAAAAGCATTTTCAGGCCAAATGAGCTGATTTCTGCTATTTGCAGCAAAATACTGAAGGGAAAGTGGGTTTGCCTTCATATTTGACCCAGAACAACCCAGTTCAGCATGGAAATATCATTGCAACAGCTTTTATTTAGCCAGAAATCAAGAGTGTAAGTTTTTATGCGCTTAAAAGCATTTTCAGGCCGAATGAGCAAATATGCTTGTTTCTGCCAATTGCAGCAAAATACTGAAAGGAAAGTGGGTTTGCCTTCATATTTGACCCAGAACAACTCAGTTCAGCATGGAAATATCATTGCAACAGCTTTTATTTAGCCAGAAATCAAGAGTGTAAGTTTTTATGCGCTTAAAAGCATTTTCAGGCCAAATGAGCTGATTTCTGCTATTTGCAGCAAAATACTGAAGGGAAAGTGGGTTTGCCTTCATATTTGACCCAGAACAACTCAGTTCAGCATGGAAATATCATTGCAACAGCTTTTATTTAGCCAGAAATCAAGAGTGTAAGTTTTTATGCGCTTAAAAGCATTTTCAGGCCGAATGAGCAAATATGCTTGTTTCTGCCAATTGCAGCAAAATACTGAAAGGAAAGTGGGTTTGCCTTCATATTTGACCCAGAACAACTCAGTTCAGCATGGAAATATCATTGCAACAGCTTTTATTTAGCCAGAAATCAAGAGTGTAAGTTTTTATGCGCTTAAAAGCATTTTCAGGCCGAATGAGCAAATATGCTTGTTTCTGCCAATTGCAGCAAAATACTGAAAGGAAAGTGGGTTTGCCTTCATATTTGACCCAGAACAACTCAGTTCAGCATGGAAATATCATTGCAACAGCTTTTATTTAGCCAGAAATCAAGAGTGTAAGTTTTTATGCGCTTAAAAGCATTTTCAGGCCAAATGAGCTGATTTCTGCTATTTGCAGCAAAATACTGAAGGGAAAGTGGGTTTGCCTTCATATTTGACCCAGAACAACTCAGTTCAGCATGGAAATATCATTGCAACAGCTTTTATTTAGCCAGAAATCAAGAGTGTAAGTTTTTATGCGCTTAAAAGCATTTTCAGGCCGAATGAGCAAATATGCTTGTTTCTGCCAATTGCTGCAAAATACTGAAAGGAAAGTGGGTTTGCCTTCATATTTGACCCAGAAAAACTCAGTTCAGCATGGAAATATCATTGCAACAGCTTTTATTTAGCCAGAAATCAAGAGTGTAAGTTTTAATGCGCTTAAAAGCATTTTCAGGCCAAATGAGCTGATTTCTGCTATTTGCAGCAAAATACTGAAGGGAAAGTGGGTTTGCCTTCATATTTGACCCAGAACAACTCAGTTCAGCATGGAAATATCATTGCAACAGCTTTTATTTAGCCAGAAATCAAGAGTGTAAGTTTTTATGCGCTTAAAAGCATTTTCAGGCCAAATGAGCTGATTTCTGCTATTTGCAGCAAAATACTGAAGGGAAAGTGGGTTTGCCTTCATATTTGACCCAGAACAACTCAGTTCAGCATGGAAATATCATTGCAACAGCTTTTATTTAGCCAGAAATCAAGAGTGTAAGTTTTTATGTGCTTAAAAGCATTTTCAGGCCAAATGAGCTGATTTCTGCTATTTGCAGCAAAATACTGAAGGGAAAGTGGGTTTGCCTTCATATTTGACCCAGAACAACTCAGTTCAGCATGGAAATATCATTGCAACAGCTTTTATTTAGCCAGAAATCAAGAGTGTAAGTTTTTATGCGCTTAAAAGCATTTTCAGGCCGAATGAGCAAATATGCTTGTTTCTGCCAATTGCAGCAAAATACTGAAAGGAAAGTGGGTTTGCCTTCATATTTGACCCAGAACAACTCAGTTCAGCATGGAAATATCATTGCAACAGCTTTTATTTAGCCAGAAATCAAGAGTGTAAGTTATTATGCGCTTAAAAGCATTTTCAGGCCAAATGAGCTGATTTCTGCTATTTGCACCAAAATACTGAAGGGAAAGTGGGTTTGCCTTCATATTTGACCCAGAACAACTCAGTTCAGCATGGAAATATCATTGCAACAGCTTTTATTTAGCCAGAAATCAAGAGTGTAAGTTTTTATGCGCTTAAAAGCATTTTCAGGCCAAATGAGCTGATTTCAGCTATTTGCAGCAAAATACTGAAGGGAAAGTGGGTTTGCCTTCATATTTGACCCAGAACAACTCAGTTCAGCATGGAAATATCATTGCAACAGCTTTTATTTAGCCAGAAATCAAGAGTGTAAGTTTTGATGCGCTTAAAAGCATTTTCAGGCCGAATGAGCAAATATGCTTGTTTCTGCCAATTGCAGCAAAATACTGAAAGGAAAGTGGGTTTGCCTTCATATTTGACCCAGAACAACTCACTTCAGCATGGAAATATCATTGCAACAGCTTTTATTTAGCCAGAAATCAAGAGTGTAAGTTTTTATGCGCTTAAAAGCATTTTCAGGGCAAATGAGCTGATTTCTGCTATTTGCAGCAAAATACTGAAGGGAAAGTGGGTTTGCCTTCATATTTGAACCAGAACAACTCAGTTCAGCATGGAAATATCATTGCAACAGCTTTTATTTAGCCAGAAATCAAGAGTGTAAGTTTTTATGCGCTTAAAAGCATTTTCAGGCCGAATGAGCAAATATGCTTGTTTCTGCCAATTGCTGCAAAATACTGAAAGGAAAGTGGGTTTGCCTTCATATTTGACCCAGAAAAACTCAGTTCAGCATGGAAATATCATTGCAACAGCTTTTATTTAGCCAGAAATCAAGAGTGTAAGTTTTAATGCGCTTAAAAGCATTTTCAGGCCAAATGAGCTGATTTCTGCTATTTGCAGCAAAATACTGAAGGGAAAGTGGGTTTGCCTTCATATTTGACCCAGAACAACTCAGTTCAGCATGGAAATATCATTGCAACAGCTTTTATTTAGCCAGAAATCAAGAGTGTAAGTTTTTATGCGCTTAAAAGCATTTTCAGGCCAAATGAGCTGATTTCTGCTATTTGCAGCAAAATACTGAAGGGAAAGTGGGTTTGCCTTCATATTTGACCCAGAACAACTCAGTTCAGCATGGAAATATCATTGCAACAGCTTTTATTTAGCCAGAAATCAAGAGTGTAAGTTTTTATGCGCTTAAAAGCATTTTCAGGCCGAATGAGCAAATATGCTTGTTTCTGCCAATTGCAGCAAAATACTGAAAGGAAAGTGGGTTTGCCTTCATATTTGACCCAGAACAACTCAGTTCAGCATGGAAATATCATTGCAACAGCTTTTATTTAGCCAGAAATCAAGAGTGTAAGTTATTATGTGCTTAAAAGCATTTTCAGGCCAAATGAGCTGATTTCTGCTATTTGCAGCAAAATACTGAAGGGAAAGTGGGTTTGCCTTCATATTTGACCCAGAACAACTCAGTTCAGCATGGAAATATCATTGCAACAGCTTTTATTTAGCCAGAAATCAAGAGTGTAAGTTTTTATGCGCTTAAAAGCATTTTCAGGCCAAATGAGCTGATTTCAGCTATTTGCAGCAAAATACTGAAGGGAAAGTGGGTTTGCCTTCATATTTGACCCAGAACAACTCAGTTCAGCATGGAAATATCATTGCAACAGCTTTTATTTAGCCAGAAATCAAGAGTGTAAGTTTTTATGCGCTTAAAAGCATTTTCAGGCCGAATGAGCAAATATGCTTGTTTCTGCCAATTGCAGCAAAATACTGAAAGGAAAGTGGGTTTGCCTTCATATTTGACCCAGAACAACTCACTTCAGCATGGAAATATCATTGCAACAGCTTTTATTTAGCCAGAAATCAAGAGTGTAAGTTTTTATGCGCTTAAAAGCATTTTCAGGCCGAATGAGCAAATATGCTTGTTTCTGCCAATTGCGGCAAAATACTGAAAGGAAAGTGGGTTTGCCTTCATATTTGACCCAGAAAAACTCAGTTCAGCATGGAAATATCATTGCAACAGCTTTTATTTAGCCAGAAATCAAGAGTGTAAGTTTTAATGCGCTTAAAAGCATTTTCAGGCCAAATGAGCTGATTTCTGCTATTTGCAGCAAAATACTGAAAGGAAAGTGGGTTTGCCTTCATATTTGACCCAGAACAACTCAGTTCAGCATGGAAATATCATTGCAACAGCTTTTATTTAGCCAGAAATCAAGAGTGTAAGTTTTAATGCGCTTAAAAGCATTTTCAGGCCAAATGAGCTGATTTCTGCTATTTGCAGCAAAATACTGAAGGGAAAGTGGGTTTGCCTTCATATTTGACCCAGAACAACTCAGTTCAGCATGGAAATATCATTGCAACAGCTTTTATTTAGCCAGAAATCAAGAGTGTAAGTTTTTATGCGCTTAAAAGCATTTTCAGGCCGAATGAGCAAATATGCTTGTTTCTGCCAATTGCAGCAAAATACTGAAAGGAAAGTGGGTTTGCCTTCATATTTGACCCAGAACAACTCAGTTCAGCATGGAAATATCATTGCAACAGCTTTTATTTAGCCAGAAATCAAGAGTGTAAGTTTTTATGCGCTTAAAAGCATTTTCAGGCCAAATGAGCTGATTTCAGCTATTTGCAGCAAAATACTGAAGGGAAAGTGGGTTTGCCTTCATATTTGACCCAGAACAACTCAGTTCAGCATGGAAATATCATTGCAACAGCTTTTATTTAGCCAGAAATCAAGAGTGTAAGTTTTTATGCGCTTAAAAGCATTTTCAGGCCGAATGAGCAAATATGCTTGTTTCTGCCAATTGCAGCAAAATACTGAAAGGAAAGTGGGTTTGCCTTCATATTTGACCCAGAACAACTCAGTTCAGCATGGAAATATCATTGCAACAGCTTTTATTTAGCCAGAAATCAAGAGTGTAAGTTTTTATGCGCTTAAAAGCATTTTCAGGGCAAATGAGCTGATTTCTGCTATTTGCAGCAAAATACTGAAGGGAAAGTGGGTTTGCCTTCATATTTGAACCAGAACAACTCAGTTCAGTATGGAAATATCATTGCAACAGCTTTTATTTAGCCAGAAATCAAGAGTGTAAGTTTTTATGCGCTTAAAAGCATTTTCAGGCCGAATGAGCAAATATGCTTGTTTCTGCCAATTGCAGCAAAATACTGAAAGGAAAGTGGGTTTGCCTTCATATTTGACCCAGAACAACTCAGTTCAGCATGGAAATATCATTGCAACAGCTTTTATTTAGCCAGAAATCAAGAGTGTAAGTTTTTATGCGCTTAAAAGCATTTTCAGGCCGAATGAGCAAATATGCTTGTTTCTGCCAATTGCAGCAAAATACTGAAAGGAAAGTGGGTTTGCCTTCATATTTGACCCAGAACAACTCAGTTCAGCATGGAAATATCATTGCAACAGCTTTTATTTAGCCAGAAATCAAGAGTGTAAGTTTTTATGCGCTTAAAAGCATATTCAGGCCAAATGAGCTGATTTCTGCTATTTGCAGCAAAATACTGAAGGGAAAGTGGGTTTGCCTTCATATTTGACCCAGAACAACTCAGTTCAGCATGGAAATATCATTGCAACAGCTTTTATTTAGCCAGAAATCAAGAGTGTAAGTTTTTATGCGCCTAAAAGCATTTTCAGGGCAAATGAGCTGATTTCTGCTATTTGCAGCAAAATACAGAAGGGAAAGTGGGTTTGCCTTCATATTTGAACCAGAACAACTCAGTTCAGTATGGAAATATCATTGCAACAGCTTTTATTTAGCCAGAAATCAAGAGTGTAAGTTTTTATGCGCTTAAAAGCATTTTCAGGCCGAATGAGCAAATATGCTTGTTTCTGCCAATTGCAGCAAAATACTGAAAGGAAAGTGGGTTTGCCTTCATATTTGACCCAGAACAACTCAGTTCAGCATGGAAATATCATTGCAACAGCTTTTATTTAGCCAGAAATCAAGAGTGTAAGTTTTTATGCGCTTAAAAGCATTTTCAGGCCGAATGAGCAAATATGCTTGTTTCTGCCAATTGCAGCAAAATACTGAAGGGAAAGTGGGTTTGCCTTCATATTTGACCCAGAACAACTCAGTTCAGCATGGAAATATCATTGCAACAGCTTTTATTTAGCCAGAAATCAAGAGTGTAAGTTTTTATGCGCTTAAAAGCATTTTCAGGCCAAATGAGCTGATTTCTGCTATTTGCAGCAAAATACTGAAGGGAACGTGGGTTTGCCTTCATATTTGACCCAGAACAACTCAGTTCAGCATGGAAATATCATTGCAACAGCTTTTATTTAGCCAGAAATCAAGAGTGTAAGTTTTTATGCGCTTAAAAGCATTTTCAGGCCGAATGAGCAAATATGCTTGTTTCTGCCAATTGCTGCAAAATACTGAAAGGAAAGTGGGTTTGCCTTCATATTTGACCCAGAAAAACTCAGTTCAGCATGGAAATATCATTGCAACAGCTTTTATTTAGCCAGAAATCAAGAGTGTAAGTTTTAATGCGCTTAAAAGCATTTTCAGGCCAAATGAGCTGATTTCTGCTATTTGCAGCAAAATACTGAAGGGAAAGTGGGTTTGCCTTCATATTTGACCCAGAACAACTCAGTTCAGCATGGAAATATCATTGCAACAGCTTTTATTTAGCCAGAAATCAAGAGTGTAAGTTTTAATGCGCTTAAAAGCATTTTCAGGCCAAATGAGCTGATTTCTGCTATTTGCAGCAAAATACTGAAGGGAAAGTGGGTTTGCCTTCATATTTGACCCAGAACAACTCAGTTCAGCATGGAAATATCATTGCAACAGCTTTTATTTAGCCAGAAATCAAGAGTGTAAGTTTTTATGCGCTTAAAAGCATTTTCAGGCCAAATGAGCTGATTTCTGCTATTTGCAGCAAAATACTGAAGGGAAAGTGGGTTTGCCTTCATATTTGACCCAGAACAACTCAGTTCAGCATGGAAATATCATTGCAACAGCTTTTATTTAGCCAGAAATCAAGAGTGTAAGTTTTTATGCGCTTAAAAGCATTTTCAGGCCGAATGAGCAAATATGCTTGTTTCTGCCAATTGCAGCAAAATACTGAAAGGAAAGTGGGTTTGCCTTCATATTTGACCCAGAACAACTCAGTTCAGCATGGAAATATCATTGCAACAGCTTTTATTTAGCCAGAAATCAAGAGTGTAAGTTTTTATGCGCTTAAAAGCATTTTCAGGCCGAATGAGCAAATATGCTTGTTTCTGCCAATTGCAGCAAAATACTGAAGGGAAAGTGGGTTTGCCTTCATATTTGACCCAGAACAACTCAGTTCAGCATGGAAATATCATTGCAACAGCTTTTATTTAGCCAGAAATCAAGAGTGTAAGTTTTTATGCGCTTAAAAGCATTTTCAGGCCGAATGAGCAAATATGCCTGTTTCTGCCAAATGCAGCAAAATACTGAAAGGAAAGTGGGTTTGCCTTCATATTTGAGCCAGAACAACTCAGTTCAGCATGGAAATATCATTGCAACAGCTTTTATTTAGCCAGAAATCAAGAGTGTAAGTTTTTATGCGCTTAAAAGCATTTTCAGGCCGAATGAGCAAATATGCCTGTTTCTGCCAAATGCAGCAAAATACTGAAAGGAAAGTGGGTTTGCCTTCATATTTGAGCCAGAACAACTCAGTTCAGAATGGAAATATCATTGCAACAGCTTTTATTTAGCCAGAAATCAAGAGTGTAAGTTATTATGCGCTTAAAAGCATTTTCAGGCCAAATGAGCTGATTTCTGCTATTTGCAGCAAAATACTGAAGGGAAAGTGGGTTTGCCTTCATATTTGACCCAGAACAACTCAGTTCAGCATGGAAATATCATTGCAACAGCTTTTATTTAGCCAGAAATCAAGAGTGTAAGTTTTTATGCGCTTAAAAGCATTTTCAGGCCAAATGAGCTGATTTCAGCTATTTGCAGCAAAATACTGAAGGGAAAGTGGGTTTGCCTTCATATTTGACCCAGAACAACTCAGTTCAGCATGGAAATATCATTGCAACAGCTTTTATTTAGCCAGAAATCAAGAGTGTAAGTTTTTATGCGCTTAAAAGCATTTTCAGGCCGAATGAGCAAATATGCTTGTTTCTGCCAATTGCAGCAAAATACTGAAAGGAAAGTGGGTTTGCCTTCATATTTGACCCAGAACAACTCACTTCAGCATGGAAATATCATTGCAACAGCTTTTATTTAGCCAGAAATCAAGAGTGTAAGTTTTTATGCACTTAAAAGCATTTTCAGGCCGAATGAG
This sequence comes from Channa argus, assembly GCF_033026475.1. Taxonomy (NCBI): domain Eukaryota; kingdom Metazoa; phylum Chordata; class Actinopteri; order Anabantiformes; family Channidae; genus Channa; species Channa argus. The sequence goes on from NW_027125226.1 coordinate 920,020, forward strand.
CAAATATGCTTGTTTCTGCCAATTGCTGCAAAATACTGAAAGGAAAGTGGGTTTGCCTTCATATTTGACCCAGAAAAACTCAGTTCAGCATGGAAATATCATTGCAACAGCTTTTATTTAGCCAGAAATCAAGAGTGTACGTTTTAATGCGCTTAAAAGCATTTTCAGGCCAAATGAGCTGATTTCTGCTATTTGCAGCAAAATACTGAAGGGAAAGTGGGTTTGCCTTCATATTTGACCCAGAACAACTCAGTTCAGCATGGAAATATCATTGCAACAGCTTTTATTTAGCCAGAAATCAAGAGTGTAAGTTTTAATGCGCTTAAAAGCATTTTCAGGCCAAATGAGCTGATTTCTGCTATTTGCAGCAAAATACTGAAGGGAAAGTGGGTTTGCCTTCATATTTGACCCAGAACAACTCAGTTCAGCATGGAAATATCATTGCAACAGCTTTTATTTAGCCAGAAATCAAGAGTGTAAGTTTTTATGCGCTTAAAAGCATTTTCAGGCCGAATGAGCAAATATGCTTGTTTCTGCCAATTGCAGCAAAATACTGAAAGGAAAGTGGGTTTGCCTTCATATTTGACCCAGAACAACTCAGTTCAGCATGAAAATATCATTGCAACAGCTTTTATTTAGCCAGAAATCAAGAGTGTAAGTTTTTATGCGCTTAAAAGCATTTTCAGGCCAAATGAGCTGATTTCAGCTATTTGCAGCAAAATACTGAAGGGAAAGTGGGTTTGCCTTCATATTTGACCCAGAACAACTCAGTTCAGCATGGAAATATCATTGCAACAGCTTTTATTTAGCCAGAAATCAAGAGTGTAAGTTTTTATGCGCTTAAAAGCATTTTCAGGCCGAATGAGCAAATATGCTTGTTTCTGCCAATTGCAGCAAAATACTGAAAGGAAAGTGGGTTTGCCTTCATATTTGACCCAGAACAACTCAGTTCAGCCTGGAAATATCATTGCAACAGCTTTTATTTAGTCACAAATCAAGAGTGTAAGTTTGTATGCGCTTAAAAGCATTTTCAGGCCGAATGAGCTGATTTCTGCTATTTGCAGCAAATTACTGAAGGGAAAGTGGGTTTGCCTTCATATTTGACCCAGAACAACTCAGTTCAGCATGGAAATATCATTGCAACAGCTTTTATTTAGCCAGAAATCAAGAGTGTAAGTTTTTATGCGCTTAAAAGCATTTTCAGGCCGAATGAGCAAATATGCTTGTTTCTGCCAATTGCAGCAAAATACTGAAAGGAAAGTGGGTTTGCCTTCATATTTGACCCAGAACAACTCAGTTCAGCATGGAAATATCATTGCAACAGCTTTTATTTAGCCAGAAATCAAGAGTGTAAGTTTTAATGCCCTTAAAAGCATTTTCAGGCCAAATGAGCTGATTTCTGCTATTTGCAGCAAAATACTGAAGGGAAAGTGGGTTTGCCTTCATATTTGACCCAGAACAACTCAGTTCAGCATGGAAATATCATTGCAACAGCTTTTATTTAGCCAGAAATCAAGAGTGTAAGTTTTTATGCGCTTAAAAGCATTTTCAGGCCGAATGAGCAAATATGCTTGTTTCTGCCAATTGCAGCAAAATACTGAAAGGAAAGTGGGTTTGCCTTCATATTTGACCCAGAACAACTCAGTTCAGCATGAAAATATCATTGCAACAGCTTTTATTTAGCCAGAAATCAAGAGTGTAAGTTTTTATGCGCTTAAAAGCATTTTCAGGCCAAATGAGCTGATTTCAGCTATTTGCAGCAAAATACTGAAGGGAAAGTGGGTTTGCCTTCATATTTGACCCAGAACAACTCAGTTCAGCATGGAAATATCATTGCAACAGCTTTTATTTAGCCAGAAATCAAGAGTGTAAGTTTTTATGCGCTTAAAAGCATTTTCAGGCCGAATGAGCAAATATGCTTGTTTCTGCCAATTGCAGCAAAATACTGAAAGGAAAGTGGGTTTGCCTTCATATTTGACCCAGAACAACTCAGTTCAGCCTGGAAATATCATTGCAACAGCTTTTATTTAGTCACAAATCAAGAGTGTAAGTTTGTATGCGCTTAAAAGCATTTTCAGGCCGAATGAGCAAATATGCTTGTTTCTGCCAATTGCTGCAAAATACTGAAAGGAAAGTGGGTTTGCCTTCATATTTGACCCAGAAAAACTCAGTTCAGCATGGAAATATCATTGCAACAGCTTTTATTTAGCCAGAAATCAAGAGTGTAAGTTTTAATGCGCTTAAAAGCATTTTCAGGCCAAATGAGCTGATTTCTGCTATTTGCAGCAAAATACTGAAGGGAAAGTGGGTTTGCCTTCATATTTGACCCAGAACAACTCAGTTCAGCATGGAAATATCATTGCAACAGCTTTTATTTAGCCAGAAATCAAGAGTGTAAGTTTTAATGCGCTTAAAAGCATTTTCAGGCCAAATGAGCTGATTTCTGCTATTTGCAGCAAAATACTGAAGGGAAAGTGGGTTTGCCTTCATATTTGACCCAGAACAACTCAGTTCAGCATGGAAATATCATTGCAACAGCTTTTATTTAGCCAGAAATCAAGAGTGTAAGTTTTTATGCGCTTAAAAGCATTTTCAGGCCAAATGAGCTGATTTCTGCTATTTGCAGCAAAATACTGAAGGGAAAGTGGGTTTGCCTTCATATTTGACCCAGAACAACTCAGTTCAGCATGGAAATATCATTGCAACAGCTTTTATTTAGCCAGAAATCAAGAGTGTAAGTTTTTATGCGCTTAAAAGCATTTTCAGGCCGAATGAGCAAATATGCTTGTTTCTGCCAATTGCAGCAAAATACTGAAAGGAAAGTGGGTTTGCCTTCATATTTGACCCAGAACAACTCAGTTCAGCATGGAAATATCATTGCAACAGCTTTTATTTAGCCAGAAATCAAGAGTGTAAGTTTTTATGCGCTTAAAAGCATTTTCAGGCCGAATGAGCAAATATGCTTGTTTCTGCCAATTGCAGCAAAATACTGAAGGGAAAGTGGGTTTGCCTTCATATTTGACCCAGAACAACTCAGTTCAGCATGGAAATATCATTGCAACAGCTTTTATTTAGCCAGAAATCAAGAGTGTAAGTTTTTATGCGCTTAAAAGCATTTTCAGGCCGAATGAGCAAATATGCCTGTTTCTGCCAAATGCAGCAAAATACTGAAAGGAAAGTGGGTTTGCCTTCATATTTGAGCCAGAACAACTCAGTTCAGCATGGAAATATCATTGCAACAGCTTTTATTTAGCCAGAAATCAAGAGTGTAAGTTTTTATGCGCTTAAAAGCATTTTCAGGCCGAATGAGCAAATATGCCTGTTTCTGCCAAATGCAGCAAAATACTGAAAGGAAAGTGGGTTTGCCTTCATATTTGAGCCAGAACAACTCAGTTCAGAATGGAAATATCATTGCAACAGCTTTTATTTAGCCAGAAATCAAGAGTGTAAGTTATTATGCGCTTAAAAGCATTTTCAGGCCAAATGAGCTGATTTCTGCTATTTGCAGCAAAATACTGAAGGGAAAGTGGGTTTGCCTTCATATTTGACCCAGAACAACTCAGTTCAGCATGGAAATATCATTGCAACAGCTTTTATTTAGCCAGAAATCAAGAGTGTAAGTTTTTATGCGCTTAAAAGCATTTTCAGGCCAAATGAGCTGATTTCAGCTATTTGCAGCAAAATACTGAAGGGAAAGTGGGTTTGCCTTCATATTTGACCCAGAACAACTCAGTTCAGCATGGAAATATCATTGCAACAGCTTTTATTTAGCCAGAAATCAAGAGTGTAAGTTTTTATGCGCTTAAAAGCATTTTCAGGCCGAATGAGCAAATATGCTTGTTTCTGCCAATTGCAGCAAAATACTGAAAGGAAAGTGGGTTTGCCTTCATATTTGACCCAGAACAACTCAGTTCAGCCTGGAAATATCATTGCAACAGCTTTTATTTAGTCACAAATCAAGAGTGTAAGTTTGTATGCGCTTAAAAGCATTTTCAGGCCGAATGAGCAAATATGCTTGTTTCTGCCAATTGCTGCAAAATACTGAAAGGAAAGTGGGTTTGCCTTCATATTTGACCCAGAAAAACTCAGTTCAGCATGGAAATATCATTGCAACAGCTTTTATTTAGCCAGAAATCAAGAGTGTAAGTTTTAATGCGCTTAAAAGCATTTTCAGGCCAAATGAGCTGATTTCTGCTATTTGCAGCAAAATACTGAAGGGAAAGTGGGTTTGCCTTCATATTTGACCCAGAACAACTCAGTTCAGCATGGAAATATCATTGCAACAGCTTTTATTTAGCCAGAAATCAAGAGTGTAAGTTTTAATGCGCTTAAAAGCATTTTCAGGCCAAATGAGCTGATTTCTGCTATTTGCAGCAAAATACTGAAGGGAAAGTGGGTTTGCCTTCATATTTGACCCAGAACAACTCAGTTCAGCATGGAAATATCATTGCAACAGCTTTTATTTAGCCAGAAATCAAGAGTGTAAGTTTTTATGCGCTTAAAAGCATTTTCAGGCCAAATGAGCTGATTTCTGCTATTTGCAGCAAAATACTGAAGGGAAAGTGGGTTTGCCTTCATATTTGACCCAGAACAACTCAGTTCAGCATGGAAATATCATTGCAACAGCTTTTATTTAGCCAGAAATCAAGAGTGTAAGTTTTTATGCGCTTAAAAGCATTTTCAGGCCGAATGAGCAAATATGCTTGTTTCTGCCAATTGCAGCAAAATACTGAAAGGAAAGTGGGTTTGCCTTCATATTTGACCCAGAACAACTCAGTTCAGCATGGAAATATCATTGCAACAGCTTTTATTTAGCCAGAAATCAAGAGTGTAAGTTTTTATGCGCTTAAAAGCATTTTCAGGCCGAATGAGCAAATATGCTTGTTTCTGCCAATTGCAGCAAAATACTGAAGGGAAAGTGGGTTTGCCTTCATATTTGACCCAGAACAACTCAGTTCAGCATGGAAATATCATTGCAACAGCTTTTATTTAGCCAGAAATCAAGAGTGTAAGTTTTTATGCGCTTAAAAGCATTTTCAGGCCGAATGAGCAAATATGCCTGTTTCTGCCAAATGCAGCAAAATACTGAAAGGAAAGTGGGTTTGCCTTCATATTTGAGCCAGAACAACTCAGTTCAGCATGGAAATATCATTGCAACAGCTTTTATTTAGCCAGAAATCAAGAGTGTAAGTTTTTATGCGCTTAAAAGCATTTTCAGGCCGAATGAGCAAATATGCCTGTTTCTGCCAAATGCAGCAAAATACTGAAAGGAAAGTGGGTTTGCCTTCATATTTGAGCCAGAACAACTCAGTTCAGAATGGAAATATCATTGCAACAGCTTTTATTTAGCCAGAAATCAAGAGTGTAAGTTATTATGCGCTTAAAAGCATTTTCAGGCCAAATGAGCTGATTTCTGCTATTTGCAGCAAAATACTGAAGGGAAAGTGGGTTTGCCTTCATATTTGACCCAGAACAACTCAGTTCAGCATGGAAATATCATTGCAACAGCTTTTATTTAGCCAGAAATCAAGAGTGTAAGTTTTTATGCGCTTAAAAGCATTTTCAGGCCAAATGAGCTGATTTCAGCTATTTGCAGCAAAATACTGAAGGGAAAGTGGGTTTGCCTTCATATTTGACCCAGAACAACTCAGTTCAGCATGGAAATATCATTGCAACAGCTTTTATTTAGCCAGAAATCAAGAGTGTAAGTTTTTATGCGCTTAAAAGCATTTTCAGGCCGAATGAGCAAATATGCTTGTTTCTGCCAATTGCAGCAAAATACTGAAAGGAAAGTGGGTTTGCCTTCATATTTGACCCAGAACAACTCACTTCAGCATGGAAATATCATTGCAACAGCTTTTATTTAGCCAGAAATCAAGAGTGTAAGTTTTTATGCACTTAAAAGCATTTTCAGGCCGAATGAGCAAATATGCTTGTTTCTGCCAATTGCTGCAAAATACTGAAAGGAAAGTGGGTTTGCCTTCATATTTGACCCAGAAAAACTCAGTTCAGCATGGAAATATCATTGCAACAGCTTTTATTTAGCCAGAAATCAAGAGTGTACGTTTTAATGCGCTTAAAAGCATTTTCAGGCCAAATGAGCTGATTTCTGCTATTTGCAGCAAAATACTGAAGGGAAAGTGGGTTTGCCTTCATATTTGACCCAGAACAACTCAGTTCAGCATGGAAATATCATTGCAACAGCTTTTATTTAGCCAGAAATCAAGAGTGTAAGTTTTAATGCGCTTAAAAGCATTTTCAGGCCAAATGAGCTGATTTCTGCTATTTGCAGCAAAATACTGAAGGGAAAGTGGGTTTGCCTTCATATTTGACCCAGAACAACTCAGTTCAGCATGGAAATATCATTGCAACAGCTTTTATTTAGCCAGAAATCAAGAGTGTAAGTTTTTATGCGCTTAAAAGCATTTTCAGGCCGAATGAGCAAATATGCTTGTTTCTGCCAATTGCAGCAAAATACTGAAAGGAAAGTGGGTTTGCCTTCATATTTGACCCAGAACAACTCAGTTCAGCATGAAAATATCATTGCAACAGCTTTTATTTAGCCAGAAATCAAGAGTGTAAGTTTTTATGCGCTTAAAAGCATTTTCAGGCCAAATGAGCTGATTTCAGCTATTTGCAGCAAAATACTGAAGGGAAAGTGGGTTTGCCTTCATATTTGACCCAGAACAACTCAGTTCAGCATGGAAATATCATTGCAACAGCTTTTATTTAGCCAGAAATCAAGAGTGTAAGTTTTTATGCGCTTAAAAGCATTTTCAGGCCGAATGAGCAAATATGCTTGTTTCTGCCAATTGCAGCAAAATACTGAAAGGAAAGTGGGTTTGCCTTCATATTTGACCCAGAACAACTCAGTTCAGCCTGGAAATATCATTGCAACAGCTTTTATTTAGTCACAAATCAAGAGTGTAAGTTTGTATGCGCTTAAAAGCATTTTCAGGCCGAATGAGCTGATTTCTGCTATTTGCAGCAAATTACTGAAGGGAAAGTGGGTTTGCCTTCATATTTGACCCAGAACAACTCAGTTCAGCATGGAAATATCATTGCAACAGCTTTTATTTAGCCAGAAATCAAGAGTGTAAGTTTTTATGCGCTTAAAAGCATTTTCAGGCCGAATGAGCAAATATGCTTGTTTCTGCCAATTGCAGCAAAATACTGAAAGGAAAGTGGGTTTGCCTTCATATTTGACCCAGAACAACTCAGTTCAGCATGGAAATATCATTGCAACAGCTTTTATTTAGCCAGAAATCAAGAGTGTAAGTTTTAATGCCCTTAAAAGCATTTTCAGGCCAAATGAGCTGATTTCTGCTATTTGCAGCAAAATACTGAAGGGAAAGTGGGTTTGCCTTCATATTTGACCCAGAACAACTCAGTTCAGCATGGAAATATCATTGCAACAGCTTTTATTTAGCCAGAAATCAAGAGTGTAAGTTTTTATGCGCTTAAAAGCATTTTCAGGCCGAATGAGCAAATATGCTTGTTTCTGCCAATTGCAGCAAAATACTGAAAGGAAAGTGGGTTTGCCTTCATATTTGACCCAGAACAACTCAGTTCAGCATGAAAATATCATTGCAACAGCTTTTATTTAGCCAGAAATCAAGAGTGTAAGTTTTTATGCGCTTAAAAGCATTTTCAGGCCAAATGAGCTGATTTCAGCTATTTGCAGCAAAATACTGAAGGGAAAGTGGGTTTGCCTTCATATTTGACCCAGAACAACTCAGTTCAGCATGGAAATATCATTGCAACAGCTTTTATTTAGCCAGAAATCAAGAGTGTAAGTTTTTATGCGCTTAAAAGCATTTTCAGGCCGAATGAGCAAATATGCTTGTTTCTGCCAATTGCAGCAAAATACTGAAAGGAAAGTGGGTTTGCCTTCATATTTGACCCAGAACAACTCAGTTCAGCCTGGAAATATCATTGCAACAGCTTTTATTTAGTCACAAATCAAGAGTGTAAGTTTGTATGCGCTTAAAAGCATTTTCAGGCCGAATGAGCTGATTTCTGCTATTTGCAGCAAATTACTGAAGGGAAAGTGGGTTTGCCTTCATATTTGACCCAGAACAACTCAGTTCAGCATGGAAATATCATTGCAACAGCTTTTATTTAGCCAGAAATCAAGAGTGTAAGTTTTTATGCGCTTAAAAGCATTTTCAGGCCGAATGAGCAAATATGCTTGTTTCTGCCAATTGCAGCAAAATACTGAAAGGAAAGTGGGTTTGCCTTCATATTTGACCCAGAACAACTCAGTTCAGCATGGAAATATCATTGCAACAGCTTTTATTTAGCCAGAAATCAAGAGTGTAAGTTTTTATGCGCTTAAAAGCATTTTCAGGCCGAATGAGCAAATATGCTTGTTTCTGCCAATTGCAGCAAAATACTGAAAGGAAAGTGGGTTTGCCTTCATATTTGACCCAGAACAACTCAGTTCAGCATGGAAATATCATTGCAACAGCTTTTATTTAGCCAGAAATCAAGAGTGTAAGTTTTTATGCGCTTAAAAGCATTTTCAGGCCGAATGAGCAAATATGCTTGTTTCTGCCAATTGCAGCAAAATACTGAAAGGAAAGTGGGTTTGCCTTCATATTTGACCCAGAACAACTCAGTTCAGCATGGAAATATCATTGCAACAGCTTTTATTTAGCCAGAAATCAAGAGTGTAAGTTTTTATGCGCTTAAAAGCATTTTCAGGCCGAATGAGCAAATATGCTTGTTTCTGCCAATTGCAGCAAAATACTGAAAGGAAAGTGGGTTTGCCTTCATATTTGACCCAGAACAACTCACTTCAGCATGGAAATATCATTGCAACAGCTTTTATTTAGCCAGAAATCAAGAGTGTAAGTTTTTATGCGCTTAAAAGCATTTTCAGGCCAAATGAGCTGATTTCTGCTATTTGCAGCAAAATACTGAAGGGAAAGTGGGTTTGCCTTCATATTTGACCCAGAACAACTCAGTTCAGCATGGAAATATCATTGCAACAGCTTTTATTTAGCCAGAAATCAAGAGTGTAAGTTTTTATGCGCTTAAAAGCATTTTCAGGGCAAATGAGCTGATTTCTGCTATTTGCAGCAAAATACTGAAGGGAAAGTGGGTTTGCCTTCATATTTGACCCAGAACAACTCAGTTCAGCATGGAAATATCATTGCAACAGCTTTTATTTAGCCAGAAATCAAGAGTGTAAGTTTTTATGCGCTTAAAAGCATTTTCAGGCCAAATGAGCTGATTTCTGCTATTTGCAGCAAAATACTGAAGGGAAAGTGGGTTTGCCTTCATATTTGACCCAGAACAACTCAGTTCAGCATGGAAATATCATTGCAACAGCTTTTATTTAGCCAGAAATCAAGAGTGTAAGTTTTTATGCGCTTAAAAGCATTTTCAGGCCGAATGAGCAAATATGCTTGTTTCTGCCAATTGCAGCAAAATACTGAAAGGAAAGTGGGTTTGCCTTCATATTTGACCCAGAACAACTCAGTTCAGCATGGAAATATCATTGCAATAGCTTTTATTTAGCCAGAAATCAAGAGTGTAAGTTTTTATGCGCTTAAAAGCATATTCAGGCCGAATGAGCAAATATGCTTGTTTCTGCCAATTGCTGCAAAATACTGAAAGGAAAGTGGGTTTGCCTTCATATTTGACCCAGAACAACTCAGTTCAGCATGGAAATATCATTGCAACAGCTTTTATTTAGCCAGAAATCAAGAGTGTAAGTTTTAATGCGCTTAAAAGCATTTTCAGGCCAAATGAGCTGATTTCTGCTATTTGCAGCAAAATACTGAAGGGAAAGTGGGTTTGCCTTCATATTTGACCCAGAACAACTCAGTTCAGCATGGAAATATCATTGCAACAGCTTTTATTTAGCCAGAAATCAAGAGTGTAAGTTTTAATGCGCTTAAAAGCATTTTCAGGCCAAATGAGCTGATTTCTGCTATTTGCAGCAAAATACTGAAGGGAAAGTGGGTTTGCCTTCATATTTGACCCAGAACAACTCAGTTCAGCATGGAAATATCATTGCAACAGCTTTTATTTAGCCAGAAATCAAGAGTGTAAGTTTTTATGCGCTTAAAAGCATTTTCAGGCCGAATGAGCAAATATGCTTGTTTCTGCCAATTGCAGCAAAATACTGAAAGGAAAGTGGGTTTGCCTTCATATTCGACCCAGAACAACTCACTTCAGCATGGAAATATCATTGCAACAGCTTTTATTTAGCCAGAAATCAAGAGTGTAAGTTTTAATGCGCTTAAAAGCATTTTCAGGCCAAACGAGCTGATTTCTGCTATTTGCAGCAAAATACTGAAGGGAAAGTGGGTTTGCCTTCATATTTGACCCAGAACAACTCAGTTCAGCATGGAAATATCATTGCAACAGCTTTTATTTAGCCAGAAATCAAGAGTGTAAGTTTTTATGCGCTTAAAAGCATTTTCAGGCCAAATGAGCTGATTTCAGCTATTTGCAGCAAAATACTGAAGGGAAAGTGGGTTTGCCTTCATATTTGACCCAGAACAACTCAGTTCAGCATGGAAATATCATTGCAACAGCTTTTATTTAGCCAGAAATCAAGAGTGTAAGTTTTTATGCGCTTAAAAGCATTTTCAGGCCGAATGAGCAAATATGCTTGTTTCTGCCAATTGCAGCAAAATACTGAAAGGAAAGTGGGTTTGCCTTCATATTTGACCCAGAACAACTCAGTTCAGCATGGAAATATCATTGCAACAGCTTTTATTTAGCCAGAAATCAAGAGTGTAAGTTTTTATGCGCTTAAAAGCATTTTCAGGCCGAATGAGCAAATATGCTTGTTTCTGCCAATTGCAGCAAAATACTGAAGGGAAAGTGGGTTTGCCTTCATATTTGACCCAGAACAACTCAGTTCAGCATGGAAATATCATTGCAACAGCTTTTATTTAGCCAGAAATCAAGAGTGTAAGTTTTTATGCGCTTAAAAGCATTTTCAGGCCGAATGAGCAAATATGCCTGTTTCTGCCAAATGCAGCAAAATACTGAAAGGAAAGTGGGTTTGCCTTCATATTTGAGCCAGAACAACTCAGTTCAGCATGGAAATATCATTGCAACAGCTTTTATTTAGCCAGAAATCAAGAGTGTAAGTTTTTATGCGCTTAAAAGCATTTTCAGGCCGAATGAGCAAATATGCCTGTTTCTGCCAAATGCAGCAAAATACTGAAAGGAAAGTGGGTTTGCCTTCATATTTGACCCAGAACAACTCAGTTCAGCATGGAAATATCATTGCAACAGCTTTTATTTAGCCAGAAATCAAGAGTGTAAGTTTTTATGCGCTTAAAAGCATTTTCAGGCCAAATGAGCTGATTTCAGCTATTTGCAGCAAAATACTGAAGGGAAAGTGGGTTTGCCTTCATATTTGACCCAGAACAACTCAGTTCAGCATGGAAATATCATTGCAACAGCTTTTATTTAGCCAGAAATCAAGAGTGTAAGTTTTTATGCGCTTAAAAGCATTTTCAGGCCGAATGAGCAAATATGCTTGTTTCTGCCAATTGCAGCAAAATACTGAAAGGAAAGTGGGTTTGCCTTCATATTTGACCCAGAACAACTCACTTCAGCATGGAAATATCATTGCAACAGCTTTTATTTAGCCAGAAATCAAGAGTGTAAGTTTTTATGCACTTAAAAGCATTTTCAGGCCGAATGAGCAAATATGCTTGTTTCTGCCAATTGCTGCAAAATACTGAAAGGAAAGTGGGTTTGCCTTCATATTTGACCCAGAAAAACTCAGTTCAGCATGGAAATATCATTGCAACAGCTTTTATTTAGCCAGAAATCAAGAGTGTACGTTTTAATGCGCTTAAAAGCATTTTCAGGCCAAATGAGCTGATTTCTGCTATTTGCAGCAAAATACTGAAGGGAAAGTGGGTTTGCCTTCATATTTGACCCAGAACAACTCAGTTCAGCATGGAAATATCATTGCAACAGCTTTTATTTAGCCAGAAATCAAGAGTGTAAGTTTTAATGCGCTTAAAAGCATTTTCAGGCCAAATGAGCTGATTTCTGCTATTTGCAGCAAAATACTGAAGGGAAAGTGGGTTTGCCTTCATATTTGACCCAGAACAACTCAGTTCAGCATGGAAATATCATTGCAACAGCTTTTATTTAGCCAGAAATCAAGAGTGTAAGTTTTTATGCGCTTAAAAGCATTTTCAGGCCGAATGAGCAAATATGCTTGTTTCTGCCAATTGCAGCAAAATACTGAAAGGAAAGTGGGTTTGCCTTCATATTTGACCCAGAACAACTCAGTTCAGCATGAAAATATCATTGCAACAGCTTTTATTTAGCCAGAAATCAAGAGTGTAAGTTTTTATGCGCTTAAAAGCATTTTCAGGCCAAATGAGCTGATTTCAGCTATTTGCAGCAAAATACTGAAGGGAAAGTGGGTTTGCCTTCATATTTGACCCAGAACAACTCAGTTCAGCATGGAAATATCATTGCAACAGCTTTTATTTAGCCAGAAATCAAGAGTGTAAGTTTTTATGCGCTTAAAAGCATTTTCAGGCCGAATGAGCAAATATGCTTGTTTCTGCCAATTGCAGCAAAATACTGAAAGGAAAGTGGGTTTGCCTTCATATTTGACCCAGAACAACTCAGTTCAGCCTGGAAATATCATTGCAACAGCTTTTATTTAGTCACAAATCAAGAGTGTAAGTTTGTATGCGCTTAAAAGCATTTTCAGGCCGAATGAGCTGATTTCTGCTATTTGCAGCAAATTACTGAAGGGAAAGTGGGTTTGCCTTCATATTTGACCCAGAACAACTCAGTTCAGCATGGAAATATCATTGCAACAGCTTTTATTTAGCCAGAAATCAAGAGTGTAAGTTTTTATGCGCTTAAAAGCATTTTCAGGCCGAATGAGCAAATATGCTTGTTTCTGCCAATTGAAGCAAAATACTGAAAGGAAAGTGGGTTTGCCTTCATATTTGACCCAGAACAACTCAGTTCAGCATGGAAATATCATTGCAACAGCTTTTATTTAGCCAGAAATCAAGAGTGTAAGTTTTAATGCCCTTAAAAGCATTTTCAGGCCAAATGAGCTGATTTCTGCTATTTGCAGCAAAATACTGAAGGGAAAGTGGGTTTGCCTTCATATTTGACCCAGAACAACTCAGTTCAGCATGGAAATATCATTGCAACAGCTTTTATTTAGCCAGAAATCAAGAGTGTAAGTTTTTATGCGCTTAAAAGCATTTTCAGGCCGAATGAGCAAATATGCTTGTTTCTGCCAATTGCAGCAAAATACTGAAAGGAAAGTGGGTTTGCCTTCATATTTGACCCAGAACAACTCAGTTCAGCATGAAAATATCATTGCAACAGCTTTTATTTAGCCAGAAATCAAGAGTGTAAGTTTTTATGCGCTTAAAAGCATTTTCAGGCCAAATGAGCTGATTTCAGCTATTTGCAGCAAAATACTGAAGGGAAAGTGGGTTTGCCTTCATATTTGACCCAGAACAACTCAGTTCAGCATGGAAATATCATTGCAACAGCTTTTATTTAGCCAGAAATCAAGAGTGTAAGTTTTTATGCGCTTAAAAGCATTTTCAGGCCGAATGAGCAAATATGCTTGTTTCTGCCAATTGCAGCAAAATACTGAAAGGAAAGTGGGTTTGCCTTCATATTTGACCCAGAACAACTCAGTTCAGCCTGGAAATATCATTGCAACAGCTTTTATTTAGTCACAAATCAAGAGTGTAAGTTTGTATGCGCTTAAAAGCATTTTCAGGCCGAATGAGCTGATTTCTGCTATTTGCAGCAAATTACTGAAGGGAAAGTGGGTTTGCCTTCATATTTGACCCAGAACAACTCAGTTCAGCATGGAAATATCATTGCAACAGCTTTTATTTAGCCAGAAATCAAGAGTGTAAGTTTTTATGCGCTTAAAAGCATTTTCAGGCCGAATGAGCAAATATGCTTGTTTCTGCCAATTGCAGCAAAATACTGAAAGGAAAGTGGGTTTGCCTTCATATTTGACCCAGAACAACTCAGTTCAGCATGGAAATATCATTGCAACAGCTTTTATTTAGCCAGAAATCAAGAGTGTAAGTTTTTATGCGCTTAAAAGCATTTTCAGGCCGAATGAGCAAATATGCTTGTTTCTGCCAATTGCAGCAAAATACTGAAAGGAAAGTGGGTTTGCCTTCATATTTGACCCAGAACAACTCAGTTCAGCATGGAAATATCATTGCAACAGCTTTTATTTAGCCAGAAATCAAGAGTGTAAGTTTTTATGCGCTTAAAAGCATTTTCAGGCCGAATGAGCAAATATGCTTGTTTCTGCCAATTGCAGCAAAATACTGAAAGGAAAGTGGGTTTGCCTTCATATTTGACCCAGAACAACTCACTTCAGCATGGAAATATCATTGCAACAGCTTTTATTTAGCCAGAAATCAAGAGTGTAAGTTTTTATGCGCTTAAAAGCATTTTCAGGCCAAATGAGCTGATTTCTGCTATTTGCAGCAAAATACTGAAGGGAAAGTGGGTTTGCCTTCATATTTGACCCAGAACAACTCAGTTCAGCATGGAAATATCATTGCAACAGCTTTTATTTAGCCAGAAATCAAGAGTGTAAGTTTTTATGCGCTTAAAAGCATTTTCAGGGCAAATGAGCTGATTTCTGCTATTTGCAGCAAAATACTGAAGGGAAAGTGGGTTTGCCTTCATATTTGACCCAGAACAACTCAGTTCAGCATGGAAATATCATTGCAACAGCTTTTATTTAGCCAGAAATCAAGAGTGTAAGTTTTTATGCGCTTAAAAGCATTTTCAGGCCAAATGAGCTGATTTCTGCTATTTGCAGCAAAATACTGAAGGGAAAGTGGGTTTGCCTTCATATTTGACCCAGAACAACTCAGTTCAGCATGGAAATATCATTGCAACAGCTTTTATTTAGCCAGAAATCAAGAGTGTAAGTTTTTATGCGCTTAAAAGCATTTTCAGGCCGAATGAGCAAATATGCTTGTTTCTGCCAATTGCAGCAAAATACTGAAAGGAAAGTGGGTTTGCCTTCATATTTGACCCAGAACAACTCAGTTCAGCATGGAAATATCATTGCAATAGCTTTTATTTAGCCAGAAATCAAGAGTGTAAGTTTTTATGCGCTTAAAAGCATATTCAGGCCGAATGAGCAAATATGCTTGTTTCTGCCAATTGCTGCAAAATACTGAAAGGAAAGTGGGTTTGCCTTCATATTTGACCCAGAACAACTCAGTTCAGCATGGAAATATCATTGCAACAGCTTTTATTTAGCCAGAAATCAAGAGTGTAAGTTTTAATGCGCTTAAAAGCCTTTTCAGGCCAAATGAGCTGATTTCTGCTATTTGCAGCAAAATACTGAAGGGAAAGTGGGTTTGCCTTCATATTTGACCCAGAACAACTCAGTTCAGCATGGAAATATCATTGCAACAGCTTTTATTTAGCCAGAAATCAAGAGTGTAAGTTTTAATGCGCTTAAAAGCATTTTCAGGCCAAATGAGCTGATTTCTGCTATTTGCAGCAAAATACTGAAGGGAAAGTGGGTTTGCCTTCATATTTGACCCAGAACAACTCAGTTCAGCATGGAAATATCATTGCAACAGCTTTTATTTAGCCAGAAATCAAGAGTGTAAGTTTTTATGCGCTTAAAAGCATTTTCAGGCCGAATGAGCAAATATGCTTGTTTCTGCCAATTGCAGCAAAATACTGAAAGGAAAGTGGGTTTGCCTTCATATTCGACCCAGAACAACTCACTTCAGCATGGAAATATCATTGCAACAGCTTTTATTTAGCCAGAAATCAAGAGTGTAAGTTTTAATGCGCTTAAAAGCATTTTCAGGCCAAATGAGCTGAGTTCTGCTATTTGCAGCAAAATACTGAAGGGAAAGTGGGTTTGCCTTCATATTTGACCCAGAACAACTCAGTTCAGCATGGAAATATCATTGCAACAGCTTTTATTTAGCCAGAAATCAAGAGTGTAAGTTTTTATGCGCTTAAAAGCATTTTCAGGCCAAATGAGCTGATTTCAGCTATTTGCAGCAAAATACTGAAGGGAAAGTGGGTTTGCCTTCATATTTGACCCAGAACAACTCAGTTCAGCATGGAAATATCATTGCAACAGCTTTTATTTAGCCAGAAATCAAGAGTGTAAGTTTTTATGCGCTTAAAAGCATTTTCAGGCCGAATGAGCAAATATGCTTGTTTCTGCCAATTGCAGCAAAATACTGAAAGGAAAGTGGGTTTGCCTTCATATTTGACCCATAACAACTCAGTTCAGCATGGAAATAATATTGCAACAGCTTTTATTTAGCCAGAAATCAAGAGTGTAAGTTTTTATGCGCTTAAAAGCATTTTCAGGCCGAATGAGCAAATATGCTTGTTTCTGCCAATTGCAGCAAAATACTGAAAGGAAAGTGGGTTTGCCTTCATATTTGACCCAGAACAACTCAGTTCAGCATGGAAATATCATTGCAACAGCTTTTATTTAGCCAGAAATCAAGAGTGTAAGTTTTTATGCGCTTAAAAGCATATTCAGGCCAAATGAGCTGATTTCTGCTATTTGCAGCAAAATACTGAAGGGAAAGTGGGTTTGCCTTCATATTTGACCCAGAACAACTCAGTTCAGCATGGAAATATCATTGCAACAGCTTTTATTTAGCCAGAAATCAAGAGTGTAAGTTTTTATGCGCTTAAAAGCATTTTCAGGCCAAATGAGCTGATTTCTGCTATTTGCAGCAAAATACTGAAGGGAAAGTGGGTTTGCCTTCATATTTGACCCAGAACAACTCAGTTCAGCATGGAAATATCATTGCAACAGCTTTTATTTAGCCAGAAATCAAGAGTGTAAGTTTTTATGCGCTTAAAAGCATTTTCAGGCCAAATGAGCAAATATGCTTGTTTCTGCCAATTGCAGCAAAATACTGAAGGGAAAGTGGGTTTGCCTTCATATTTGACCCAGAACAACTCAGTTCAGCATGGAAATATCATTGCAACAGCTTTTATTTAGCCAGAAATCAAGAGTGTAAGTTTTTATGCGCTTAAAAGCATTTTCAAGCCAAATGAGCTGATTTCTGCTATTTGCAGCAAAATACTGAAGGGAAAGTGGGTTTGCCTTCATATTTGACCCAGAACAACTCAGTTCAGCATGGAAATATCATTGCAACAGCTTTTATTTAGCCAGAAATCAAGAGTGTAAGTTTTTATGCGCTTAAAAGCATTTTCAGGCCGAATGAGCAAATATGCTTGCTCTGCCAATTGCAGCAAAATACTGAAAGGAAAGTGGGTTTGCCTTCATATTTGACCCAGAACAACTCAGTTCAGCATGGAAATATCATTGCAACAGCTTTTATTTAGCCAGAAATCAAGAGTGTAAGTTTTTATGCGCTTAAAAGCATTTTCAGGCCAAATGAGCTTATTTCTGCTATTTGCAGCAAAATACTGAAGGGAAAGTGGGTTTGCCTTCATATTTGACCCAGAACAACTCAGTTCAGCATGGAAATATCATTGCAACAGCTTTTATTTAGCCAGAAATCAAGAGTGTAAGTTTTTATGCGCTTAAAAGCATTTTCAGGCCGAATGAGCAAATATGCTTGTTTCTGCCAATTGCAGCAAAATACTGAAAGGAAAGTGGGTTTGCCTTCATATTTGACCCAGAACAACTCAGTTCAGCCTGGAAATATCATTGCAACAGCTTTTTTTTAGTCACAAATCAAGAGTGTAAGTTTGTATGCGCTTAAAAGCATTTTCAGGCCGAATGAGCTGATTTCTGCTATTTGCAGCAAATTACTGAAGGGAAAGTGGGTTTGCCTTCATATTTGACCCAGAACAACTCAGTTCAGCATGGAAATATCATTGCAACAGCTTTTATTTAGCCAGAAATCAAGAGTGTAAGTTTTTATGCGCTTAAAAGCATTTTCAGGCCGAATGAGCAAATATGCTTGTTTCTGCCAATTGCAGCAAAATACTGAAAGGAAAGTGGGTTTGCCTTCATATTTGACCCAGAACAACTCAGTTCAGCATGGAAATATCATTGCAACAGCTTTTATTTAGCCAGAAATCAAGAGTGTAAGTTTTTATGCGCTTAAAAGCATTTTCAGGCCAAATGAGCTGATTTCTGCTATTTGCAGCAAAATACTGAAGGGAAAGTGGGTTTGCCTTCATATTTGACCCAGAACAACTCAGTTCAGCATGGAAATATCATTGCAACAGCTTTTATTTAGCCAGAAATCAAGAGTGTAAGTTTTTATGCGCTTAAAAGCATTTTCAGGCCGAATGAGCAAAAATGCTTGTTTCTGCCAATTGCAGCAAAATACTGAAAGGAAAGTGGGTTTGCCTTCATATTTGACCCAGAACAACTCAGTTCAGCATGGAAATATCATTGCAACAGCTTTTATTTAGCCAGAAATCAAGAGTGTAAGTTTTTATGCGCTTAAAAGCATTTTCAGGCCAAATGAGCTGATTTCTGCTATTTGCAGCAAAATACTGAAGGGAAAGTGGGTTTGCCTTCATATTTGACCCAGAACAACTCAGTTCAGCATGGAAATATCATTGCAACAGCTTTTATTTAGCCAGAAATCAAGAGTGTAAGTTTTTATGCGCTTAAAAGCATTTTCAGGCCAAATGAGCTGATTTCTGCTATTTGCAGCAAAATACTGAAGGTAAAGTGGGTTTGCCTTCATATTTGAACCAGAACAACTCAGTTCAGTATGGAAATATCATTGCAACAGCTTTTATTTAGCCAGAAATCAAGAGTGTAAGTTTTTATGCGCTTAAAAGCATTTTCAGGCCGAATGAGCAAATATGCTTGTTTCTGCCAATTGCAGCAAAATACTGAAAGGAAAGTGGGTTTGCCTTCATATTTGACCCAGAACAACTCAGTTCAGCATGGAAATATCATTGCAACAGCTTTTATTTAGCCAGAAATCAAGAGTGTAAGTTTTAATGCGCTTAAAAGCATTTTCAGGCCAAATGAGCTGATTTCTGCTATTTGCAGCAAAATACTGAAGGGAAAGTGGGTTTGCCTTCATATTTGACCCAGAACAACTCAGTTCAGCATGGAAATATCATTGCAACAGCTTTTATTTAGCCAGAAATCAAGAGTGTAAGTTTTTATGCGCTTAAAAGCATTTTCAGGCCAAATGAGCTGATTTCTGCTATTTGCAGCAAAATACTGAAGGGAAAGTGGGTTTGCCTTCATATTTGACCCAGAACAACTCAGTTCAGCATGGAAATATCATTGCAACAGCTTTTATTTAGCCAGAAATCAAGAGTGTAAGTTTTTATGCGCTTAAAAGCATTTTCAGGCCGAATGAGCAAATATGCTTGTTTCTGCCAATTGCAGCAAAATACTGAAAGGAAAGTGGGTTTGCCTTCATATTTGACCCAGAACAACTCAGTTCAGCATGGAAATATCATTGCAACAGCTTTTATTTAGCCAGAAATCAAGAGTGTAAGTTATTATGTGCTTAAAAGCATTTTCAGGCCAAATGAGCTGATTTCTGCTATTTGCAGCAAAATACTGAAGGGAAAGTGGGTTTGCCTTCATATTTGACCCAGAACAACTCAGTTCAGCATGGAAATATCATTGCAACAGCTTTTATTTAGCCAGAAATCAAGAGTGTAAGTTTTTATGCGCTTAAAAGCATTTTCAGGCCAAATGAGCTGATTTCAGCTATTTGCAGCAAAATACTGAAGGGAAAGTGGGTTTGCCTTCATATTTGACCCAGAACAACTCACTTCAGCATGGAAATATCATTGCAACAGCTTTTATTTAGCCAGAAATCAAGAGTGTAAGTTTTTATGCGCTTAAAAGCATTTTCAGGCCGAATGAGCAAATATGCTTGTTTCTGCCAATTGCTGCAAAATACTGAAAGGAAAGTGGGTTTGCCTTCATATTTGACCCAGAACAACTCAGTTCAGCATGGAAATATCATTGCAACAGCTTTTATTTAGCCAGAAATCAAGAGTGTAAGTTTTAATGCGCTTAAAAGCATTTTCAGGCCAAATGAGCTGATTTCTGCTATTTGCAGCAAAATACTGAAGGGAAAGTGGGTTTGCCTTCATATTTGACCCAGAACAACTCAGTTCAGCATGGAAATATCATTGCAACAGCTTTTATTTAGCCAGAAATCAAGAGTGTAAGTTTTTATGCGCTTAAAAGCATTTTCAGGCCGAATGAGCAAATATGCTTGTTTCTGCCAATTGCAGCAAAATACTGAAAGGAAAGTGGGTTTGCCTTCATATTTGACCCAGAACAACTCAGTTCAGCATGGAAATATCATTGCAACAGCTTTTATTTAGCCAGAAATCAAGAGTGTAAGTTTTTATGCGCTTAAAAGCATTTTCAGGCCAAATGAGCTGATTTCAGCTATTTGCAGCAAAATACTGAAGGGAAAGTGGGTTTGCCTTCATATTTGACCCAGAACAACTCAGTTCAGCATGGAAATATCATTGCAACAGCTTTTATTTAGCCAGAAATCAAGAGTGTAAGTTTTTATGCGCTTAAAAGCATTTTCAGGCCGAATGAGCAAATATGCTTGTTTCTGCCAATTGCAGCAAAATACTGAAAGGAAAGTGGGTTTGCCTTCATATTTGACCCAGAACAACTCAGTTCAGCATGGAAATATCATTGCAACAGCTTTTATTTAGCCAGAAATCAAGAGTGTACGTTTTTATGCGCTTAAAAGCATTTTCAGGCCGAATGAGCAAATATGCTTGTTTCTGCCAATTGCAGCAAAATACTGAAAGGAAAGTGGGTTTGCCTTCATATTTGACCCAGAACAACTCACTTCAGCATGGAAATATCATTGCAACAGCTTTTATTTAGCCAGAAATCAAGAGTGTAAGTTTTTATGCGCTTAAAAGCATATTCAGTCCAAATGAGTTGATTTCTGCTATTTGCAGCAAAATACTGAAGGGAAAGTGGGTTTGCCTTCATATTTGACCCAGAACAACTCAGTTCAGCATGGAAATATCATTGCAACAGCTTTTATTTAGCCAGAAATCAAGAGTGTAAGTTTTTATGCGCTTAAAAGCATTTTCAGGGCAAATGAGCTGATTTCTGCTATTTGCAGCAAAATACTGAAGGGAAAGTGGGTTTGCCTTCATATTTGAACCAGAACAACTCAGTTCAGTATGGAAATATCATTGCAACAGCTTTTATTTAGCCAGAAATCAAGAGTGTAAGTTTTTATGCGCTTAAAAGCATTTTCAGGCCGAATGAGCAAATATGCTTGTTTCTGCCAATTGCAGCAAAATACTGAAAGGAAAGTGGGTTTGCCTTCATATTTGACCCAGAACAACTCAGTTCAGCATGGAAATATCATTGCAACAGCTTTTATTTAGCCAGAAATCAAGAGTGTAAGTTTTTATGCGCTTAAAAGCATTTTCAGGCCGAATGAGCAAATATGCTTGTTTCTGCCAATTGCAGCAAAATACTGAAAGGAAAGTGGGTTTGCCTTCATATTTGACCCAGAACAACTCAGTTCAGCATGGAAATATCATTGCAACAGCTTTTATTTAGCCAGAAATCAAGAGTGTAAGTTTTTATGCGCTTAAAAGCATATTCAGGCCAAATGAGCTGATTTCTGCTATTTGCAGCAAAATACTGAAGGGAAAGTGGGTTTGCCTTCATATTTGACCCAGAACAACTCAGTTCAGCATGGAAATATCATTGCAACAGCTTTTATTTAGCCAGAAATCAAGAGTGTAAGTTTTTATGCGCCTAAAAGCATTTTCAGGGCAAATGAGCTGATTTCTGCTATTTGCAGCAAAATACAGAAGGGAAAGTGGGTTTGCCTTCATATTTGAACCAGAACAACTCAGTTCAGTATGGAAATATCATTGCAACAGCTTTTATTTAGCCAGAAATCAAGAGTGTAAGTTTTTATGCGCTTAAAAGCATTTTCAGGCCGAATGAGCAAATATGCTTGTTTCTGCCAATTGCAGCAAAATACTGAAAGGAAAGTGGGTTTGCCTTCATATTTGACCCAGAACAACTCAGTTCAGCATGGAAATATCATTGCAACAGCTTTTATTTAGCCAGAAATCAAGAGTGTAAGTTTTTATGCGCTTAAAAGCATTTTCAGGCCGAATGAGCAAATATGCTTGTTTCTGCCAATTGCAGCAAAATACTGAAGGGAAAGTGGGTTTGCCTTCATATTTGACCCAGAACAACTCAGTTCAGCATGGAAATATCATTGCAACAGCTTTTATTTAGCCAGAAATCAAGAGTGTAAGTTTTTATGCGCTTAAAAGCATTTTCAGGCCAAATGAGCTGATTTCTGCTATTTGCAGCAAAATACTGAAGGGAAAGTGGGTTTGCCTTCATATTTGACCCAGAACAACTCAGTTCAGCATGGAAATATCATTGCAACAGCTTTTATTTAGCCAGAAATCAAGAGTGTAAGTTTTTATGCGCTTAAAAGCATTTTCAGGCCGAATGAGCAAATATGCTTGTTTCTGCCAATTGCTGCAAAATACTGAAAGGAAAGTGGGTTTGCCTTCATATTTGACCCAGAAAAACTCAGTTCAGCATGGAAATATCATTGCAACAGCTTTTATTTAGCCAGAAATCAAGAGTGTAAGTTTTAATGCGCTTAAAAGCATTTTCAGGCCAAATGAGCTGATTTCTGCTATTTGCAGCAAAATACTGAAGGGAAAGTGGGTTTGCCTTCATATTTGACCCAGAACAACTCAGTTCAGCATGGAAATATCATTGCAACAGCTTTTATTTAGCCAGAAATCAAGAGTGTAAGTTTTAATGCGCTTAAAAGCATTTTCAGGCCAAATGAGCTGATTTCTGCTATTTGCAGCAAAATACTGAAGGGAAAGTGGGTTTGCCTTCATATTTGACCCAGAACAACTCAGTTCAGCATGGAAATATCATTGCAACAGCTTTTATTTAGCCAGAAATCAAGAGTGTAAGTTTTTATGCGCTTAAAAGCATTTTCAGGCCGAATGAGCAAATATGCTTGTTTCTGCCAATTGCAGCAAAATACTGAAAGGAAAGTGGGTTTGCCTTCATATTTGACCCAGAACAACTCAGTTCAGCATGGAAATATCATTGCAACAGCTTTTATTTAGCCAGAAATCAAGAGTGTAAGTTTTTATGCGCTTAAAAGCATTTTCAGGCCAAATGAGCTGATTTCAGCTATTTGCAGCAAAATACTGAAGGGAAAGTGGGTTTGCCTTCATATTTGACCCAGAACAACTCAGTTCAGCATGGAAATATCATTGCAACAGCTTTTATTTAGCCAGAAATCAAGAGTGTAAGTTTTTATGCGCTTAAAAGCATTTTCAGGCCGAATGAGCAAATATGCCTGTTTTTGCCAAATGCAGCAAAATACTGAAAGGAAAGTGGGTTTGCCTTCATATTTGAGCCAGAACAACTCAGTTCAGCATGGAAATATCATTGCAACAGCTTTTATTTAGCCAGAAATCAAGAGTGTAAGTTTTTATGCGCTTAAAAGCATTTTCAGGCCGAATGAGCAAATATGCCTGTTTCTGCCAAATGCAGCAAAATACTGAAAGGAAAGTGGGTTTGCCTTCATATTTGAGCCAGAACAACTCAGTTCAGAATGGAAATATCATTGCAACAGCTTTTATTTAGCCAGAAATCAAGAGTGTAAGTTATTATGCGCTTAAAAGCATTTTCAGGCCAAATGAGCTGATTTCTGCTATTTGCAGCAAAATACTGAAGGGAAAGTGGGTTTGCCTTCATATTTGACCCAGAACAACTCAGTTCAGCATGGAAATATCATTGCAACAGCTTTTATTTAGCCAGAAATCAAGAGTGTAAGTTTTTATGCGCTTAAAAGCATTTTCAGGCCAAATGAGCTGATTTCAGCTATTTGCAGCAAAATACTGAAGGGAAAGTGGGTTTGCCTTCATATTTGACCCAGAACAACTCAGTTCAGCATGGAAATATCATTGCAACAGCTTTTATTTAGCCAGAAATCAAGAGTGTAAGTTTTTATGCGCTTAAAAGCATTTTCAGGCCGAATGAGCAAATATGCTTGTTTCTGCCAATTGCAGCAAAATACTGAAAGGAAAGTGGGTTTGCCTTCATATTTGACCCAGAACAACTCACTTCAGCATGGAAATATCATTGCAACAGCTTTTATTTAGCCAGAAATCAAGAGTGTAAGTTTTTATGCACTTAAAAGCATTTTCAGGCCGAATGAGCAAATATGCTTGTTTCTGCCAATTGCTGCAAAATACTGAAAGGAAAGTGGGTTTGCCTTCATATTTGACCCAGAAAAACTCAGTTCAGCATGGAAATATCATTGCAACAGCTTTTATTTAGCCAGAAATCAAGAGTGTAAGTTTTAATGCGCTTAAAAGCATTTTCAGGCCAAATGAGCTGATTTCTGCTATTTGCAGCAAAATACTGAAGGGAAAGTGGGTTTGCCTTCATATTTGACCCAGAACAACTCAGTTCAGCATGGAAATATCATTGCAACAGCTTTTATTTAGCCAGAAATCAAGAGTGTAAGTTTTAATGCGCTTAAAAGCATTTTCAGGCCAAATGAGCTGATTTCTGCTATTTGCAGCAAAATACTGAAGGGAAAGTGGGTTTGCCTTCATATTTGACCCAGAACAACTCAGTTCAGCATGGAAATATCATTGCAACAGCTTTTATTTAGCCAGAAATCAAGAGTGTAAGTTTTTATGCGCTTAAAAGCATTTTCAGGCCGAATGAGCAAATATGCTTGTTTCTGCCAATTGCAGCAAAATACTGAAAGGAAAGTGGGTTTGCCTTCATATTTGACCCAGAACAACTCAGTTCAGCATGAAAATATCATTGCAACAGCTTTTATTTAGCCAGAAATCAAGAGTGTAAGTTTTTATGCGCTTAAAAGCATTTTCAGGCCAAATGAGCTGATTTCAGCTATTTGCAGCAAAATACTGAAGGGAAAGTGGGTTTGCCTTCATATTTGACCCAGAACAACTCAGTTCAGCATGGAAATATCATTGCAACAGCTTTTATTTAGCCAGAAATCAAGAGTGTAAGTTTTTATGCGCTTAAAAGCATTTTCAGGCCGAATGAGCAAATATGCTTGTTTCTGCCAATTGCAGCAAAATACTGAAAGGAAAGTGGGTTTGCCTTCATATTTGACCCAGAACAACTCAGTTCAGCCTGGAAATATCATTGCAACAGCTTTTATTTAGTCACAAATCAAGAGTGTAAGTTTGTATGCGCTTAAAAGCATTTTCAGGCCGAATGAGCTGATTTCTGCTATTTGCAGCAAATTACTGAAGGGAAAGTGGGTTTGCCTTCATATTTGACCCAGAACAACTCAGTTCAGCATGGAAATATCATTGCAACAGCTTTTATTTAGCCAGAAATCAAGAGTGTAAGTTTTTATGCGCTTAAAAGCATTTTCAGGCCGAATGAGCAAATATGCTTGTTTCTGCCAATTGCAGCAAAATACTGAAAGGAAAGTGGGTTTGCCTTCATATTTGACCCAGAACAACTCAGTTCAGCATGGAAATATCATTGCAACAGCTTTTATTTAGCCAGAAATCAAGAGTGTAAGTTTTTATGCGCTTAAAAGCATTTTCAGGCCAAATGAGCTGATTTCTGCTATTTGCAGCAAAATACTGAAGGGAAAGTGGGTTTGCCTTCATATTTGACCCAGAACAACTCAGTTCAGCATGGAAATATCATTGCAACAGCTTTTATTTAGCCAGAAATCAAGAGTGTAAGTTTTTATGCGCTTAAAAGCATTTTCAGGCCGAATGAGCAAATATGCTTGTTTCTGCCAATTGCAGCAAAATACTGAAAGGAAAGTGGGTTTGCCTTCATATTTGACCCAGAACAACTCAGTTCAGCATGGAAATATCATTGCAACAGCTTTTATTTAGCCAGAAATCAAGAGTGTAAGTTTTTATGCGCTTAAAAGCATTTTCAGGCCGAATGAGCAAATATGCTTGTTTCTGCCAATTGCAGCAAAATACTGAAGGGAAAGTGGGTTTGCCTTCATATTTGACCCAGAACAACTCAGTTCAGCATGGAAATATCATTGCAACAGCTTTTATTTAGCCAGAAATCAAGAGTGTAAGTTTTTATGCGCTTAAAAGCATTTTCAGGCCAAATGAGCTGATTTCAGCTATTTGCAGCAAAATACTGAAGGGAAAGTGGGTTTGCCTTCATATTTGACCCAGAACAACTCAGTTCAGCATGGAAATATCATTGCAACAGCTTTTATTTAGCCAGAAATCAAGAGTGTAAGTTTTTATGCGCTTAAAAGCATTTTCAGGCCGAATGAGCAAATATGCTTGTTTCTGCCAATTGCAGCAAAATACTGAAAGGAAAGTGGGTTTGCCTTCATATTTGACCCAGAACAACTCACTTCAGCATGGAAATATCATTGCAACAGCTTTTATTTAGCCAGAAATCAAGAGTGTAAGTTTTTATGCACTTAAAAGCATTTTCAGGCCGAATGAGCAAATATGCTTGTTTCTGCCAATTGCTGCAAAATACTGAAAGGAAAGTGGGTTTGCCTTCATATTTGACCCAGAAAAACTCAGTTCAGCATGGAAATATCATTGCAACAGCTTTTATTTAGCCAGAAATCAAGAGTGTAAGTTTTAATGCGCTTAAAAGCATTTTCAGGCCAAATGAGCTGATTTCTGCTATTTGCAGCAAAATACTGAAGGGAAAGTGGGTTTGCCTTCATATTTGACCCAGAACAACTCAGTTCAGCATGGAAATATCATTGCAACAGCTTTTATTTAGCCAGAAATCAAGAGTGTAAGTTTTAATGCGCTTAAAAGCATTTTCAGGCCAAATGAGCTGATTTCTGCTATTTGCAGCAAAATACTGAAGGGAAAGTGGGTTTGCCTTCATATTTGACCCAGAACAACTCAGTTCAGCATGGAAATATCATTGCAACAGCTTTTATTTAGCCAGAAATCAAGAGTGTAAGTTTTTATGCGCTTAAAAGCATTTTCAGGCCGAATGAGCAAATATGCTTGTTTCTGCCAATTGCAGCAAAATACTGAAAGGAAAGTGGGTTTGCCTTCATATTTGACCCAGAACAACTCAGTTCAGCATGAAAATATCATTGCAACAGCTTTTATTTAGCCAGAAATCAAGAGTGTAAGTTTTTATGCGCTTAAAAGCATTTTCAGGCCGAATGAGCAAATATGCTTGTTTCTGCCAATTGCAGCAAAATACTGAAAGGAAAGTGGGTTTGCCTTCATATTTGACCCAGAACAACTCAGTTCAGCATGGAAATATCATTGCAACAGCTTTTATTTAGCCAGAAATCAAGAGTGTAAGTTTTTATGCGCTTAAAAGCATTTTCAGGCCGAATGAGCAAATATGCTTGTTTCTGCCAATTGCAGCAAAATACTGAAGGGAAAGTGGGTTTGCCTTCATATTTGACCCAGAACAACTCAGTTCAGCATGGAAATATCATTGCAACAGCTTTTATTTAGCCAGAAATCAAGAGTGTAAGTTTTTATGCGCTTAAAAGCATTTTCAGGCCAAATGAGCTGATTTCAGCTATTTGCAGCAAAATACTGAAGGGAAAGTGGGTTTGCCTTCATATTTGACCCAGAACAACTCAGTTCAGCATGGAAATATCATTGCAACAGCTTTTATTTAGCCAGAAATCAAGAGTGTAAGTTTTTATGCGCTTAAAAGCATTTTCAGGCCGAATGAGCAAATATGCTTGTTTCTGCCAATTGCAGCAAAATACTGAAAGGAAAGTGGGTTTGCCTTCATATTTGACCCAGAACAACTCACTTCAGCATGGAAATATCATTGCAACAGCTTTTATTTAGCCAGAAATCAAGAGTGTAAGTTTTTATGCACTTAAAAGCATTTTCAGGCCGAATGAGCAAATATGCTTGTTTCTGCCAATTGCTGCAAAATACTGAAAGGAAAGTGGGTTTGCCTTCATATTTGACCCAGAAAAACTCAGTTCAGCATGGAAATATCATTGCAACAGCTTTTATTTAGCCAGAAATCAAGAGTGTAAGTTTTAATGCGCTTAAAAGCATTTTCAGGCCAAATGAGCTGATTTCTGCTATTTGCAGCAAAATACTGAAGGGAAAGTGGGTTTGCCTTCATATTTGACCCAGAACAACTCAGTTCAGCATGGAAATATCATTGCAACAGCTTTTATTTAGCCAGAAATCAAGAGTGTAAGTTTTAATGCGCTTAAAAGCATTTTCAGGCCAAATGAGCTGATTTCTGCTATTTGCAGCAAAATACTGAAGGGAAAGTGGGTTTGCCTTCATATTTGACCCAGAACAACTCAGTTCAGCATGGAAATATCATTGCAACAGCTTTTATTTAGCCAGAAATCAAGAGTGTAAGTTTTTATGCGCTTAAAAGCATTTTCAGGCCAAATGAGCTGATTTCAGCTATTTGCAGCAAAATACTGAAGGGAAAGTGGGTTTGCCTTCATATTTGACCCAGAACAACTCAGTTCAGCATGGAAATATCATTGCAACAGCTTTTATTTAGCCAGAAATCAAGAGTGTAAGTTTTTATGCGCTTAAAAGCATTTTCAGGCCGAATGAGCAAATATGCTTGTTTCTGCCAATTGCAGCAAAATACTGAAAGGAAAGTGGGTTTGCCTTCATATTTGACCCAGAACAACTCAGTTCAGCCTGGAAATATCATTGCAACAGCTTTTATTTAGTCACAAATCAAGAGTGTAAGTTTGTATGCGCTTAAAAGCATTTTCAGGCCGAATGAGCTGATTTCTGCTATTTGCAGCAAATTACTGAAGGGAAAGTGGGTTTGCCTTCATATTTGACCCAGAACAACTCAGTTCAGCATGGAAATATCATTGCAACAGCTTTTATTTAGCCAGAAATCAAGAGTGTAAGTTTTTATGCGCTTAAAAGCATTTTCAGGCCGAATGAGCAAATATGCTTGTTTCTGCCAATTGCAGCAAAATACTGAAAGGAAAGTGGGTTTGCCTTCATATTTGACCCAGAACAACTCAGTTCAGCATGGAAATATCATTGCAACAGCTTTTATTTAGCCAGAAATCAAGAGTGTAAGTTTGTATGCGCTTAAAAGCATTTTCAGGCCAAATGAGCTGATTTCAGCTATTTGCAGCAAAATACTGAAGGGAAAGTGGGTTTGCCTTCATATTTGACCCAGAACAACTCAGTTCAGCATGGAAATATCATTGCAACAGCTTTTATTTAGCCAGAAATCAAGAGTGTAAGTTTTTATGCGCTTAAAAGCATTTTCAGGCCGAATGAGCAAATATGCTTGTTTCTGCCAATTGCAGCAAAATACTGAAAGTAAAGTGGGTTTGCCTTCATATTTGACCCAGAACAACTCAGTTCAGCCTGGAAATATCATTGCAACAGCTTTTATTTAGTCACAAATCAAGAGTGTAAGTTTGTATGCGCTTAAAAGCATTTTCAGGCCGAATGAGCTGATTTCTGCTATTTGCAGCAAATTACTGAAGGGAAAGTGGGTTTGCCTTCATATTTGACCCAGAACAACTCAGTTCAGCATGGAAATATCATTGCAACAGCTTTTATTTAGCCAGAAATCAAGAGTGTAAGTTTTTATGCGCTTAAAAGCATTTTCAGGCCGAATGAGCAAATATGCTTGTTTCTGCCAATTGCAGCAAAATACTGAAAGGAAAGTGGGTTTGCCTTCATATTTGACCCAGAACAACTCAGTTCAGCATGGAAATATCATTGCAACAGCTTTTATTTAGCCAGAAATCAAGAGTGTAAGTTTTTATGCGCTTAAAAGCATTTTCAGGCCGAATGAGCAAATATGCTTGTTTCTGCCAATTGCAGCAAAATACTGAAAGGAAAGTGGGTTTGCCTTCATATTTGACCCAGAACAACTCAGTTCAGCATGGAAATATCATTGCAACAGCTTTTATTTAGCCAGAAATCAAGAGTGTAAGTTTTTATGCGCTTAAAAGCATTTTCAGGCCGAATGAGCAAATATGCTTGTTTCTGCCAATTGCAGCAAAATACTGAAAGGAAAGTGGGTTTGCCTTCATATTTGACCCAGAACAACTCAGTTCAGCATGGAAATATCATTGCAACAGCTTTTATTTAGCCAGAAATCAAGAGTGTAAGTTTTTATGCGCTTAAAAGCATTTTCAGGGCAAATGAGCTGATTTCTGCTATTTGCAGCAAAATACTGAAGGGAAAGTGGGTTTGCCTTCATATTTGACCCAGAACAACTCAGTTCAGCATGGAAATATCATTGCAACAGCTTTTATTTAGCCAGAAATCAAGAGTGTAAGTTTTTATGCGCTTAAAAGCATTTTCAGGCCAAATGAGCTGATTTCTGCTATTTGCAGCAAAATACTGAAGGGAAAGTGGGTTTGCCTTCATATTTGACCCAGAACAACTCAGTTCAGCATGGAAATATCATTGCAACAGCTTTTATTTAGCCAGAAATCAAGAGTGTAAGTTTTTATGCGCTTAAAAGCATTTTCAGGCCGAATGAGCAAATATGCTTGTTTCTGCCAATTGCAGCAAAATACTGAAAGGAAAGTGGGTTTGCCTTCATATTTGACCCAGAACAACTCAGTTCAGCATGGAAATATCATTGCAATAGCTTTTATTTAGCCAGAAATCAAGAGTGTAAGTTTTTATGCGCTTAAAAGCATATTCAGGCCGAATGAGCAAATATGCTTGTTTCTGCCAATTGCTGCAAAATACTGAAAGGAAAGTGGGTTTGCCTTCATATTTGACCCAGAAAAACTCAGTTCAGCATGGAAATATCATTGCAACAGCTTTTATTTAGCCAGAAATCAAGAGTGTAAGTTTTAATGCGCTTAAAAGCATTTTCAGGCCAAATGAGCTGATTTCTGCTATTTGCAGCAAAATACTGAAGGGAAAGTGGGTTTGCCTTCATATTTGACCCAGAACAACTCAGTTCAGCATGGAAATATCATTGCAACAGCTTTTATTTAGCCAGAAATCAAGAGTGTAAGTTTTAATGCGGTTAAAAGCATTTTCAGGCCAAATGAGCTGATTTCTGCTATTTGCAGCAAAATACTGAAGGGAAAGTGGGTTTGCCTTCATATTTGACCCAGAACAACTCAGTTCAGCATGGAAATATCATTGCAACAGCTTTTATTTAGCCAGAAATCAAGAGTGTAAGTTTTTATGCGCTTAAAAGCATTTTCAGGCCGAATGAGCAAATATGCTTGTTTCTGCCAATTGCAGCAAAATACTGAAAGGAAAGTGGGTTTGCCTTCATATTCGACCCAGAACAACTCACTTCAGCATGGAAATATCATTGCAACAGCTTTTATTTAGCCAGAAATCAAGAGTGTAAGTTTTAATGCGCTTAAAAGCATTTTCAGGCCAAATGAGCTGATTTCTGCTATTTGCAGCAAAATACTGAAGGGAAAGTGGGTTTGCCTTCATATTTGACCCAGAACAACTCAGTTCAGCATGGAAATATCATTGCAACAGCTTTTATTTAGCCAGAAATCAAGAGTGTAAGTTTTTATGCGCTTAAAAGCATTTTCAGGCCAAATGAGCTGATTTCAGCTATTTGCAGCAAAATACTGAAGGGAAAGTGGGTTTGCCTTCATATTTGACCCAGAACAACTCAGTTCAGCATGGAAATATCATTGCAACAGCTTTTATTTAGCCAGAAATCAAGAGTGTAAGTTTTTATGCGCTTAAAAGCATTTTCAGGCCGAATGAGCAAATATGCTTGTTTCTGCCAATTGCAGCAAAATACTGAAAGGAAAGTGGGTTTGCCTTCATATTTGACCCATAACAACTCAGTTCAGCATGGAAATAATATTGCAACAGCTTTTATTTAGCCAGAAATCAAGAGTGTAAGTTTTTATGCGCTTAAAAGCATTTTCAGGCCGAATGAGCAAATATGCTTGTTTCTGCCAATTGCAGCAAAATACTGAAAGGAAAGTGGGTTTGCCTTCATATTTGACCCAGAACAACTCAGTTCAGCATGGAAATATCATTGCAACAGCTTTTATTTAGCCAGAAATCAAGAGTGTAAGTTTTTATGCGCTTAAAAGCATATTCAGGCCAAATGAGCTGATTTCTGCTATTTGCAGCAAAATACTGAAGGGAAAGTGGGTTTGCCTTCATATTTGACCCAGAACAACTCAGTTCAGCATGGAAATATCATTGCAACAGCTTTTATTTAGCCAGAAATCAAGAGTGTAAGTTTTTATGCGCTTAAAAGCATTTTCAGGCCAAATGAGCTGATTTCTGCTATTTGCAGCAAAATACTGAAGGGAAAGTGGGTTTGCCTTCATATTTGACCCAGAACAACTCAGTTCAGCATGGAAATATCATTGCAACAGCTTTTATTTAGCCAGAAATCAAGAGTGTAAGTTTTTATGCGCTTAAAAGCATATTCAGGCCAAATGAGCTGA
Source organism: Channa argus (assembly GCF_033026475.1). Taxonomy (NCBI): domain Eukaryota; kingdom Metazoa; phylum Chordata; class Actinopteri; order Anabantiformes; family Channidae; genus Channa; species Channa argus. Next base: position 952,395 of record NW_027125226.1, read on the forward strand.
TTTCTGCTATTTGCAGCAAAATACTGAAGGGAAAGTGGGTTTGCCTTCATATTTGACCCAGAACAACTCAGTTCAGCATGGAAATATCATTGCAACAGCTTTTATTTAGCCAGAAATCAAGAGTGTAAGTTTTTATGCGCTTAAAAGCATTTTCAGGCCAAATGAGCTGATTTCTGCTATTTGCAGCAAAATACTGAAGGGAAAGTGGGTTTGCCTTCATATTTGACCCAGAACAACTCAGTTCAGCATGGAAATATCATTGCAACAGCTTTTATTTAGCCAGAAATCAAGAGTGTAAGTTTTTATGCGCTTAAAAGCATTTTCAGGCCAAATGAGCAAATATGCTTGTTTCTGTCAATTGCAGCAAAATACTGAAGGGAAAGTGGGTTTGCCTTCATATTTGACCCAGAACAACTCAGTTCAGCATGGAAATATCATTGCAACAGCTTTTATTTAGCCAGAAATCAAGAGTGTAAGTTTTTATGCGCTTAAAAGCATTTTCAAGCCAAATGAGCTGATTTCTGCTATTTGCAGCAAAATACTGAAGGGAAAGTGGGTTTGCCTTCATATTTGACCCAGAACAACTCAGTTCAGCATGGAAATATCATTGCAACAGCTTTTATTTAGCCAGAAATCAAGAGTGTAAGTTTTTATGCGCTTAAAAGCATTTTCAGGCCGAATGAGCAAATATGCTTGCTCTGCCAATTGCAGCAAAATACTGAAAGGAAAGTGGGTTTGCCTTCATATTTGACCCAGAACAACTCAGTTCAGCATGGAAATATCATTGCAACAGCTTTTATTTAGCCAGAAATCAAGAGTGTAAGTTTTTATGCGCTTAAAAGCATTTTCAGGCCAAATGAGCTTATTTCTGCTATTTGCAGCAAAATACTGAAGGGAAAGTGGGTTTGCCTTCATATTTGACCCAGAACAACTCAGTTCAGCATGGAAATATCATTGCAACAGCTTTTATTTAGCCAGAAATCAAGAGTGTAAGTTTTTATGCGCTTAAAAGCATTTTCAGGCCGAATGAGCAAATATGCTTGTTTCTGCCAATTGCAGCAAAATACTGAAAGGAAAGTGGGTTTGCCTTCATATTTGACCCAGAACAACTCAGTTCAGCCTGGAAATATCATTGCAACAGCTTTTTTTTAGTCACAAATCAAGAGTGTAAGTTTGTATGCGCTTAAAAGCATTTTCAGGCCGAATGAGCTGATTTCTGCTATTTGCAGCAAATTACTGAAGGGAAAGTGGGTTTGCCTTCATATTTGACCCAGAACAACTCAGTTCAGCATGGAAATATCATTGCAACAGCTTTTATTTAGCCAGAAATCAAGAGTGTAAGTTTTTATGCGCTTAAAAGCATTTTCAGGCCGAATGAGCAAATATGCTTGTTTCTGCCAATTGCAGCAAAATACTGAAAGGAAAGTGGGTTTGCCTTCATATTTGACCCAGAACAACTCAGTTCAGCATGGAAATATCATTGCAACAGCTTTTATTTAGCCAGAAATCAAGAGTGTAAGTTTTTATGCGCTTAAAAGCATTTTCAGGCCAAATGAGCTGATTTCTGCTATTTGCAGCAAAATACTGAAGGGAAAGTGGGTTTGCCTTCATATTTGACCCAGAACAACTCAGTTCAGCATGGAAATATCATTGCAACAGCTTTTATTTAGCCAGAAATCAAGAGTGTAAGTTTTTATGCGCTTAAAAGCATTTTCAGGCCGAATGAGCAAAAATGCTTGTTTCTGCCAATTGCAGCAAAATACTGAAAGGAAAGTGGGTTTGCCTTCATATTTGACCCAGAACAACTCAGTTCAGCATGGAAATATCATTGCAACAGCTTTTATTTAGCCAGAAATCAAGAGTGTAAGTTTTTATGCGCTTAAAAGCATTTTCAGGCCAAATGAGCTGATTTCTGCTATTTGCAGCAAAATACTGAAGGGAAAGTGGGTTTGCCTTCATATTTGACCCAGAACAACTCAGTTCAGCATGGAAATATCATTGCAACAGCTTTTATTTAGCCAGAAATCAAGAGTGTAAGTTTTTATGCGCTTAAAAGCATTTTCAGGCCAAATGAGCTGATTTCTGCTATTTGCAGCAAAATACTGAAGGTAAAGTGGGTTTGCCTTCATATTTGAACCAGAACAACTCAGTTCAGTATGGAAATATCATTGCAACAGCTTTTATTTAGCCAGAAATCAAGAGTGTAAGTTTTTATGCGCTTAAAAGCATTTTCAGGCCAAATGAGCTGATTTCTGCTATTTGCAGCAAAATACTGAAGGGAAAGTGGGTTTGCCTTCATATTTGACCCAGAACAACTCAGTTCAGCATGGAAATATCATTGCAACAGCTTTTATTTAGCCAGAAATCAAGAGTGTAAGTTTTTATGCGCTTAAAAGCATTTTCAGGCCAAATGAGCAAATATGCTTGTTTCTGCCAATTGCAGCAAAATACTGAAGGGAAAGTGGGTTTGCCTTCATATTTGACCCAGAACAACTCAGTTCAGCATGGAAATATCATTGCAACAGCTTTTATTTAGCCAGAAATCAAGAGTGTAAGTTTTTATGCGCTTAAAAGCATTTTCAAGCCAAATGAGCTGATTTCTGCTATTTGCAGCAAAATACTGAAGGGAAAGTGGGTTTGCCTTCATATTTGACCCAGAACAACTCAGTTCAGCATGGAAATATCATTGCAACAGCTTTTATTTAGCCAGAAATCAAGAGTGTAAGTTTTTATGCGCTTAAAAGCATTTTCAGGCCGAATGAGCAAATATGCTTGCTCTGCCAATTGCAGCAAAATACTGAAAGGAAAGTGGGTTTGCCTTCATATTTGACCCAGAACAACTCAGTTCAGCCTGGAAATATCATTGCAACAGCTTTTTTTTAGTCACAAATCAAGAGTGTAAGTTTGTATGCGCTTAAAAGCATTTTCAGGCCGAATGAGCTGATTTCTGCTATTTGCAGCAAATTACTGAAGGGAAAGTGGGTTTGCCTTCATATTTGACCCAGAACAACTCAGTTCAGCATGGAAATATCATTGCAACAGCTTTTATTTAGCCAGAAATCAAGAGTGTAAGTTTTTATGCGCTTAAAAGCATTTTCAGGCCGAATGAGCAAATATGCTTGTTTCTGCCAATTGCAGCAAAATACTGAAAGGAAAGTGGGTTTGCCTTCATATTTGACCCAGAACAACTCAGTTCAGCATGGAAATATCATTGCAACAGCTTTTATTTAGCCAGAAATCAAGAGTGTAAGTTTTTATGCGCTTAAAAGCATTTTCAGGCCAAATGAGCTGATTTCTGCTATTTGCAGCAAAATACTGAAGGGAAAGTGGGTTTGCCTTCATATTTGACCCAGAACAACTCAGTTCAGCATGGAAATATCATTGCAACAGCTTTTATTTAGCCAGAAATCAAGAGTGTAAGTTTTTATGCGCTTAAAAGCATTTTCAGGCCGAATGAGCAAAAATGCTTGTTTCTGCCAATTGCAGCAAAATACTGAAAGGAAAGTGGGTTTGCCTTCATATTTGACCCAGAACAACTCAGTTCAGCATGGAAATATCATTGCAACAGCTTTTATTTAGCCAGAAATCAAGAGTGTAAGTTTTTATGCGCTTAAAAGCATTTTCAGGCCAAATGAGCTGATTTCTGCTATTTGCAGCAAAATACTGAAGGGAAAGTGGGTTTGCCTTCATATTTGACCCAGAACAACTCAGTTCAGCATGGAAATATCATTGCAACAGCTTTTATTTAGCCAGAAATCAAGAGTGTAAGTTTTTATGCGCTTAAAAGCATTTTCAGGCCAAATGAGCTGATTTCTGCTATTTGCAGCAAAATACTGAAGGTAAAGTGGGTTTGCCTTCATATTTGAACCAGAACAACTCAGTTCAGTATGGAAATATCATTGCAACAGCTTTTATTTAGCCAGAAATCAAGAGTGTAAGTTTTTATGCGCTTAAAAGCATTTTCAGGCCGAATGAGCAAATATGCTTGTTTCTGCCAATTGCAGCAAAATACTGAAAGGAAAGTGGGTTTGCCTTCATATTTGACCCAGAACAACTCAGTTCAGCATGGAAATATCATTGCAACAGCTTTTATTTAGCCAGAAATCAAGAGTGTAAGGTTTTATGTGCTTAAAAGCATTTTCAGCCCGAATGAGCAAATATGCTTGTTTCTGCCAATTGCAGCAAAATACTGAAGGGAAAGTGGGTTTGCCTTCATATTTGACCCAGAACAACTCAGTTCAGCATGGAAATATCATTGCAACAGCTTTTATTTAGCCAGAAATCAAGAGTGTAAGTTTTTATGCGCTTAAAAGCATTTTCAGGCCGAATGAGCAAATATGGTTGTTTCTGCCAATTGCAGCAAAATACTGAAAGGAAAGTGGGTTTGCCTTCATATTTGACCCAGAACAACTCAGTTCAGCATGGAAATATCATTGCAACAGCTTTTATTTAGCCAGAAATCAAGAGTGTAAGTTTTTATGCGCTTAAAAGCATTTTCAGGCCGAATGAGCAAATATGCTTGTTTCTGCCAATTGCAGCAAAATACTGAAAGGAAAGTGGGTTTGCCTTCATATTTGACCCAGAACAACTCAGTTCAGCATGGAAATATCATTGCAACAGCTTTTATTTAGCCAGAAATCAAGAGTGTAAGTTTTTATGCGCTTAAAAGCATTTTCAGGCCAAATGAGCTTATTTCTGCTATTTGCAGCAAAATACTGAAGGGAAAGTGGGTTTGCCTTCATATTTGACCCAGAACAACTCAGTTCAGCATGGAAATATCATTGCAACAGCTTTTATTTAGCCAGAAATCAAGAGTGTAAGTTTTTATGCGCTTAAAAGCATTTTCAGGCCGAATGAGCAAATATGCTTGTTTCTGCCAATTGCAGCAAAATACTGAAAGGAAAGTGGGTTTGCCTTCATATTTGACCCAGAACAACTCAGTTCAGCATGGAAATATCATTGCAACAGCTTTTATTTAGCCAGAAATCAAGAGTGTAAGTTTTTATGCGTGTAGGAGCCTAAATGCAGTTTATGTTTGGTTGATTACAGCAATTTAAGTTAATAGATAAAGTCTTAAAATAAGTGAAAGAAATATTTGCCATATTCAGCAAGTTTGTTTAATTTTTCTGATGGGAATTGTGTTTGGTTGATTTCAAAATGCTTTATATCTGAAAGAAACTATGATTGTTATTTTTGAGTAAATAAGTACTTTTATTCTGATAGAATAGAGGGAGGGGAAGTCAGGTGACAGGTTACGAAAACAGGGGTTTTTGGGGAAATTAGAGGACAGTGGAGCCATACAGTTTTTTGACCTCTCTCTCTCTCTCTCTCTCTCTCTCTTTCTTTACGTCTCTCTCTTTTTTTGTTTTTGAGTGTTTCGTGCCAATGATGTTCTGTTGAAATTTCTGCATGTTGAAGACTGTTATTTACACATTATACGTGTGTCTAAGTAAACATGTCAATTTCATCGAGTGGTCCTGTGGATTTGTGGATGTGGACTGAGTGACACGAGAGCGTCAAGCTAAGGCTTCAATTTGGAAACTTATATTAGTCAAAAAACTTGCTTTTCACGGATAAATGGAGTTTGGAAAAGATGGAATGATGGAAGGACAATTTGCACAGAACAAACTGTAAGTTTAATTCGCCGTGCTTCTCCACAAATTGCTGTTACGTAAATCACGTAACCTAACTTACATAAGGTGTTAACGTGCGCACTGGCTACTCCTGCAAGCAAAACGGGGGAACAGGAGAGACAAAGTTGAAAATACTCATGTAAAGCTTCATTAATCAGCCTTCATATTTTTACTAATTAAGTGTGGAAACCTTTGCTGGTCATGGAAAAACAGGATTGTGGAAAACAGAAAGTAAGAATGACTGAGAAGGCTGTAGAAGAACGCAAAAATAGTCAAGTCAATGCACGCAGACAGAAGCTATCTCAACTAACAAGAATGGTAGAGCAAATTGAGGAATTAATGGAGGATGAAGCAAATGTTGACATTGTTAAAGATAAATTACGAGTTGACTTTACTTCTTTGCAGCAAGAATTTACAGACCTGAACTCTCAGTTGCAACAAATTATGGTTGAGGATGAATATTTGGAGGATCAGAATTATTGGTTTGGTCCAAAAAATAAATTCATGAATGATTTTTTTTGGAAATGTGAAGGATGGATGAAAGATGTGATGAAATGCTCTGAGTTGGACAAAGAAGCTGGAGGACAACTAAGACATGCAGATAATAGATCTACATCATCAAAGTCAACAAGTAAATGCTCAAATAGGACTAGATCACAACATGGAAGCATCTCTTCTACATCTTCTTCAGTCACAATGAAGATCGTAATGGAGCGTGCTGCCTTAAAGGCAAAGGCTGCAGCTTTGGAGGAGAAGTTGGCAATAGAAAAAGAAGAAGCAGAGTTTGTGGCTGAGCAAAAAAGACTAGAAGCTGTAATAAAAGCTAAGAAAGAAATGCATGCCATGCAGACAGCTCTTGCTGAGTCAGATGCAAAAATGGGCATTTTGAAAAAATACGAAGACGCACAAACAGACGTTAGCAGTTTTGCAGTTGGTGATCATGTTAGTCAAACTCAGAAGGAAACTACGTTTCACCCATCATCACAGTACGCCTCACCTACACCTAACAGATGTTATGTGCATCCACCACTGCCTCAGCGGACTTCGCCTGCACTAAATACAGTAAACAATGGTGCACAAGTGCTTGACAGTCTGTGCCAAGCTATTTCTCAGCAAGTCAATGTCTCAGAGTACCTTGTAAAGAATCACAAGGCGTCTCTACTCCCAGATATCAACATTCCAACGTTCAAGGGAGATCCACTTGAATATAATTCCTTTATCAGATCGATTGAGCATGGAATTGAAAATCGTACTGATGACAATCGTGATCGTCTACAATTTTTGTTGCAGTACACAAGTGGACAACCACATGAGTTGGTTAGGAGCTGCATTCACATGGAACCTTTAGTAGGTTATGCTAAAGCAAAACAAATGCTGAAAGAGTATTTTGGAGATGACTACAAGATAGCAGAAGCCTACATAAAGGAGGCCTTGGAGTGGCAGACAATTAAGCCAGAAGATGGCGCTGCGCTACAGTCTTTTGCATTATTTCTCACAGGCTGTTCCAATGCAATGTCAGATATTAATTACTTGGAAGACTTGGATAATACAACTAACATAAAGGCACTAGCTAATAAGCTTCCATACAAACTTAAAGAAACTTTCAGAAAGTATGCTTGTGACCTACAAGAAAAAACAAGGCAAAGAGTGAAGTTCAAGAATTTTGTAGACTTTGTCAATCAGCAAGTGAGGTATATATTACATCCACTTTATGGAAATATTAAGGACACCACTACAAGCATTAGAGACCCAGTCAGACAAAGGGCAAAACCACAATATACAGAAACATTCAAACCTAAAAGGGTGTTCACAACAGCCGTTGTTGATCATAAAGTGGAAAACAAGGTTAAGACTGAAAATGATAAACAAGCAACATCGAAAATGCAGACCAATCCAGTGGATGCAATCAGTAAGCCCTGTATTTACTGCAAGGGAGAACAACATAATCTTACAGTCTGCAAGAAACTAAAGAGCAAGCCACATAAGGACAAAATTGAATTCTTGAAAGGTAAAGGCCTGTGTTTTGCATGTCTAAAACATGGTCACATGAGTAGCAGCTGCAAAGACAAGGTTCAATGTCAAGAATGCTCCCGGATACATCCTACTCTATTGCACATCAACACAAAAGAGTCTCAAGAAGAAACATCAATGGAAACATGTGCTCAACAGTCTGTATCAAGTGCCTTAGTACAAATGAAAGCAACTTTTGGTGTCATTGGGGCCGGTAAGGAAGATTGTATTCTGTCAATCATTCCAGTGTGTGTAAAGGCTGAAAAGGGAACCAAGACAGTGAGGACCTATGCGTTCTTGGATCCAGGTAGCTCAGCTACTTTTGCTACAGAAGCACTGTTAAACCAACTTAACATGAATGGACGCAGCACAAAAATTTCTTTGCGAACAATGGGAAGTGAATCAGTTGTGAGCACATGCATTGTGACTGGACTAGAAGTAAGTAACGTGGATGGCGACTACTTTTTTGGACTTCCAGAGGTGTATTCACAAGAATCCATTCCTGTAACTAAGGACAATATCCCCTGCCAAGAGGATGTTGACAGGTGGCCCCACCTGAAGGAGGTAAAACTTTCCTCTATTCAAGCAGAGGTCGGATTACTTATAGGAGCAAATGTTCCCAAGGCGATGGAGCCACTACAAGTGGTGAGCAGTGTGGAAAATGGACCTTACGCTGTGAAAACAATATTGGGTTGGACAGTAAATGGACCGCTCAGAAGTGGAGGTGGCATAATGGATGGAAACAGATTGACACAAGTGACTGCAAATCGAATTTCAGTAGCTAGACTAGAAGAGCTCTGGCAGCTGCAGTTTAAGCAGGATTTTCCTGATGCTGGACAAAACGAAGATCTTGAAATGTCCAAGGATGATCACCAGTTTCTTAATATGATGTCTCAATCTGTAAAGCTAGTGGATGGCCATTACAGTGTTTGCCTTCCTGTGAGAAGCCAGACACTGTGCATGCCAAACAACAGAGTAGTTGCAGAGCAACGTGCGCTAAACTTAAGGAAAAGATTCACAAGAGATGTCAAGTTTTATGAGGAATATGTTGCATATATGGATGATGTCCTTAAAAAGGGATATGCAATTAAACTCAACAGTGCTGAAAGTAAACCAGTTGAAGGAAGAACTTGGTATCTGCCTCATCATGGAGTCAGACATCCAGTCAAGCAAAAATTGCGCATTGTCTTTGACTGTGGGGCAAGCTTTCAAGGGAGGTCATTGAACCAGCAACTCCTGCAGGGACCAGATTTAACAAGTTCATTGGTAGGAGTCCTCCTAAGGTTTCGACAGGAGATTGTGGCGGTCATGGCTGATGTGGAGGCCATGTTCCACCAAGTCAGAGTCAGCAGTGAAGACACAGATCTCTTCAGGTTTCTCTGGTGGCCTGATGGGAATTACAAGCAGGAACTTGTTGAACACAAAATGCTGGTCCACATCTTTGGCGCTACATCATCACCAAGTGTTGCATCATTTGCACTTCAGAAATGTGCAACAGATTTTGAGGATGAATTTGGTCAAGAAGCTGCCACGACAATCAAGAAAAACTTTTACGTGGACGACTGTCTTAAGTCAGTCACTAATGAAGATACTGCAATCGCCCTGTGTTCCAACTTGAGGAGTATATTGGCAAAGGGTGGATTTCGACTAACAAAATGGTCAAGTAACAGCAGGAAGTTGCTCAACTCAATTCCTGAGGAGGAAAGAGCACAAGGGTTTAAAAATTTGGATCTGGATGAAGGCAACTTACCAATGGAAAGGGCTCTGGGAATACAGTGGTGTGCGGAATCAGATAAGTTCAAGTTTAAGATCAACCTCAAAGATCGACCACATACTAGGAGGGGCTTGCTTTCCCTAGTCAGTTCTATTTTTGATCCGCTGGGATTTCTAGCACCAATAGTTCTGCCTGCCAAAAAAATCTTGCAAGATTTGTGCCGGCGGAAACTCAGCTGGGATGAACAACTACCTGATGATGTCATTAAGAGCTGGACAAGGTGGGTTTCAGATTTGCAACAACTTGAGAAGTTTGAAGTCAACAGAAGTGTGAAGACAAGGCAGTTTGGTTCACCAGTCTCTGCACAGCTGCATCATTTTGCTGATGCAAGTGAGGATGCCTATGGAACAACAAGCTACCTACTGCTACGTAATGCAAGTGGTAAAGTTGAATGCAACCTGATGATAGCAAAGGCAAGGGTTGCACCATTAAAATCACCAACCATCCCAAGGATGGAATTGGTTGCGGCCACAGTTGCAGTCAAGATGGATAGGCTTCTGAAGAAAGAGCTTGAGCTAAAACTTGACGAATCGATCTTTTGGACTGATAGCACGGCTGTGTTAAAGTATTTGAACAGTGAAGGCACAAGGTTCAAAACATTTGTTGCTAATAGGATCTCAGTAATCTTGAGCTACTCTCAGGTTTCTCAGTGGAGATATGTCAATACAACTCTGAATCCAGCAGATCATGCCTCTAGAGGACAAACCGTTGAAGCATTCCTAAAATGTGACAGTTGGCTTTTAGGACCAGATTTCTTGCTCAGCTCACAAGATCAGTGGCCCAAGAATCCAGATCCTAAAATGTTGGATTTTGATGACTTAGAAGTCAAAAGGGTAGATCAGGTGCATGCCATTCAGGTACAGGAGTCTAAAGATACAGTAGACCAGTTGATGAACCACTACTCATCCTGGACAAAACTAAAGCGTGCTGTTGCCTGGTTTTTGAAACTGAAGGGTTTGCTTAAGAAACTGACGGCAAAGGGAAAGAAGCCAGGCATACCCAGTGAAAATAATGGAATGAAACAGTTCAAGAAAACTTTCAAAGGAACACCTCTAACTTGTGAAGATCTGAATGAAGCAGAAAAAGAGATCTTGAAATACTGTCAATGGCAAAGTTTCAAAGAAGACTTGATAATGCTTGAGAAACATCAAAGGGTGAAGAAGAGCAGCTCTCTCTATAAATTGGCCCCAGTACTTCAAGATGGAGTCATAAGAGTTGGAGGGAGGCTAAGTCGAGCAGCAATGCCAGATGACTCCAAACAGCAAGCCATCTTGCCAAAGCATTCAAACATCACAAAGCTTGTGCTGAGACACATTCATGATGTTACAGCTCACTCTGGAAGGAATCACATGTTGGCTCAACTGCGTCAAAGATTCTGGATCCTCGGAGCAAATGGAGCCATAAGAAGATTCTTGAGTAAGTGTGTCACATGTAAAAGGCTGCACGGAACTACTGGCATGCAACTTATGGCAGATTTACCAAAATGCAGAGTCTTGCCTGATGACCCTCCATTCACCAGAGTAGGCGTTGACTACTTTGGTCCGTTTCTGGTAAAAAGGGGAAGAGGGAAAGTAAAAAGATATGGGGTTATTTTCACATGTCTTGCTATACGAGCTTTGCATCTTGAGGTAGCATCATCACTTGACACTGATGCGTGTCTTAATGCCATTAGAAGATTCCTTGCCAGAAGAGGACAAGTAAAAGAGATGTATTCTGATAATGGAACCAACTTCCGAGCAGCTGACAGTGAGTTAAAGAAATCACTCAAGGAATGGAACACCAGTAACATTGCAAAAATGTTACAGCAAAGGGGCATTCAGTGGTATTTCAATCCACCAGCTGGATCTCACCATGGAGGTAGCTGGGAGAGGTTAATCCGCTCAGTTAGAAAAATTTTGAATGTCACAGTAAAGGAACAACCTTTGGATGAAGAAGGTCTTCATACCTTGCTGTGTGAAGCTGAGGCTATTATAAACAGCAGGCCTATTACAAAAGCATCTCCAGACCTCAATGACCTAGAGGCCTTAACACCCAACCATCTCCTGTTACTTAAGGTGAAGCCTGAGTTACCACCTGGAGTCTTCAACAAGGATGATCAGTACGCAATACGCAGGTGGAGACAAATTCAGTATCTCGCAGACATTTTCTGGAAACGTTGGTGCAAAGAATACCTCATGCAGCTACAAGAACGTCAGCGATGGAGCTCACCTGGCAGAAACTTTCGTGTTGGCGATGTGGTGCTGATTGGTGATGACACAGCACCCAGAAATTCATGGCCACTGGGAAGAATTGTAGAGATTTTCCCAGATAACAAAGGACTGGTGCGTCAAGTGACGGTCAAGACCAAGACCAATGAGCTTCGTCGTCCAGTGACAAAGCTTTGTCTTCTACAAGAATGTAAAACTAATTGATGTACAGTTCTAAAACTATGGACAATGAAAGTACTCTTGACACTGGGCAAGAAAGTGAAGACTTGATTGAATAAGTGACATTTAACTTTTTGTCATAGTATGTAGGCTCGTTTAATTTGAAGTTAAACATCTGAGTAATTGTTTCAAGGACATTGATAACAATTAGGGGCCGGTAATGTAGGAGCCTAAATGCAGTTTATGTTTGGTTGATTACAGCAATTTAAGTTAATAGATAAAGTCTTAAAATAAGTGAAAGAAATATTTGCCATATTCAGCAAGTTTGTTTAATTTTTCTGATGGGAATTGTGTTTGGTTGATTTCAAAATGCTTTATATCTGAAAGAAACTATGATTGTTATTTTTGAGTAAATAAGTACTTTTATTCTGATAGAATAGAGGGAGGGGAAGTCAGGTGACAGGTTACGAAAACAGGGGTTTTTGGGGAAATTAGAGGACAGTGGAGCCATACAGTTTTTTGACCTCTCTCTCTCTCTCTCTCTCTCTCTCTTTCTTTACGTCTCTCTCTTTTTTTGTTTTTGAGTGTTTCGTGCCAATGATGTTCTGTTGAAATTTCTGCATGTTGAAGACTGTTATTTACACATTATACGTGTGTCTAAGTAAACATGTCAATTTCATCGAGTGGTCCTGTGGATTTGTGGATGTGGACTGAGTGACACGAGAGCGTCAAGCTAAGGCTTCAATTTGGAAACTTATAATGCGCTTAAAAGCATTTTCAGGCCAAATGAGCTGATTTCTGCTATTTGCAGCAAAATACTGAAGGGAAAGTGGGTTTGCCTTCATATTTGACCCAGAACAACTCAGTTCAGCATGGAAATATCATTGCAACAGCTTTTATTTAGCCAGAAATCAAGAGTGTAAGTTTTTATGCGCTTAAAAGCATTTTCAGGCCAAATGAGCTGATTTCTGCTATTTGCAGCAAAATACTGAAGGTAAAGTGGGTTTGCCTTCATATTTGAACCAGAACAACTCAGTTCAGTATGGAAATATCATTGCAACAGCTTTTATTTAGCCAGAAATAAAGAGTGTAAGGTTTTATGTGCTTAAAAGCATTTTCAGCCCGAATGAGCAAATATGCTTGTTTCTGCCAATTGCAGCAAAATACTGAAAGGAAAGTGGGTTTGCCTTCATATTTGACCCAGAACAACTCAGTTCAGCATGGAAATATCATTGCAACAGCTTTTATTTAGCCAGAAATCAAGAGTGTAAGTTTTTATGCGCTTAAAAGCATTTTCAGGCCAAATGAGCTGATTTCTGCTATTTGCAGCAAAATACTGAAGGGAAAGTGGGTTTGCCTTCATATTTGACCCAGAAAAACTCAGTTCAGCATGGAAATATCATTGCAACAGCTTTTATTTAGTCATAAATCAAGAGTGTAAGTTTGTATGCGCTTAAAAGCATTTTCAGGCCGAATGAGCTGATTTCTGCTATTTGCAGCAAATTACTGAAGGGAAAGTGGGTTTGCCTTCATATTTGACCCAGAACAACTCAGTTCAGCATGGAAATATCATTGCAACAGCTTTTATTTAGCCAGAAATCAAGAGTGTAAGTTTTTATGCGCTTAAAAGCATTTTCAGGCCGAATGAGCAAATATGCTTGTTTCTGCCAATTGCAGCAAAATACTGAAAGGAAAGTGGGTTTGCCTTCATATTTGACCCAGAACAACTCAGTTCAGCATGGAAATATCTTTGCAACAGCTTTTATTTAGCCAGAAATCAAGAGTGTAAGTTTTTATGCGCTTAAAAGCATTTTCAGGCCGAATGAGCAAATATGCTTGTTTCTGCCAATTGCAGCAAAATACTGAAAGGAAAGTGGGTTTGCCTTCATATTTGACCCAGAACAACTCAGTTCAGCATGGAAATATCATTGCAACAGCTTTTATTTAGCCGGAAATCAAGAGTGTAAGTTTTTATGCGCTTAAAAGCATTTTCAGGCCGAATGAGCAAATATGCTTGTTTCTGCCAATTGCAGCAAAATACTGAAAGGAAAGTGGGTTTGCCTTCATATTTGACCCAGAACAACTCAGTTCAGCATGGAAATATCATTGCAACAGCTTTTATTTAGCCAGAAATCAAGAGTGTAAGGTTTTATGTGCTTAAAAGCATTTTCAGCCCGAATGAGCAAATATGCTTGTTTCTGCCAATTGCAGCAAAATACTGAAGGGAAAGTGGGTTTGCCTTCATATTTGACCCAGAACAACTCAGTTCAGCATGGAAATATCATTGCAACAGCTTTTATTTAGCCAGAAATCAAGAGTGTAAGTTTTTATGCGCTTAAAAGCATTTTCAGGCCGAATGAGCAAATATGGTTGTTTCTGCCAATTGCAGCAAAATACTGAAAGGAAAGTGGGTTTGCCTTCATATTTGACCCAGAACAACTCAGTTCAGCATGGAAATATCATTGCAACAGCTTTTATTTAGCCAGAAATCAAGAGTGTAAGTTTTTATGCGCTTAAAAGCATTTTCAGGCCGAATGAGCAAATATGCTTGTTTCTGCCAATTGCAGCAAAATACTGAAAGGAAAGTGGGTTTGCCTTCATATTTGACCCAGAACAACTCAGTTCAGCATGGAAATATCATTGCAACAGCTTTTATTTAGCCAGAAATCAAGAGTGTAAGTTTTTATGCGCTTAAAAGCATTTTCAGGCCGAATGAGCAAATATGCTTGTTTCTGCCAATTGCAGCAAATTACTGAAAAGAAAATGGGTTTGCCTTCATATTTGACCCAGAACAACTCAGTTCAGCATGAAAATATCATTGCAACAGCTTTTATTTAGCCAGAAATCAAGAGTGTAAGTTTTTATGCGCTTAAAGACATTTTCAGGCCTAATGAGCTGATTTCTGCTATTTGCAGCAAAATACTGAAGGGAAAGTGGGTTTGCCTTCATATTTGACCCAGAACAACTCAGTTCAGCATGGAAATATCATTGCAACAGCTTTTATTTAGCCAGAAATCAAGAGTGTAAGTTTTTATGCGCTTAAAAGCAAATGCTGAAAATGCTTTTAAGCGCATAAAAACTTACACTCTTGATTTCTGGCTAAATAAAAGCTGTTGCAATGATATTTCCATGCTGAACTGAGTTGTTCTGGGTCAAATATGAAGGCAAACCCACTTTCCCTTCAGTATTTTGCTGCAATTGGCAGAAACAAGCATATTTGCTCATTCGGCCTGAAAATGCTTTTAAGCGCATAAAAACTTACACTCTTGATTTCTGGCTAAATAAAAGCTGTTGCAATGATATTTCCATGCTGAACTGAGTTGTTCTGGGTCAAATATGAAGGCAAACCCACTTTCCTTTCAGTATTTTGCTGCAATTGGCAGAAACAAGCATATTTGCTCATTCGGCCTGAAAATGCTTTTAAGCGCATAAAAACTTACACTCTTGATTTCTGGCTAAATAAAAGCTGTTGCAATGATATTTCCATGCTGAACTGAGTTGTTCTGGGTCAAATATGAAGGCAAACCCACTTTCCCTTCAGTATTTTGCTGCAAATAGCAGAAATCAGCTCATTTGGCCTGAAAATGCTTTTAAGCGCATAAAAACTTACACTCTTGATTTCTGGCTAAATAAAAGCTGTTGCAATGATATTTCCATGCTGAACTGAGTTGTTCTGCGTCAAATATGAAGGCAAACCCACTTTCCCTTCAGTATTTTGCTGCAAATAGCAGAAATCAGCTCATTTGGCCTGAAAATGCTTTTAAGCGCATAAAAACTTACACTCTTGATTTCTGGCTAAATAAAAGCTGTTGCAATGATATTTCCATGCTGAACTGAGTTGTTCTGGGTCAAATATGAAGGCAAACCCACTTTCCCTTCAGTATTTTGCTGCAAATAGCAGAAATCAGCTCATTTGGCCTGAACATGCTTTTAAGCGCATAAAAACTTACACTCTTGATTTCTGGCTAAATAAAAGCTGTTGCAATGATATTTCCATGCTGAACTGAGTTGTTCTGGGTCAAATATGAAGGCAAACCCACTTTCCTTTCAGTATTTTGCTGCAATTGGCAGAAACAAGCATATTTGCTCATTCGGCCTGAAAATGCTTTTAAGCGCATAAAAACTTACACTCTTGATTTCTGGCTAAATAAAAGCTGTTGCAATGATATTTCCATGCTGAACTGAGTTGTTCTGGGTCAAATATGAAGGCAAACCCACTTTCCTTTCAGTATTTTGCTGCAATTGGCAGAAACAAGCATATTTGCTCATTCGGCCTGAAAATGCTTTTAAGCGCATAAAAACTTACACTCTTGATTTCTGGCTAAATAAAAGCTGTTGCAATGATATTTCCATGCTGAACTGAGTTGTTCTGGGTCAAATATGAAGGCAAACCCACTTTCCTTTCAGTATTTTGCTGCAATTGGCAGAAACAAGCATATTTGCTCATTCGGCCTGAAAATGCTTTAAGCGCATAAAAACTTACACTCTTGATTTCTGGCTAAATAAAAGCTGTTGCAATGATATTTCCATGCTGAACTGAGTTGTTCTGGGTCAAATATGAAGGCAAACCCACTTTCCTTTCAGTATTTTGCTGCAATTGGCAGAAACAAGCATATTTGCTCATTCGGCCTGAAAATGCTTTTAAGCGCATAAAAACTTACACTCTTGATTTCTGGCTAAATAAAAGCTGTTGCAATGATATTTCTATGCTGAACTGAGTTGTTCTGGGTCAAATATGAAGGCAAACCCACTTTCCTTTCAGTATTTTGCTGCAATTGGCAGAAACAGGCATATTTGCTCATTCGGCCTGAAAATACTTTTAAGCGCATAAAAACTTACACTCTTGATTTCTGGCTAAATAAAAGCTGTTGCAATGATATTTCCATGCTGAACTGAGTTGTTCTGGGTCAAATATGAAGGCAAACCCACTTTCCCTTCAGTATTTTGCTGCAATTGGCAGAAACAGGCATATTTGCTCATTCGGCCTGAAAATGCTTTTAAGCGCATAAAAACTTACACTCTTGATTTCTGGCTAAATAAAAGCTGTTGCAATGATATTTCCATGCTGAACTGAGTTGTTCTGGGTCAAATATGAAGGCAAACCCACTTTCCCTTCAGTATTTTGCTGCAAATAGCAGAAATCAGCTCATTTGGCCTGAAAATGCTTTTAAGCGCATAAAAACTTACACTCTTGATTTCTGGCTAAATAAAAGCTGTTGCAATGATATTTCCATGCTGAACTGAGTTGTTCTGGGTCAAATGTGAAGGCAAACCCACTTTCCTTTCAGTATTTTGCTGCAATTGGCAGAAACAAGCATATTTGCTCATTTGGCCTGAAAATGCTTTTAAGCGCATAAAAACTTACACTCTTGATTTCTGGCTAAATAAAAGCTGTTGCAATGATATTTCCATGCTGAACTGAGTTGTTCTGGGTCAAATATGAAGGCAAACCCACTTTCCCTTCAGTATTTTGCTGCAAATAGCAGAAATCAGCTCATTTGGCCTGAAAATGCTTTTAAGCGCATAAAAACGTACACTCTTGATTTCTGGCTAAATAAAAGCTGTTGCAATGATATTTCCATGCTGAACTGAGTTGTTCTGGGTCAAATATGAAGGCAAACCCACTTTCCTTTCAGTATTTTGCTGCAATTGGCAGAAACAAGCATATTTGCTCATTCGGCCTGAAAATGCTTTTAAGCGCATAAAAACTTACACTCTTGATTTCTGGCTAAATAAAAGCTGTTGCAATGATATTTCCATGCTGAACTGAGTTGTTCTGGGTCAAATATGAAGGCAAACCCACTTTCCCTTCAGTATTTTGCTGCAAATAGCAGAAATCAGCTCATTTGGCCTGAAAATGCTTTTAAGCGCATAAAAACTTACACTCTTGATTTCTGGCTAAATAAAAGCTGTTGCAATGATATTTCCATGCTGAACTGAGTTGTTCTGGGTCAAATATGAAGGCAAACCCACTTTCCCTTCAGTATTTTGCTTCGAATAGCAGAAATCAGCTCATTTGGCCTGAAAATGCTTTTAAGCGCATAAAAACTTACACTCTTGATTTCTGGCTAAATAAAAGCTGTTGCAATGATATTTCCATGCTGAACTGAGTTGTTCTGGGTCAAATATGAAGGCAAACCCACTTTCCCTTCAGTATTTTGCTGCAAATAGCAGAAATCAGCTCATTTGGCCTGAACATGCTTTTAAGCGCATAAAAACTTACACTCTTGATTTCTGGCTAAATAAAAGCTGTTGCAATGATATTTCCATGCTGAACTGAGTTGTTCTGGGTCAAATATGAAGGCAAACCCACTTTCCTTTCAGTATTTTGCTGCAATTGGCAGAAATAAGCATATTTGCTCATTCGGCCTGAAATTGCTATGAAGCGCATAAAAACTTACACTCTTGATTTCTGGCTAAATAAAAGCTGTTGCAATGATATTTCCATGCTGAACTGAGTTGTTCTGGGTCAAATATGAAGGCAAACCCACTTTCCCTTCAGTATTTTGCTGCAAATAGCAGAAATCAGCTCATTTGGCCTGAAAATGCTTTTAAGCGCATAAAAACTTACACTCTTGATTTCTGGCTAAATAAAAGCTGTTGCAATGATATTTCCATGCTGAACTGAGTTGTTCTGGGTCAAATATGAAGGCAAACCCACTTTCCTTTCAGTATTTTGCTGCAATTGGCAGAAACAAGCGTATTTGCTCATTCGGCCTGAAAATGCTTTTAAGCGCATAAAAACTTACACTCTTGATTTCTGGCTAAATAAAAGCTGTTGCAATGATATTTCCATGCTGAACTGAGTTGTTCTGGGTCAAATATGAAGGCAAACCCACTTTCCTATCAGTATTTTGCTGAAAAATAGCAGAAATCAGCTCATTTGGCCTGAAAATGCTTTTAAGCGCATAAAAACTTACACTCTTGATTTCTGGCTAAATAAAAGCTGTTGCAATGATATTTCCATGCTGAACTGAGTTGTTCTGGGTCAAATATGAAGGCAAACCCACTTTCCCTTCAGTATTTTGCTGCAAATAGCAGAAATCAGCTCATTTGGCCTGAAAATGCTTTTAAGCGCATAAAAACTTACACTCTTGATTTCTGGCTAAATAAAAGCTGTTGCAATGATATTTCCATGCTGAACTGAGTTGTTCTGGGTCAAATATGAAGGCAAACCCACTTTCCTTTCAGTATTTTGCTGCAATTGGCAGAAACAAGCATATTTGCTCATTCGGCCTGAAAATGCTTTTAAGCGCATAAAAACTTACACTCTTGATTTCTGGCTAAATAAAAGCTGTTGCAATGATATTTCCATGCTGAACTGAGTTGTTCTGGGTCAAATATGAAGGCAAACCCACTTTCCCTTCAGTATTTTGCTGCAAATAGCAGAAATCAGCTCATTTGGCCTGAACATGCTTTTAAGCGCATAAAAACTTACACTCTTGATTTCTGGCTAAATAAAAGCTGTTGCAATGATATTTCTATGCTGAACTGAGTTGTTCTGGGTCAAATATGAAGGCAAACCCACTTTCCTTTCAGTATTTTGCTGCAATTGGCAGAAACAGGCATATTTGCTCATTCGGCCTGAAAATACTTTTAAGCGCATAAAAACTTACACTCTTGATTTCTGGCTAAATAAAAGCTGTTGCAATGATATTTCCATGCTGAACTGAGTTGTTCTGGGTCAAATATGAAGGCAAACCCACTTTCCCTTCAGTATTTTGCTGCAATTGGCAGAAACAGGCATATTTGCTCATTCGGCCTGAAAATGCTTTTAAGCGCATAAAAACTTACACTCTTGATTTCTGGCTAAATAAAAGCTGTTGCAATGATATTTCCATGCTGAACTGAGTTGTTCTGGGTCAAATATGAAGGCAAACCCACTTTCCCTTCAGTATTTTGCTGCAAATAGCAGAAATCAGCTCATTTGGCCTGAAAATGCTTTTAAGCGCATAAAAACTTACACTCTTGATTTCTGGCTAAATAAAAGCTGTTGCAATGATATTTCCATGCTGAACTGAGTTGTTCTGGGTCAAATGTGAAGGCAAACCCACTTTCCTTTCAGTATTTTGCTGCAATTGGCAGAAACAAGCATATTTGCTCATTTGGCCTGAAAATGCTTTTAAGCGCATAAAAACTTACACTCTTGATTTCTGGCTAAATAAAAGCTGTTGCAATGATATTTCCATGCTGAACTGAGTTGTTCTGGGTCAAATATGAAGGCAAACCCACTTTCCCTTCAGTATTTTGCTGCAAATAGCAGAAATCAGCTCATTTGGCCTGAAAATGCTTTTAAGCGCATAAAAACTTACACTCTTGATTTCTGGCTAAATAAAAGCTGTTGCAATGATATTTCCATGCTGAACTGAGTTGTTCTGGGTCAAATATGAAGGCAAACCCACTTTCCCTTCAGTATTTTGCTT